>NC_143557.1:122199000-122803000 GCF_054136105.1 Typopeltis vanoorti | reverse complement strand
GCCACGACTGTAAATGAGTTCAAAGCAAAGTATTGTAAATACTGTGTGAATGCTGAATAGTTATTGACATGATGTTTAGGGCCTCCCTTGATGAGTCTAAGGACTCCTTGGAGTTGCTCTTAATAATAATAACAATAATTTCCCCCACTTTTTTTTTTTGTAGCTCTTGCTTTAACTCTCATCTGATTATTCTCCTGACTCTAAGTATGCAATCTGCTATTACTTTCCTCGAACAGGCTGGATGTTGATAGTCCATCTCTCATGGACTATCAACATCCAGCCTTTGCACAATTTCTCATGCTATGGCATTGCTCCAAGCAATCTCCTAAGTTTGTCATACTTACCAGCTCTTAATATCTCCTGTTAACTGAAAATTCTGCACATTTTGCAACCTCCCAGGTCAAGACCATATGATCACTCTTGCCAGTTGGCAGCAATGTGGTCATCTTGGTTACAGACACATTCTCTGATGCAATTACTAGATCTAGCACTCTCACACCACAGTAGATTTCATTATATGCTGCCTCAGGTAATTATCCCTTAGTAACCACATAAATTCCACTTCCTTCCTATCCATGTTCTCATAGTTGAAGTCCCCCCCATAATGATTACCTGCCCTTCATTCATGAGCTTATTTGCCAATGATACTATCTACATCATACTTAACAGCCCCTAGTGTATAGCAACAACCAGCTGTATGTTTTGTCCTGCTGGCCTCTATCTCATACCAGATAGCCTCAAATGCACTTTGCTAGCCTGCAGTGAAACTCCTACTCTCGGGTTGCTTGACTATCATCAACAATATGCCTCTCCCCATTATTTTCTCTCTATCCTACCTGAAAATGCTATACCCTTCACATTCTATCCCACTAACTAGATTCCTCTGTCAGCTATGGCAATAATCTTTGGCCAAGATGAGCTGACCAATGCCAAAAACTCCTCCTCCTCGTTCCAAATGCTCCTGTCATTAGTGTGCATACAATGTGCAATAACACCCTAAGCCCACCATTGTCTTTATGCTTTATACTACCTACCAATCTGGTGTGTTACCAGCAGTATTAACTTAGGCTTCTTTTTTTTTTTTTTTTTGCATATTCTTATACTCTGCCTCACTGGTATCTGTGTACTTACTCAACAGCTTCTCCCCAAAAGTTCTAGTTTTCCTGATTTTGCACATCCAATCTCACTTCACTAACACTTTTTCTAGACTCCAAAGATCAAATCCATTTGAATGCAAACTATCCACCTTTTGGAGTCCTTTCACTCCACACATCCACAAACTCCACACCATTCCTCCTGCATAACCTACATGGACTCATCTGCTATCATGGTCCTCTTTCTCAACTCAACCCATTCATACTGTGGTATCTTAACTATCTCACTCTTTTGCTTCTTTCAGTAACTCTTTTAAATCATTTGTTGCAGCCCAAAATGATACTCTTTCACTTTATCCTTCTGCATTCTAATAGCTTTGCTAAAATTGTCAATCTTTGCACCCAGGAAGCATGATTCCATCACCCTCTTATCAAGGATAGCTCTTATAATCACCATACAAGACTCTCTTCTTAATTTTTCTCTTAGTAGCATTCCTTTCTCTTTTCTTACACCATTCTGTTCTCAGCTGAACCACTCACCAGAAATGCCTGGTGAGTGGTTCAGCTACATAGCCATACTAGCTACCTCATTACAACCAGCTCTGCATTCATCACATCCATCATACTATATCTTTTCAACATTACCTTCACACTCTTTCTCTCTCTCTCAATCTGTCACTTTTACTCTCTAACCTATCGTCTGCTACACCATCACACATTTCCATATGTATTGCTTGTTACATCTATCACTTCAATCTCTTGACCCAACCTGCACTTCTGACACTCACATAACATTTTCAGTACACTTGCTTTCAAACCAAAATCCATTCACCTTCAGTAACAAATACATTTCACAGACATTGCACTGAACAAAATCCCTCTAGCTGAATTCCTTGAACAATGATGCTTTGGATGCCATTGTTCTGTTTCACATTGGTGCCATGTGCTACACTATGTAACTTGCTATACAAAATAATGCATATTTTCTAACTAGATAGGCAAACTAATGTTTATGCTTAAAAAAAAAAAAAAACTGAAATAGTTTTACAACAGCAGAGGAAAACTTACTCCACCTTTGCTACAAAGTGTTATAACAAAGAAGAGACATCTCATAGCAAAGCTGAAGCAAGCACTATGGTATCATAATATAACAATTCTGAGAAATGATTTCCAAAGATACATATGTCTAGGACTTGTGAATGGAAAACACATATATCCCTCTATCAATCCAGCTTCATTATCTTTTATTTAAATTTAAAACATAGTATATGTAAAAGCTGCCATCACAAAATATCATTAATTATCAGATTCATATCTCAATCTACCCAATTCCACACACTGATTCTAAGCAATTTCTCCAAAATCAATCAATTAAAAATTCAATCATTATTTTATAAATGATTCCATTAATGTCCCTATTCCCTGGGGACATTAAAGGAGTGATTTCCATTTTCTCCATTTCATCCATTAATATTTTCTAGGTTCTGCTGCAGTCATGTTCTGTCTGCTGTCATCATCATCTCCTTTCATCAATTGCTTACCTACAATTATTATTTTTTTCTTTTCTTAGGTTTATACAAAGAAAGAATTCTCTAAAATTCTACTTGGCTTGTTTTGCTAGGCTTCTCTTATATTCTAATTTCTTTGTGAATGGAAAACACATATATCCCTCTATCAATACAGCTTCATTATCTTTTATTATCTTTTATTTAAATTTAAAACATAGTATATGTAAAAGCTGCCATCACATTTCGACTCCCCTTCTTCAAAATTTCCACAAAAGAATGCCAGCATTTTAAAAGTATTTTTTTTATAAAACTGTCAATAGCTACCTAACCTAAGATAGCTGTTCACTTTCTCAAAGAGTTTTATGTACTCATGCACCCATCCCATTTTAATTGAGTATCAAAATAGTGACAGTTCAACACAATTTGGAATGTTCTATTGCATATAAAAAATGTGAATCAATTATTTGTTTGCAATGAGAAATTAGGTAAACCTATCATTAATTCACTATCTTGAATAACCTGATACATCACATGATGATATCAGCTGAAGGTATAATCAATAAACAAACAGACAATGTTGTTTTCAAGAAACTGTTGAGCACAGTTACATTTTTTTTTCTATGGGGTTATGCAAAGGATAAAGTGTCATTGTGCTTTTATTAGTAAAGTGACTTTGATGAGTTGAAAGACAAAATGAAATATACCAGTAGCCACAGTTACTCTAGAAACTGTTGAAGAACAAATGGCAAGACTGAGTTATAAGTTGAATGTGTGATGAGATGCACATGGTGATTACACTGAACTTGTTTACACACACATATACACATGAAATTCACACTCAAAACTATCATTCACAATATCTGTTAGTGCAATATCTTAATTTTTTTCAATAAATATTTGCACTGAAAATCCTAGAATTCTTTTGAAGGAATTGACATGTCTTCTTATATATCCTAACAGAAAAAGAATAATGGGAGGATTAAAGGGTTTTAAGATATGTTCTTTCTTGTGGTTATAATCTCCAGTCAAAAGGCTGTGGGTTCGAATCGATGCATGGTGGCATGGATGTTTGTGATTATCTGTGAAAATACTAGTTGTGGTGGTGGGCGGTAGATGGTGGATTGAGTGATGAAGACAGAGAGTTGTAGAGTAGGTGCTCTCCCTCAATGAGCCTTTGGAATCCCTGGAGGTATCATGTAATAATAATAATATATCAGTTCCTTTAATATCATTTTTGTTCTAGGTGTTTATCAGAACTCTTCAGTCCCCTTGTAATTATCCTCTGAATTCTGAATGCAGACGGAAAAATGTACCTTCTGTCTTTCCAGTTGTTGTGAGAAGACAGAAGATGCATATACTATTGTGGGACACATTCAAAGAACTAACATTTTCACTCCTACTTATCTAAAACCATTACATGTTTACTTAAGCTTTGTGACTTAGAAAAACTTGAATATAAACAAGCAATATTACATACCAATTTGGAGCTCTTCTTAACAGAAGACAATCATTTTCATAACCTCCTCGTTCATTCTGCATTCCACTAGAGATTATGTTTCCAACTGGGACATCCACATCATTGGAACAAAGTAATTGCAAAAAGTCAACCACTTCGGTTCCTCCTGACTATATACGTAAAACATAATTACATATGACCAAAAAGAAATTGCCAAAGTTAAGTTATCTAAATATAAGTAAATTTTGCTTTTCAAAATATCCCTGCAAAGAAGTTAATGTTATTCTCTATAAGAATATATTTCTGCTTATATTTAAGATAAAACTTCATGTTATAATTAACCATCTCTTAACTTTGTTTATGTGTCATGCCCAGTGGCTTGTTATTGCCAAGCAAATTAATTTCTGATAGCAACAGTTAATTCCATTTCCATAGTTTGTTATACATGACAATGCAAGTGCTCTCTGAATGGTTTGGAACTTTTGGAGAACAAAAAACTCTAATCTAGAGTCCAAACAAGAAACTTTTCCAAGTCCCTTCAGGCCTCTAATAGATAGGATGGTGGTCTTATAGCAGGTAATTCATCTACAATCTAAAGACGTTAACAAACACCCATGTCCATGGTTGATTCAAACCTACTGCCTGTTGTTTAAAGAGCAGGCATTACACAATCAGCCAATCAAGGTCAGCAATAAAGAACTGCTGACATTCTTCCAAATATTTTGTGTTCAGTTCTATTTCCATTTTCACAAAAAAAGCAAACTCATTGACCGAATATGATTTTTTTCTGATCAGGTTTTCTGAATTTCAGTGTAGCCTCTATATTTAATTATTTCCTGTTTAATATCATCTATTACAGTTTATAACGATTTTATATTAGTTTTTATGCTAGAAAAAGCATCAGTATCGTAATATATATTCATCATTGAATTCCTCATGGATATTTCTCCTTCACAAATTCTGATCTGTTTGTTTTATGTATATGTGTATATTTTATTATTATTTTTTTTAATTTCAAAAGTTTATTGTTTTTTTGAAAAAATAGTCTTTTTTAATAAACTTTTATTTGTATTTCTAAACTTTCTGTGGTATGACTATGTAGACATTTTTGACATTACTATTACAAAGTGTTTTATTATCTGCAAAATATCAACTAGCTTCTTCGCATATTTCATAGCATACATTTTCTGGAAAGTTACAATTAATAAGAGGGGGGAAAAAAGCTGTTTACACATGATAGATATGGCATATTAACATAGAAAACAGATGTTCTTGTTCCAGAAATGCATTGCATATACAAGTTTCTAAACGCACCAAAGTTGAAAGATTTTATGAACGCCACACTGCATATTGGAGAGATCATTGTTTTCTAAACACCAGTGAAGTCTGGCATTAAACATTTTCTGCAATATCTTACAAAAGGCAGCTGGTCAGAGCAATAGGTCAATAATTATTTGCTTGCATTGGATCCTGTCCCAGTTTTGGAATAGCAATGACAACTGACTTATGTCAAGAATCCAGAAACTCTTCTTCTGAAAGTATTCTGTTGTACAGTAAGAGAAGGAGAGTCACAGATGATGGAAGATGTTTTATCATTTCATAATGGATGTCATCAGACCCTACTGCACTAGGGTGAGACAGCAAAAAAAGATCTTTTTAGTTGTTCCTTAACAAATGGCTAACTGTATGGCTCAAGCCCATTGGTAGGTAGAAAAATTTAGCTGCTATTTCTCTTTCAATATTAAAAATTCAGAAGGATATGAAGCTGCTGTTGAGAGATTCTGGCAAAATTTTCTTCCAAAGTGTCTGCAATAACTTTGGGATCAGCAATAACACATCCATTATGATCTAAGGTAGACAAGAGGTGTGTTTTATATCTACCTTTCATTTTCCAGATTTTATCCATACAATTTTTGCACTGATTGTTTGATTGGTAACAAGGTAAATTGGAACTGACAAGGTAAATTGGATCCAAGATTGTTTTAACTGTGATGTCTCATATAACATGCTCTGGCTAGAGCACACTTAAAAGCTTTTAAGTTTGACATAGTGAGGTATCTATGAAATATACTCCATGCTCTGTGTTTATATTTTTTGGCTGCCTGCCATTTTAGGTTCCACTAAGGCTTTGGATAGAGTGGAAACTGAGATGATATTTTTGGACTGAGCTGTTGCTACCTGGACAATACAATCTGTTACATACTTTCCTGTTTTAATGACAAGTGTTTGACTGACTGTATCAGCATTAAATTGTGCAAGATGGGAAAAAGTATTCCAATCAGCCTGATCTATTTTCCATATGGACATCTATGTAGGAGAACATGGTTTGTGTGAAGACATTGTGCAAATAACAGGAAAATGATCACTTCCGTAGATGTTGTCTTCACCATCCCACGTGAGCAGTGGAAAAATGGCAGAAGAGACTGTAAGATCAATTGCAGAATATCAGTGGCTAGGTATATAGAAGAAAGTATTCAGTATATTATTCAAAAGCTAGAGGTCATTATTGTCAAGGATTTGTTCAACCTTCTTCAATTGTGTTGGCACTACCCCACAGAGTGCTGTGTCCATTAAAGTCACCCATAACAGATATGGGTTCGGGCAGTTGCAAGATAAGGTTATCAAGATCGATTTCATTTTACTCAGCACCTGGTGATAAATAAACTGAACATACCATAATAAGAAATCCCACAGATAAGCAAATTGTTACTGCTTCCAGATCAGTATTAAACTGGACATGATGAAAAGTATGACTGCCCACTAGGATATCTACTCCTCCCTGAGAAGGACCATCTCCAGTTCTGCATTTGTATACAACAGTAAAATTCCTTAAGGTGGAGTCCTCATTGGATCTTAAATATGTTTCCTACAGACAGAAACAGAAAAGGTTGTTTCTACAGTAAAATCTTGATATCATCGATATTCTGGCAAAACCCATGACAGTTCCATTGTGAATTTTTTTTTTTTTTTTTTTTTTTTTTTTGTGGAGTTCTGATTTCTAGGAGCTTGAGGACTTACCCTTGCTGGGTTTATATTTCTCATTAGATTTTGGGAAGTATGGACAACCAGTGTCCATCTATTCCTCTGGAAAAATATCCAATACATCACTGCATGCATCAGGATCACTGGATAAGTTCAAGTTACTTTCAGCAGATATGAAGTATCCATTTTTTCTGTGAAAATGTCTGGTGTTTTATCTTTAAGTGATATTACTTACTGTCCTCTTCCATCGGGGATGAGTTCAGTCTTCTGTGCTTCCACAACAACCTCCAGGAGTCTCGGTTTCTTGCAAGGCTGGTGAGCTGTCTATATGTTTGTAATCCGGAATTGACCTTTATTGATGTTATCCATTTAGTTCTTGGTCTTCCTTTTTTTTTCTTTTAATCTTGCATACAAAGCAAGGTAGCCTTAAGTGATATACCTGCCATAATTTTTTTGACAAGTGGGTTCTTACCAAATGAAACCATTTTGTGAATTGTTTCTGCTGTGAGACCATAGGTCATGCAACTGATGTGCTCAATAAAAGTACTTGAGTTCATAAAGTTCAGGTATGGTGAAATTATCAAATGATGGAATAGACATGTGTTTGAGATGCTTATGACATTTTCTTTGCTGCCACCTTCTCAGCATAAGAGGATTTCAGAACAGGAGTAGTGGTGGCTAATGCCATCCTGATATAATATACACTCCTCAGAAAGAAATTAACAGACATTTCTATCGGGAAGGCACATCGTGCCATGTAACAAGTCACATGTTTGTAGCTGGTATAAACTGGAGAAATATAAAGCTCCCAATCAGTGCAACTGTGTCCAGGTGAAATGGCTGCAAGAAGGGAACTAACAGAGTTTAGTGTCAAGAAGTGTTGTGATAGGATGCCATGTTGCAGGTCTATCTATTTGGCAAATTGTTGACATATTGGAACATTGAATACAGAATTTCAGGCATCAACTGGAACAAAAATCTGCACAAAAACATTCAGATCCAAGGCTCACAACATGGGGTTTCATGATAGAACTTCAATATGCAATATGCATTACCTGAACCAACATGAAGCATTGTTTTCAGTGGTGCAAAGAGCATGTACACTGAGACATGGAAGCTTGGAAAGCTGTGTTATGGACTGATTAATCATGCTACACCCTCTACTGAGCAGATAGACAGATGTGGGTGTGGTGGATGCCCAGTGAATGTCTTTTACTAGAGTGCATAATCCGAACTATGAAATTCAGAAGTGGCAGAGTGATGGTGTGGTTCAGATTTTCCTGGTTTGGCCTCAGATCTCTGTTTTGTGGTGCCACAAACAAGAACTCTGAGAAATATCAGAACATTCTGGACAATGCAATGCTTCTGTGGCATTTCTACAGAACTGACCATTGTCTCTTTCTGCAAGACAATGTACCATGTCATAAGGCTGCTGCTGTAACTACGGCAGCAGACTTATGACATGGTCCTAATGTGGTCTGTGATGTGAACATCACCACACTTGACTGGCTTCCACAGAGCCCTGATATCAATCCTATTGAACATCTGTGGAATGAACTGGAGCATTGGGATCAAGGGATGTCCCCCCCCCCAACAGTCCAGGACCTCATTACATACCTACAGGAAGAATGGTCCAAAATTCCCATTGATTGCTATGGGCATACTTTCTACACTTGTAGAAAGTATGCCCGTAGGATTGTTCCAGTCAATGAAGCAAACGGGAGTCCTACATCTTACTAAGGTGGGTACTATGGCTGTTTGTCATAGAAATTTCTTTTTCATATTTCCACTGTTGATATGTAGGAGTAAGTTGAGTTATCTCCCTAAGAGTTGACACATTTAGCTTTCTTTGCACAGTAACATTTGTTATCATGCTCTTTACTACTACCACATTGGGTGCAGGCAGTAGAACCACGACAGGTGGTTAGCACATCTGCTCTCCAACAAAAAGGGTATGGCTTCAAGAACTGCATGTACATGGATGTTTATGATTGTCTTTAGGTGGGAGATGAATTTCAATGCTTTATGTGAGACCACCACCTTGCTTATTGCAGGCCTGAGGTGGCCTGAAATAGTTCTATGTTTTGTTAAATTGTGAATGAAACTATGTTGTGTAATTTATTTTTTTCATTCACATTTTACATTTCTTATAATATATTAATCATGAATTGTATAAAAATTATTTATTGTTCCTTAATTAAGGATTACTATTTAAATATTTATTCTAAACTTAACCTACTATTAATTTATTAAATAATAATATGTCTAGAATTTATGATAACTAAAATATATATATGATGTAACGAAAAGTGTTATTATAAATAATTGTATACGTATTGAAAAAGCTGATTAAGTAGCTCAAATATTCTGTTTATTCTTATTTGTAAAAATTTAACGTTATGTAATCACTTATGTAGTAGTAGAGCATTGTATTACATTAGCAAAATGTTTGCGTTCATTTGTTGTCATGGAGACGCATGAAATAAACAAGCACGAGTCGAAGAGAGCGTGACCTTCGGACTGAAAGGAGAAGAAAAATAATAATAAGATTTTAATTAGAGAGAAGAGAGGAAGTTTTTGCAGAGCGGGAAGGAAGGTAGGATACAAGCAAAGGAAGTAGAAGAAAATTATAAGTTCTCTAGGGCAGAAATTCATGAGAATAGTGTTTAGAAGTGAGCCAAAACATAGTGAATCATATACTTAGCTGCAAGTAAAGTCAGCTGTGTTGTAAAAGAAAATTAATGCCGTAACCGGATAAATAAAGAACTGGACATTCAATGGAAAATTCTGATTAGTTCCAGTTAGTCTGGGATTACGTCTTAATTCTATGTTGCCCTGAGAAGAATTATATTGAAATTAACTAGTTTGAGAAAAGTAAACAAAGAAAGATATCAGTGCCTTATTGATGTGTTTATTAGAGTAGTGAAGCGCGATTAACAGTAGTTCAGTTAAATCGTTGGAGAATTTTTATTAATGTGTTCCGCTAACGTAAATAAGTTAATTCATAAGTGTGCTCACAATTAATTGATGTACTGAAGATTGTATCTGGTAAGAGTAGTCATACTTGTTTGTTCTAACATTAACATATCTTCGAAGTTCAAAGTCCGAAATAAGATTGTTTGGAATATTGTCTACCTTGATTAGTGCTTCCTGTGAATTTAAACATTAAGTACAGCTGATAGATATGTGGAGACTGATTAAATAAGAAGTTTCGTTTTATTAACTTGAGTTAAGAAAGCTTGTGATTTTGAAACTGTGAATTGTATGTGAAAGTTTAGAACATTGAATTGGCATGAGTGACTTAGCAAGATGTATTAAGTTGATTGTATTGTTTCATTTTAAAGCAGAATTCTTGTATTTGTTATATATATCATATATTAAATGTTTTATTTTGTTAATCTAAATATTGTGTTTGCCTGAATTCCTTTTTATTGCACCGTTCATAAATATTCAAATCTTGCAGGAACCCCAAGTAGAATAGTAAATAATTCGGCCTAAATAAATGAGGAGACTGCTAACTTAATTAAGAATTGATCCTACTATTTTATATAGACTAATCTAAAAATAGCGTGGCGCAGTATAATTATAAATTTCCCTACTTTTGGATCGGTGATCAATTTGCAATTAGTTGTTATATTGATAAGAGTGACTTAAACCAAGATGGCGGATTCAGAACATAACATGAAAATAGAACGTCACGACAAATAGCGCAGTCGACAGGATGTGATTTAATCGATAAGAATTAATTTAACAACTATAAGTTAAGAAATTGAATTTAGTTTTGGTGATAACAATCATAGAAATGCTCCCTGAAATTGTAGAAAGTAAATTAAATAAATCACAGTGAACTGGTTATAATCTGGAGTCAGGCAAAAATAAAAGTTTATTTTAAAGTAGAAAGATTATATTAATTGAATTAGTAATTTATTAATCACTATGGCTGTTACATCAAGCTCTGAAATGAATGATAGTGAATTCTTTCGTACGGTAAACCCGCAACAGGTTTTTCCCCAATTTTCAGGTGAAGAATCGGATGATGTACTATTTTTCTTTATCTATGTTGAAAAACTTAGAGAAATAGCAAGTTGGACTGATTTTCAATTGCTAGTTTTGATTAGAAGTAAATTAATAGGTAAAGCAATAACATTTTTATATTCTTCGCCAATACTTCGGGAAACTTTTGAGTATTCTAAATTTAAGGAAACTTTATTGTCCCAATTTTGTAAACTTAGAAGTGTAGGTCCTAATTTATGGAAGTTAAAGAAAATTATTCAAAAGGATAAGGAGACTGTTACTGATTTCCACAATCGTTTATTAACATTGGCCAACAGTTTGAATGTTACTGGTGAAGATAAACCTCACTTAGATTGGATTGTGTTTCAACAATTTCGACTGGGATTGCATAAAAATTTAAGAGAGGTCGTTTACAAAAAAAGGCTGTCTGTTTAGAAGCATGTTATAGTCTGGCTAAAGAAAGAGAAAATATTGGAGGAAATGCAACAAATATACTCCATGAGACAATCACTTATACAAGACTGTATCAACTTACACCTTTACCAATTCTTGAATACCTTTCAAACTGTAAAAAAGGGAAAGAGATTAAGAATGAGGAAGTCAATGTAGATAACTCTATCACCTTAACTATCAAACCAGGTTCGCTAGGCTACAATTCCCAAAGAATGCAAAGTGTGACGATGGCCAAGGAGAATGCTAAGTTACCTTTAACCCTTGTACAAGGTCTAATTGGAAGGATTCCATGCAATATCCTGTTAGATACTGGAGCCCATATATCAGTTATTTCTAACTCCATGGTGAATAAACTTGTTGATGATTTTTCTGATAACATCAGCTTAATTCAGAAACCAGTAAAAATCACAGGAATTGCTAAGATTGAACTGATTGCTACAAGAAAAATAAATACTGAAATTTCCATACCTTGTTTTCCAGTAGAATTCTCACATGATCTCATTATCCTTCCAGAAGTTGCTGACACAAATGACCAGATCATACTAGGACTAGATTTCGTAGAAAAAAATAAATTCATGTGTGACTTTGCCTCTGAAACCATTTCCTTGTGTGGTGTGAGTTATCAATCAATGTACAATGAAGACAATAAAAAGGAACTATGTGAAAAGATGGAGATTGAAACCTTAAACCTTGAAGACGGATTAAGTGATAAGAAAAGAAAATTATTGCACGAAGCTATTAATTTAGCGGAATCAAAAACTGATAGAGCAGAAATAAGGAAATTCATTCTATCAATCTTTCAAAAATATCCTCAAACATTCACTGAAGATATTAGCTCATTGACCTGTACAAACAAAGTAAAGCATTCCATTGAAATCACTTCAGACATGCCTATCTATACTAAGCAGTACAAAACCCCCCTTAAATATCTAGATAGACTTCAGATCCTTCTGGATGATTATGAAAGAGCTGGGATCATAGAAAAGTCTAATTCCAGATGGAATAGCCCCTTTTTGTTGGTAGAAAAACCTGATGGAAGTCTCAGATTTATATTAGATCTGCGTGAGATTAATAAGGTCACTAAGCCCATTGACTTTCCTCTATGTAACATAGAAGAGCTCCTGACTAGTCTAGAGGGAGCAAAATACTTTTCAAAATTGGACCTAAACTCTGGCTATTTCCAGATACCTCTTAGAAAGGAGGACAGACAATTTTTTGCCTTTACCACTCGATGGCAAAAATATCAACTCTGTCAGCTTTCTCAGGGGGCCAGAAATTCAGCTATGAGCTTTCAATGTCTGATGAACACTGTACTCTCAGACATGTTAGGAAAAGGAGTCATATGTTTCCAAGATGACCTATTAATTTACACCCCAGACTTAACATCACATGAAGAAATTTTAGATAATGTATTAAATAGACTAAATTTGTCACATCTATCGTTGAAGTGCTCAAAATGTAAATTCTTCATGAGAAAGGTTGAATACCTAGGACATGTTGTCAGTGAGGCTGGAATAATCTCCACTCAAGAAAACATCTCTGCCATTCTAAAAGCGAAAATACCCACCTCTGTGAGACAAGTACGAAGGTACTTAGGAATGGTAAACTTCTATAGAAAATTTATTCCAAATTGTTCTCAAATAATGGAGCCCATAATTAAATTAACTAAAAAGGGAGAAAAGTTCATTTGGGGAAAGGAACAGGAATCTGCCCATAAATCTTTAAATTTAGCATTAACTAGGTCTCCTGTCCTCACTCATCCCACTCTCAGAGAACCCTTCTATCTTGCAGCAGATGCCTCGAATAACAGCTGTAATAGAACAAAAGAAGAAAGAAGAAATTAGACCCACTGCCTTCCTAAGTAGAAAACTATCTGCATCAGAAAAAAATTACTCAGTTATTGAAAAAGAAGCACTAGCTATTGTACATGCCTTAAGGAAATTCAGATACATGTTACTGGGACAAGAAATTTTTTTAAGATCAGATCATAAACCCCTAACCTTTTTATCCACAATGAAGGATAAAAACCAAAGGATTATTCGATGGGCATTAGAATTACAAGAGTTCCAAATACAGATATGTTATATTCCTGGAAAACTTAATGTAGTTGCTGACTACTTATCCAGAGCCTTAGATGATAAAGTAGAAGAAGATACCAGTGGGAAAGAAAAGATAATGAACTTGATAGCCGAAGAAAATGAGGGACAAGAAAACACAAGAAAACCCCCACACCTTCAGAATTGGACCAAATTCTCCATTATAGAAGCACAAAAATTAGATCCAACATGGGGAGAAATATATCGACAAATCAAAAATGGGGAAAGAATCTTGGAGGAACACTCATTTTTGCAGTCCTTGTTTTTGGATGATGATGGCCTCCTGATGGCAAAACATGATATCACCGGAAATTGGAAGAACAAAATAGTAGTTCCTACTGTCATGATTCCTTGGGTGTTATATGCCTTTCATGATGCTGATCTAGCAGGACACCAAGGGTTCTTTCAGACATGGGGGAAAATTAGAAACAGATATGTATGGAAGAGAATGAGACGAGATGTTAAAAGTAATGTGTTTTCTTGTCATCTATGTCAAAGAAAATCAAATTACGGAGGAAAGGCTCCTCTTCAACCTTTCCCTATTCCTAGTCGTCCTTTTCAAGCTTTGGCCATGGACATTATAGGTCCACTCCCTACTACCTCTAAAGGAAACAAGTATATACTTGTTGTAATAGATATGTTCTCTAGATTTCCTGAAGCCACAGCTATGAAGAATCAAACTGCGCAAACAGCAGCTGACAAGTTGTTCAAGATGATCATTTCAAGGTATGGAACCCCCCAAACACTCCTCACTGATCAAGGTTCAAACTTTACAGCTGAAGTTATGCTTCAATTATGTAAGTTACTGAAGATAAAAAAACTTTTCACTACTCCCTATCACCCTCAAGGAAATGGAATGTGTGAAAGGATGAATCGTACACTGAAACAAACCCTATCCAAACTTGCTGATAATCACTTGTATAATTGGGATGAATTCCTTCCACACACCCTCTTTGCCTGTAGGACGGCCCTGCATGCTGCTATAAAAGAAGCCCCTGCGGTAGTTTTATATGGTTTTGAACCACTATTTCCCAGTGACTTCAAGGACATGCATGCAAACTCAGGATTCCCAGACATTGATGAGTACCTTAACAATATGATCTCTGAAAACAAAATTGCATATGACCTAGTAGCAGAAGCCAGTCAAAACAGCTCACAAAGGGCTAGAGCCTATGCAAATAAACTAAGAAACTATAAGGAATTAAAACCTGGAAACTTAGTACTTTTGCGACAAGATCATAGTAATAAGAAAACAGGAAAGTTTGGAAAGTGTGCAATAGGACCTTATGAAATTGTTGAAAAGACATCTCCTGTCAACTTTCGAATAAGAGAATCTACAGGATTGAAAAGAACTCTGATTGTCCACTCAGACCGATTGAAATTGTTCAAGAAGAGACCTGACAAATTAGTCTGCTTAGGAGATTCTCTAGAGGCAATATTGGGAAAAGAAAGGAATTACCATAAAAAAGGTAATTACAGGAGGGACACAAATATTACAAAACAGCCAAAACACAGTAGTATTAATGCAGAACATGAATTTAATTCTGAAGAGACAATCCCATACTACAGACATAGAAGACACGCAGAAATTGATAATGATAGTAATAAGAGATTTAATGAGAATGTGAAAGAGAATAAATGCACTAAACATAATAAGGAACCAGGTTTTAGTCAAACTAGGTACTACTTGAGGAATCGGAAAGGAAATATGTAATCCAGTCCTTCCGTGAAGGATCCTAGTGTGAAAAGAAAAATTTTTCTTATAACAAAAATTTTTCAAAGAAAGGGTGAGCCTATGTTACATTGTGAATGAAACTATGTTGTGTAATTTATTTTTATTCATTCACATTTTACATTGCTTATTATATATTAATCATTAATTGTATAAAAATTATTTATTGTTCCTTAATTAAGGATTACTATTTAAATATTTATTCTAAACTTAACCTACTATTAATTTATTAAATAATAATATGTCTAGAATTTATGATAACTAAAATATATATATATGATGTAACGAAAAGTGTTATTATAAATAATTGTATACGTAATGAAAAAGCTGATTAAGTAGCTCAAATATTCTGTTTATTCTTATTTGTAAAAATTTAACGTTATGTAATCACTTATGTAGTAGTAGAGCGTTGTATTACATTAGCAAAATGTTTGCGTTCATTTGTTGTCATGGAGACGCATGAAATAAACAAGCACGAGTCGAAGAGAGCGTGACCTTCAGACTGAAAGGAGAAGAAAAATAATAATAAGATTTTAATTAGAGAGAAGAGAGGAAGTTTTTGCGGAGCGGGAAGGAAGGAAGGATACAAGCAAAGGAAGTGGAAGAAAATTATAAGTTCTCTAGGGCAGAAATTCATGAGAATAGTGTTTAGAAGTGAGCCAAAACATAGTGAATCATATACTTAGCTGCAAGTGAAGTCAGCTGTGTTGTAAAAGAAAATTAATGCCGTAACTGGATAAATAAAGAACTGGACATTCAATGGAAAATTCTGATTAGTTCCAGTTAGTCTGGGATTACGTCTTAATTCTATGTTGCCCTGAGAAGAATTATATTGAAATTAACTAGTTTGAGAAAAGTAAACAAAGAAAGATATCAGTGCCTTGTTGATGTGTTTATTAGAGTAGTGAAGCGCGATTAACAGTAGTTCAGTTAAATCGTTGGAGAATTTTTATTAATGTGTTCCGCTAATGTAAATAAGTTAATTCATAAGTGTGCTCACAATTAATTGATGTACTGAAGATTGTATCTGGTAAGAGTAGTCATACTTGTTTGTTCTAACATTAACATATCTTCGAAGTTCAAAGTCCGAAATAAGATTGTTTGGAATATTGTCTACCTTGATTAGTGCTTCCTGTGAATTTAAACATTAAGTACAGCTGATAGATATGTGGAGACTGATTAAATAAGAAGTTTCGTTTTATTAACTTGAGTTAAGAAAGCTTGTGATTTTGAAACTGTGAATTGTATGTGAAAGTTTAGAACATTGAATTGGCATGAGTGACTTAGCAAGATGTATTAAGTTGATTGTATTGTTTCATTTTAAAGCAGAATTCTTGTATTTGTTATATATATCATATATTAAATGTTTTATTTTGTTAATCTAAATATTGTGTTTGCCTGAATTCCTTTTTATTGCACCGTTCATAAATATTCAAATCTTGCAGGAACCCCAAGTAGAATAGTAAATAATTCGGCCTAAATAAATGAGGAGACTGCTAACTTAATTAAGAATTGATCCTACTATTTTATATAGACTAATCTAAAAATAGCGCGGCGCAGTATAATTATAAATTTCCCTACTTTTGGATCGGTGATCAATTTGCAATTAGTTGTTATATTGCTAAGAGTGACTTAAACCAAGATGGCGGATTTAGAACATAACATGAAAATAGAACGTCACGACAGTTTGATCTCTAGAGCAGAGTTTCTTAACCTGATAAAAATAAATAAAAATACAAACATCATCAAATTCTAGCCATGTACTCTCAAGGGGTCTACAGGATATGATAGTGCAACATGAAAAATTTACATCATTACTAACTTCCTATCTACAATTTTCCTCCAAATCAGTCTGTTACTTGTCAAGACTCCAACATTATCAGATCTTATATTTCTATCGTCTAAGGCACTTTGTACCGTATCAATCCACCTATATCTTGGTCTTCCTCTGGGTCGTTTTCCTGCCAAATTGGCAGAGAATACTTGTTTTGCTAATCTTTCCTCGCCCATTCTGTTCAAGTGACCATACCACCTGAGGTTAGCTCTGCTAACGCATTCCTGGATGCTGACAATGTCAAGTTCTTTCCTAATATTCTCGTTTTTAATATTATATTGCCATCGATCCCATCTGTTCACGCCTATAATCTTTCTCAGAACTCTCATATCTGTGGTCTCTAGTCTTTGATCAAATGTTTTACTTCTGACCCAGCTCTCAGATCCATAAGTTAAAACAGGTTTGAACACTGTCTTGTATACAGCTAATTTAGTGTTCCGACTAATTTCTCTCTTATTCCATACGAATTTATTCAATTGACTTCCTACCATACCAGCTTTGTTGATTCTGTTGTCTATTTCCATATTTAATTTACCATCTTCACTAAAAATCGTGACTAAGTAGCTGAAAAGTTTTACTTGTTCCACAGGTTCTCCATTCACAACACAGTTGACATTTTCAATGATTCTGCCTATTTTCATTGTCTTTGTCATTTTATTGCTGACCTTCATACCATATCTATTACAACAGTTATTCAATTTAGTCAGAGAATCTTGAAGTCTTGTAGCGGATTTATTTAGAAGTATAACATCGTCCACATAAAGCAAAGAGCTGACATCAACATCTCCAATTTTGATATCATGTTTAATACCACTTTCCTTCATAATGTGATCCATATAGATAATGAATAACAGAGGGGATAATGTACCTCCTTGTCTCACACCAGATTTAACATTAAACCATCTTCCTGTACTTCCTTCAATTCTAACTGCTGACTTACAACTCAAATAAACACTAGTATTGCTTGATATAATGCCTCATTGACACCATATAACTGAAGCATATTGAATAACTTCCCTCTTGGCTCATGTGCCTTTTCCAAATCGACAAAATTTAAATACAGATCTCTGTTATATTCCCATGCTTTCTTGCCTATTTGTCGTAAAGTAAAGATCTGATCCTGACAGCCTCTATTTGGCCTGAATCCAGCTTGTTCTTCACCAAGCTTTTCTTCCACAATTCTTCTCAACCGTTTCTCAAGTATACTTGCATATATCTTACCAGAAACCCTCAGTAGGAATATACCTCTGTAATTCTCACATTCAGTTTTATTTCGCTTTTTATATATGGATAATATGAGAGCTCTACTCCAATTGTCTGGAATTCGTCCCTCTGTCCAGGCATTCTGAACTATGCAGTGCAGCTACTGTAATACTTTTATACCACCATACGTCAGCATTTCTGGTCGAATATCATCTATTCCTGCTGCCTTTCCACATTTCAAGCTTTTGATGGCTTTTTCTACTTCAAGTATGGATATGTATTCCTGACTGCATGCCTGGTCAGTGTTTTTTATCACTGTGCTGTCATCGCTGCTTGTTTCATTTAGCAAATTTTCAAAGTAATTACTCTATACTTCAAGGATATCTTTTTCTCCCGTTTTCATGTCACCTTTATCATCTCTAACTCCTTTTACAGCACTCTTTCCTCCATTCCTAAGCTTCTTCAACAACCTCCAGAATATTTTGCCACCTTCTTGATATTTATTTTCTATATTCTTGCCAAAGTCCTCCCATGACTTTTGTTTAGCTAGTTTTACACACTGTTTAGCATTCTTGCATTTGTCTCTGTATTCTCTAAGAGCACAAGCTGACTTATTTGCCAGGAACTTTTGATGTGCTTTCTTCTTTTCCTTCACTGCCTCTTTAACTTTCTGTGTCCACCATATAGTTCTAATTTTTCTATCCTTGCAGACAACTTCACCACATGCCTTTTTTAGCTGAATCAATCAGGGCTTTCTTCAAGGTTTACCAGTGAATCTCCAAGGTTTGATTCCTGTTCTCAAACTCTTTCATTTTTCCTTCAATAATCTTTGTGTATTTTAGTCTACAGTTCACATCTGAGAGCTGCTCAACTTTTATTCGCTTTAAAACTTTCTTACATGTCATTCTTTCCAATATGAAATTCAATTTTATCCTGCTCAAGACTAAATAGTGATCACTTCCAATTTCAAATCCTCTGTACACTCTGGTGTCCTGCACCAGGGAGAAAACATCACTATCAACAATAACATAGTCAATGAGACTTTTCTTATTCCTAGCCTCTTCTCTCCATGTGAATTTGTGCATATTTTTATGTTGGAACATGGTGTTAGTAATAACCAGTCCATGTCCTGAGCAGAAATCCAACAGATATTTGCCATTATTATTAGCTTTGCTCTTTTCTCCAAATTTTCCCAAAATATTTTTGTATGTCTCACAATCATTTCCTACTCTGCTATTTAGATCCCCAACAAGGACCAAATTTTCATTTTTCATTGTGTCAGTTGCTTTTTCTAAAGCTTCAAAAAATTCCTCCACTTCTATCTTAGTAGAACCTTCTGTGGGACCATAGGCACAAATAAGTCTCATTGTCCAGTTCCCCATTCTCATATTTGCCCACATTACTCTACTTGAGACTGACTGCTATTCAAGAAGATTAGCCTCGTATTTTGTGTTGAATACTATGGCTACTCCTTCTTTTCCTAGATTGTCACTGCCTGAATATAACATTTTGTATTTATTGCTCAGAAAGATCTCACCAGTTTTTGTCTTTTTTGTTTCAGTCACCCCCTATTATGTCAATCTGGTACTTATCTAATTCCTCAGCTAGCTCCATTTCTTTGCCATTCAGGCTTCTTATGTTTATAGTACCGATCTTTAACTCTGGTAATGTTGAGTTGGAGTGTGTTTTCAGATTTGTTCCAGTAGCTGACTTTTCGCTGTTCGCGAATTGGCAAAAATGAATTGGCAAAAACAACTGGGGGCCTTGTTTAACCAAGCGACGCCTCAGCCGGCATGAAATTTTGTCATGTTGTACCATCATTTTGTACTTTGGTTAAACCAATAGGAATACAATTTGGTTGGCTAAATTCCAAATTGCCAGCCCATCCTCGTTCGTTCAGTATCCAGGTAGATACCCAACAGGGTCCACCATGAGAAGGTGAGGATTGGACATTAGGTCAGAAGTCCTGGTCGGTTCTCTGCATTCCTTTGAAGGCTATGTGGAGGTCTCCTCTCAGATATACAGCTTTGACCCTTATGCACCCCAAACAGAAAATCAGTAAAAATAAAAATTCTCTAATCTAACCATGGAGCAAAATGTACCATAGATTTACAGATAAACATTTTTGTGGGTTGAAGTCACATAAAAAAATAAATAAATAATAATAATTTTAGAGTAGCTGCACCATATTCTAAAAGGGCTAGTCAGAAGATTGAATTCCAGATAAATTTAAGAGCACAGCTCATAGCACCCATATGTAAAATAGAGAAATAAAACTGAATGTGAGAATTATAGAACCATATTCCTACCATGTGTTTTTCAGGTAAAACTTATGCAAGCATACTTGACAAGAAGATAATAAAAATTGTGAAAGAGAAAAAAATGGGGAGGAGCAAAACCTGGGTTTGGGCCAAAAAGTAGTTGCCAAGATCAAATTTTTTACTTTATGACAAACAGCTGAGAAACCATGGAAATATAACAAATCTTTATGTAGTTCTGAAAAAGGTGTATGACAAACTGCAAAGAAAAAGATTGTTCAAAATGTTACAATTATGTGGTGTAAATGGGATATTTTATCAAGCAATATAATGTCTAATCAGTGTGCCCATTAAGTAATGAGACAACAATTATTATATCAAAACAAACAACTATATTTGGAATTGTCAATTACACAGATTCAAAATAATCTTCCTCCAACTCCACACAACATTTACATCTGTCGTACAAGTGTTCGAAGGCACGGTGGAAGTCCTGAACAGGAACCTCCTTCATTGTCTGGATCGCACTGCATTGGATATCCTCAATTTTGCTGAAGAGTTCTGCTTTCAAGATACACTTCATCTTTGGGAAGAGGAAAAGTCTGCAAGAGCCAAATCTGGCAAGTGTGTGTGTGGGGGGGGGGACTGCTTCACAGGCATACACAGTGCACAAGCATGTTGCTTGTCATACAACAGAAACCAAATATTGTTGTGGAACAGTTCTTTCCTGACATGTTGCATGCAGGTGTACAGACATTGCATTACTCTTAAATAATACTGACCATTCACTGTGGTGCCCTCAGGAACAAATTCACAGTGGATAATTAGAGCAGCATTGGGGAAAAAAATGGCCATTGTCTTGACAGGTTATTTTTGCAACTTGACTTTCTTCTGTAAGGGAGAAGACATTCCATGCTCTAGCATTTCATTTCCGGATCAAACTGAAAACATCAACTTTCATTATCAATCACATTTCTGATATGAGGTTAATTTTGAATGGCAGGCAATATCAAGTAGATTGATTTGAGAATGGAGAAACCGGACAATGAGACTTACTTGTGCATATGGTCCCATAGAAGGTTCTACTAAGAAAGAAATCAAGGAATTTTTGGGAGCATTAAAGAAATCAGATGAAACAATGGAAAAAAAAAAGTTGTTCCTTTTTGGAGATCTAATCAGCAGAGTAGTAAATGATTACCAGACATAGAAATGTTTCAGAAGAATTTGGAGAAAACAGAAAAACTAATAATAGTGGTAGAATTTGGAAAAAACAGCAAAACTAATAATAGTGGTAAGTGCCTACTGGATTTCTGTTCAGGACATAGACTAGTTATTACTAACACCATGTTCCAGCATAAAAATGTGCACAAATTCATGGAGAGAAGATGCAAGAAATAAGAAAGTCTCACTGACTATGTTATAATTGTTAGTGACATTTTCCCACTGGATACAAGAGTATACAGAGGATTTGAAACAGTAAGTGATAACTATTTAGTTTTGAGAAGTATAAAATTGAATTTCATATTGAAAAAAAAACAGAGTGTAAGAATGTTTTGAAACAAATCAAAAGTAAGCGACTTTCAGAGATGAACTGTAGACTCAAATACTCAAACATCATTCAAGAAAAAAATGAGCATTTGAAAACAAAAACCAAACCACAGAGATCCAGCGGTAAACTCTGAAAAAAACATCGACTGATTCGGCCAGAGAGGCATGGGTGAGGCAATCTGCAAGGATAGAAAAATCAGAACTCCATTGTGAATGCAGGAAGTTAAAGAGGTAGCCATAGAAAAGAAGAAAGCATATTGTAAGTTCCTGGCAAGTAAGTCAGCTTGTGCTCTTCGGGAATACAGAGAACAGAGAAAACTGTAAGAAAGCAAAGCAAAGTACTGTGTAAAGCTAGCTAAATAAAGATCATGGGAAGAATTTGGTAAAACATTGAAAATAAATATCACAAAGTTAGAAAAATATTCTGGAGGTTATTGAAAAAGCTTAGAAATGGAGGAAAGAGTACTGTAAAAGGAATCAGAGATGATGATTGACATGAAAACTAAACAAAGATATTCTAGATGTCTGTATTGACTGCTAAATAAAACAAGCAGCAGCATGGTGGTAGAAAACACTCAGCAGGAATGCAATCAGGAATACATATTAATACTTGAAGTAGAAAATGCCATTAAGAACCTGAAATATGGAAAGGCACCTAGAATAGATAAAATTCGACCAGAAATGCTCAAATATGGAGATATAAAAGTTTTACAGTGATTGCACTGCATAATTCAGAAGGATTGGTCAGAGTGTCAGGGTCAAATTCCAGATGATTGGGGTGGATTTCTCACAGTATCTATCTATGAAAAAATAAATAAATAAAAATAATAAAAAGGAAATAAAACTGAATGTGAATATTACAGAGGTATTTCCCTACTGACTGTTCCTAGTAAGATTTATGCAAATATACTTAACACTTTGAGTCCCTAGACCCACTAGGACTTGAAGAACGATTGATGTATATTTACATCAATAGGATGCAAAGTGTTAAGAAACAGCTAAGAAAAATTATGGAAGGGAAGCATGGTGAAGAACAAGCTGGAGTCAGGTGAAATATGTCAGGATCAGATTTTCACTTTTAGACAAACAGTGGAGAAACCTTGGGAATATAACAAGGATTTGTATTTAAGGTTCCCAGATCTGGAAAAGACATATGACAAAGTGTCAAGAGGAAAGCTCTCCAAAATGCTGCAGTTATATGGTGTAAATGGGACATTATATTGAGCAATACATAGTCTCTATTTAAGCTGTAAAGCAATTAAAACTGAAGGAGGTACAGGAAAATGGTTTGATGTTACATCAGGTGTGCTACAAGAATGCACATTATTTCCACTGTTATTCATTATCTATATTGATCACATTATGAAGGAAAGTAGCAATAAATCTGATATCAAAATTGGCAATATTAATCTTGGCTCTTTACTTTTTGCAGATGATGTTATACTTCTGAATAAATTTAGCACAAGTGAGCAAGATTCCCTCACTAAGTAGAATAACTGTTGTAATAACTTTGGTATGAAAATCAGCTATAAAAAGACAAAGAAACACAAAGACATATGAAAACATCAATTGTACCCATCTTGAATGGTGAACCTATAGAAAAAGTAAATTTAGGCACAGGTTTAAGTGAAGATGGCAAATTAAATATGGAAATAGAACACAGAATTAGTAAAGCTGATATGGTAAGAAGTCAGCTGAATAAATTTATATGGAATAAGAAAGAAAAAAGTTGGTAAAAACTACAAACTCAATCAATTTTTTACCATTTCTGTTTAGAGTGTGTTCTCCATGTATTCCTATATTATTATTAATTTTCATGTTTCCAATTCTTGCATTTAAGTCTCCTGCTAAAATTATGTAGTCATTTTTATTTATTTTATTATATATGTTTTGTAGCTGATTATAAAAATCAATATTATCCTGTTCTCTTCCTTCTTTTGGGGCATATAAATCAATTATTGTTAAATAGCCTCTATCTATTTTTATTCTAGCTTCTATTATTCTTTCATTCCATAATTTATAATGTTTTAACTGTTTTGAAAGGGAGTTATGAATCCAAATCATGACTCCTGCTTGTGCTCTTTGATCTCTGTCGACTCCACTGTATATCACATTAAAATTTTCAGTTCTCGTAGTTCCTTTTAATTTCTTTTTTGTTTCAGTGATTACTGCTATTTTAAAATTTCTTTCATTTAGTAACTGGTCTAATTCTATTTCTTTATATGCTATTCCTCTTACATTCCAGTTTGCTATGTGTATTATATTTTGTCATTTCCATTTTTGTTTTACCTTTTCCATTCCAGGGTCGTTTCCCATAGATTCAATCCGATTATCTTTTTCTGTCAGCTTACAAGTAGGATTATGTTCTCCATGTCAGGGGGACTAGCCTGACGATGGAATAGTTCAGTGGTAGGGCTGCTACCTTAAGGCTTCTGAACTAGCCTTCTTCCGAATTTAAACCCATAGGAGGAATAGGGTATATTGAAGGGGAAAGAGTAGATTATAGAAGAAATATAGTAAGGTTTATAGAGAGGGCATAGTTGTAAGGCCAGAAATGAAGAGACCCCATGGCCCTCGAGTACTCTAATAGCATAAGGGTCATAAAATAAGAAGAGTTGGCTGATAAGGCCTTATAGGAAAGATTAACGTAAGTGGATCTTCCTCAAAGTAGAAGAAGAGGATAGATCCAGCTAGGGGTCCATGGGAGTGCCGCTTCCCTTACAATCAAGATGATTGCCCCTTATGGCCCTGTTAGTCCATGAGTCCTTATTCAGTATATTCGGACCACCCCACCATGTATATATATACACACACACATGCACGGGCATGTACACACACACACACACACGGTGGGCTCTGCTATCCGCCACCCAGGGGACGCGCTCTCTAGGGGTTACAGGGTCTCCTGAGAGGTAAAGTAAAATCTTTTTAAATAAACCATGTCACTTCTTTATCTCTCGGTATCAGTCATTTAAACTAATTTATAATATTTTCTACCGAGCAAAAATGAACAATCACAATATATATATGTTATACTGAATGTGATCTTTATCGTAATTTAAAAAATTCATTACTTTTTTTTTTCTTACTTTTAAGTGAAACTTGGTAAACGATGACATATCAATAATTCCTACTCGTTCTCGACATGCAAAATATTCTTCTTTCACGTGATCAAACCAAGGTGGCTTAGAAAAAGTAGGGGCTGGAGGACAAAGACGCTCTTCCTCTATTGAAATAAATAACAGCAGCATAAGATTATTATCATATTTTAATTAGATTACAAACTAACTATATGTAATAATAGTCAATGTTTCCTTTGTCCACTAGATGCATACAGAATACAATAAAAATTAGAAACATTGAAGACACAGTTAATTCTCACTACAGCAAGTGCCATTAAAGTATGGCATTTGCTGTAGTGAGTGCCATGCTCACTCACTACAAGAAAATGCTGAAAAGTCCCAAAAAAAAACCCCACAGCATCATGATGTTCTATGTTAAATTCCCCATTATAATACACTATCATCCTCTTGGTCTACAAATTTATGTTAGCAAGAGATTACTGTATTTTGAATTTTCACTTTATTAACTTTTTTTTTTCATATGCCTAATCTCATAGATATATAGGATTATAAGGCCTTGTCTACTCCTTATAAGGGAATAAAAGGTGTTAGCCGATTTATTTATTTTATTATTTATTTTATATCATAAATATTATTTCTTGAAAATTTTTCATGCTACTCCTCTAAATTAATATTAATTTTTATGGCCATTTTGCTTATTTTTCTTTCCAAGTACCTCTTGCATAATGTAACTGGCTTTTTACTCGATTTTTTAAGGCATTATTGAAATTTTAGAGACGTAGATACATGAAAATTATAAGGAAGCAATAATTTTGGACATACCATTATAGGACATTCTTCTTTTGGAGCAGTATCAGGCATATAATGATACACATTTATGTATCACTACTGAAGTATGGCAGAAAGGCAAACTGACAAAGCCATAATAGTAGACATACAGGAAAACAAAACAATGCCAAAGAATATCAGAAACAATAGTCATAAAATGCGACAAAAATTGCATAAACATTCACTGCCCATATATAATCTCTGATAGTTGGAAGGTCCACAACACGAAAATGAGGTCAAGATTCTGACCAATGGAAAACAACACAGATAAACCTAAGACAAAAACACTAAAATGAAAATGACTACATAATGGTCATGTAAGCTCAAATCCATATTAATTAAACCTACATAAACAGAGTACTTACTGCATGCTGATACACAATTTACCTACTTGTATATGGAAACATGGATTATACCATTAACTCTCGGTATTTCCATTGTTAGAATGCTATTAGAATTCAATACTAAAATTTTTTGTAATTTATTTTTCAATTTGTATTATTTTCCTCACATTATTTAAATAAAAACTTACGTGATTTTGATGGATCAAAATATAGTGCTCTTTCAAATCCCATTCGTTCTCCAAATACAGCACCGGCCTTGTTTTGTGCAATGTATACTGGAGAGCAGCGAAGCTTGCGGGCAGTCTGGAACTCAGTCTGCATAGGATGACTAATAGCATATCGTCTGCCTGATATTAAAAAAGAAAAAATAATAATAAATACTCTTGAATAAAAACAGATTCTCTTTCATTTATAATCTCTTTCAATTCTTCACATTTTCTTTTTATGAAAACACTTCATTTCATTATTAACTCTTAATGGATTATAAAAAGCATGAAAAAACTAGTGGAAAATTGCTTACAGTGAATCCTTTCATTCAATGTGGCTGAACAGTGAATATCACTCATCATATTAGATTTAACGGACTCGACTACTGTTTAAGATAAACTAGGATAACATTAAAATTTTACATTTCAACCTTTACATTAAGGTCACCTTCATGAATATAAACTACACACACACACACACACAACAATGTATGTTTAAAGATTTTTCACTTGTTATACTATAAATTAAAGACACCAAGAAATTCTATTCTTGGTTTAATCCTTTATCCAAGTATAAGCAAATGAAGTTTGCACATTAAATCATTTAATGACTGGACTATTTGTATATAGAGGCTAATGACTTCACATCAATTGCCTTAGTATCCCATAATGCAATGTGCATATCCTTACAGACATGTATAATGTTATGCATTATGGGAAGAGCCACTACCCAGACCAGTTGAAACCTTTGAGATCTCATCGGTGAGAGTGCTCTTTCAAAAAAGAGCCAGACCCAGAAGTGATATTGAGGTTGAAGTTGTTATGTCGCCACTTCGTGGCTTTTATTTTAATTTATACTTGTTTTTCCTTATTTAGATCTAATTTGCTTTTACCCTAATTACTCTCAAAATCTAGACTTAAATTTTGCCTTCAGTACACGATATAGAAAGACTATCTATATATTTGGCCAATTTCTAGATTAATCACGTGTATCAATTACTCAGACAAAGGGTTTACCCTTTTTCAGGGACAAATCCTTTGTAATTACTGTCTGAGATTGTCTCCCGATCAGATACTGGCAAATTTATTTGTTACGCTGCACCAGCCAATATCATAAGTTAGAAGGAATTCTTAACCAGGGAAACTCTCTCAGATACAGAGATCTCATCTAACACTTATTCTTAGTACCAAAATTCTCAATATCAACTATGTTTAATATCGCTTGCAATCGTGGCTTTTAAACATCTATTCTACTCTGCATAGGTTCCGTTTTTATGAGTGGTAATTTGAATTCATTCTCAGGCTAATGTCAGGTATACAAAACATAAAACACATTTATTGAGATCTTAAAGTTATACATTTACATTCATGCACTCAAATCAATTTTATGTCATTCTAAAGTAAAGAACTAGTCAAACCAACTAAAACACAAACGAATACAATCATAAGCTCCTTCTATTCTGTTCTCTTCTAAATTACGTTAGTTATTTACATAAAATACTTGTCACAAATCATCTATAAACTTTCTCTAACAAAATGCGTGGTGGAGTTAAGCCACTGCTATCATCGATAATCACTTAAGAGTTCTATACTACATTGTCTTTGCTCACTAACTATATAACATTTCTTCACTCTAAGTGGGAAAGGAATAAAAAAATTCTGTAGGTTTAACCAGCTCTTGGGAAGATTAACAGATCCGTCACTTAATTCACATTTTTGTCTTACACAGCCCGATCCTTCTCCCTTGAATTGGGGTCAGAACATCTCCGCTTGGCCTTTATCCACGTGGTTACTCGTAGAGGTCATCCTACTTGGCTTTACCAAACATCTGGCAATGTGCCCACATCTGTCTAGTTCTGATGCCGCATATTCTCGTCAGAGCTGCCGGTTCAGGAATTCCATCCAGAGGAGATAGCTAGTCAGGGTGCTGGAACTGCGGGTGCCAACATCTAATAACTCAGGGCGATCCGGAATCCATCAGATGGCGAGAGAGGGGCCCAACGTCCAACCATGTAAAAACACCCGGAAAGGATCAGGAGAACAAGACAAAAAACCCTCGAGAGAGGGGAGCAAACCCCCTTTTATTCTGCATCCTTGGCATCCTCTTTACTACCACGTTCTTCCGCACGGCACTCGTTTTCTTTGTCCACAAGATGACACGGTATACCGCGTCGCCTTGTGTAGCGTCTTCACAGGAAAACGAACTAGCACAGCTTTCCGTGTAAATGCTTATGCCTCAAGCCAAACGTTCACCTGGACATTTGGCTTGAGTCCGCCCCCAAAACTTTGGACTTTTGTTTACACTTTGATAAACATCTCATTTCACATAGAATAACCTTTTATAGTTACAATTTACAAATTGGAAATCTTTACTTAGATTTAATTAAACAAGTTTTCTTTTATAATTCTACATTTAAAGGTAGTTATAGCCCTATTTACAATCCTTTTGATAGCTGAAGTGCAAGTTTCTCCTTGTTGGTATGTTAGACTTGTTAAATCTTGAATGAATTAATTTTTTTTTAAATTCTCCCATTCAAGATCTAACAAAATAATGCAGGAGTCAAATTTCAGGCAACTGATGTAAAGTCATTAGCCTCTATATATAACTAGCCCAGTTGTGAAGTGACTTCACACACAAACTTTGTTTGCTTATACTTGGAGAAAAGATTAAACCAAGAATATAATTTCTTGGTATCTTTAATTTATACTTCTCTTCTTCTTTATAGCATTTTTATCCCACTTTGTGCAGGGTCTGCTATGATTATGCAACTACGGGAAACCCCAACTGACTTGTCATAGGATCTGACATTGGGGGGGGGGGGAATTTTTATGTCTGTAGATGTATGTTCATGGGGCCAGTTTGCTTGTTCTGGGAGATGGAAAACACAAGTTTCAGGGTGAAAAAAAATCCCATACCTCCATATGAGACCTACTAACTTACCTTTAGTCGAAAGATAGCAGATAAAGGTTGCTCAAGTCTTGGACATAAATCCAACCCAGGTCTTTCTAACCAAAGAGCTTCATCTATACCAACTGAGCTATGGAGGCTTGATCTTTAATTTATACTACAATGTATATTCATTGTCCTTCGTAAGCTAAGTAATGTCTGAAACTAGCCTGCACAGCTTGACCTCTTGTGGTAAAAAATATGTATAAAAATATAATTAAAATGATAAAAAATAATAATAATTTCAGAAAATTCCTATTTTTGTCATCTAGTTATAAAACTGCTATACAGGAAAAGCTTGCTTAACGTGAATTCGGTATATGCAATAATCAGTTAGCGTAATTGAGTGAAATGATACCATTTCCCGCTTCAGTTAAGGTGATTTTTTTATGTTATGCGAAATTTTACATTATGCAAAATTTTTTGTTGGCAATCTGCAGAGAATGGAAAAGCTTGAAGTCATTAAGGGACATGAAAGTAGTGCTAGTAATACAATGATTGTACGAGACCTGGAATACAGCGAGTCTACAGTTTGGACTATATTAAATAAGAGCAAAGAATACAAAGAACAAGGAAAAGTTGCTACTGCTTCTTTAAGCATGCAGATCACCCAAAATAGAAGTCATTTAATGATCAAGATTTGGTTATAATCCTCAATCACTCTGGATTGAGGATTATAACCAAAAAAGAACACCTCTTAGTACAGAGGATATTCAGACAAAAGTTCTCAATATTTTTACCTTATTGAAAGAGACCACATTTCAAGAGGAATGCAGAAGATTTACTGAGAGTTTAGGATGGTTTGACCGATTTAAAAAAATCGAGCTGGTCTGCATAACGTAAGAATAACTGGGGAATCTGCTAGTGCTGATAAAGATTCTGCAGCTAAAATTTCCTAAAGAATTGCAAAGCATAATTCAGGAGGGTGATTATGACAATCGGCAAATATTCAACATCGACGAAATCGGTCTCTCAAAAATTTTCCTAGATAAAACTGAAGCATTTCAATCAGGATATCAAGTATCTAAAGATTATCTTATGCTTTTATTAGGAGGCAATGCAGAAGGCAACTTTAAACTCAAGCCATGCAAAAATCCAAGATCTAACATTATTGAAGAAATCAGCACAACTGGAAAAGAACTTGGATTTAATGAACTGGATAATGAAGATGTGAGAAACTTGCTTGATTCTCATTCAGAACAGTTAAGCAACAATGATCTCCTTCAACTAGAAAAACAGCGTGTATATGAAGAAAAAGAAGAAGATAAGGAGTGTGAACGAGAAGAGAATGTTACAACTAAGAAGCTAACTGCAAAAGAACGTGAGCCAGTTTTCAATCACATTGAGTATGCTAATGAAATTTTGTTTGATGCTGATCCTGATATGAAATGAAGCTTCAAAAGTCTGCCAAATTCTTGATAAAGCGATTGGCTGCTATTGCAAATTGCATGACAAAATGAAAAAGTCAAGCACGATTCAAACATCTTTACTTAATTTTTTCGTAAAAAAGTAGCTTAATCAAATGTTTAGACATTAAATAAAAATTTAAGCACTTGATTTTTATTAATTTACTAACTGATGGATGAATTATAATTATTCCTATTGTTTACTGTATTTGCTTAACGCGATTTCACTTAGTGCACATTAGTTGATGGATTAATTAATCACGTTAAGTGAGGTTTTCCTGTAATCTGTCTTGCCACTTTATATTAATGCATTCATGTTAATTCTTTGCCCCTGACTGATACTTACATATTTTAGCAAAGAGCGCTTTTCTTTTTTCTTTTTTTAAATTTACAAATATCTTTGCAATCCTCTTGACCTTTCTTTATTGAAGTTACCTTCTTTTTTACTTTCAAAATGCCAATAGATGATGTGATTTTTATTTTTTTCATTTGCAGAGATTAGTGTTACTGTAGTTTGGTACTCTAGGCAATCAGAAGATGAGCATTGCTATCAGGTCATGTATGCATTGACCAAAATGCGGAAAGTTTGAGACCTCAAAATTTAGATTATGAGGACACAGTACAAGTATGTGGACTTCAGATTTTGGTTAACAGGAGAAAGAGGGGTGATATGACAGAGGTCTATAAACTTCTGAAAGGTATTATAGGATATCGTCTGATGAAAATTTTCATTATATGGAAGATTTGGGAAGAACAGGGGGGGGGGGGAATCCATGGAAGTTTGTTCACAGTTAAAAATGGTAAGAGCTAGATTTTTTTCTCACAGAGCATTTCTTTTAGGAAGGGGGGAGTGGATAGCATGGCAGCACTTTGAAATAAGTTGTTCTGAATTTGTGCTCCCTCATTTTATTTCTTTTAAATACAATTTCCTCGAAATTTCCACAGCAAACAAAATCATAGAAGTTGATCTGAAGGGGCTATATATTCCTAAGACAACCTGTAAGTATTTTAAGTGTTTCAAAGCAGTTTGTTATTTCTCTGTGTAATAATGGACATATGCAATCACATGTTATGCCTATTGCCCATGAAGCAAACATGTGGCAATAAAGCCCAAAGATGGAAGAAAGCTTTGGGCCTCACTAGCAAAGTTTACCAGCTCAGCAAATGTTTAGAAATCAAATGATGCTATGAAATGACTGAACTAGACTGAAAAAGTTACCTCATGTGATTTCTGTTGTTATTAGTCAAATCCTTGCTGTACAAAGATTGAGAAAATGCATACAAACTTCTTACCAACCTCATCCAGCCTTTCTTCAGTCACTGAACTGGAAAAGTGCATTGAAAGTCTACAGTGCTTTATCACTCCTGATGAGAATTCTCCTACAAAATTAAATCAACAGAAATCGAGCTCAAACTGATTCACAATCAACAACTTGACAAAAATGCATCCTCCAATGAAAACAAATAGCCATCATGGAAACCATCAAAATCAATAACCTTGTTTACAGATTTTACTGGTTTGTTAAGTTATATTGATGAGGTGTTCTCTATTTGGCCACATGGCTCAGACAAATTAGTACTCCTTTGACCGCAACAGCCAGCATCCTAGAATCCAATTCACTATAGAGGAAAATAATAACAGCTTGACTTTTCTAGATGCCCTAATAATGCATCTTCCTAATGGCACCCTTTCCTTTTCATTTTACAAAAAATCCACCCACACAGCTAGATACATATATACATACATAAACTCCTCCCCCCTCCAACAATATGGTGTTATCAAACCCTTGTCAAAAGAGCCTCTAATCTCTGTTCCGCCCTGGCTTCCCTTTCAGCTGAAGTCTCCTTTATCTGCCATAAATTGTGACCATTAGTCAAGACCTTCTTGTCCAATGGTTACAATTCCAAAAAAGATTAACAAATTGGTTGTTCGTCCAATCTCCTTACATCCCTCTCAAAATACAGACTACAGTAATGCTGTTACCATTCCTTATATCCAGGAAAGATCAAAAAATTGCTCATAACTTGAAAGAAACATAATCTCTCCAGTGCTTTTAAACCTCATCTGAAGTTGGCTGCCCTTATCTGCTCTCTGCATCCCTCTCTCTGTTCAAGGCATTTACAAGGTTCTTTGTTCTTGAAACTTCTTATTATGGTCAAACTGGATCTGCCAATGTCAGCCTAGAGGAATACAAGAAATACATCTGCTACTGTAACTATGGTCAGTCATTTAGCTAACCAAGCCTTCGATACCTTGAACAGAATGAAATGGAATAAAACTAGTGTGCTTCACTAGATTTCAAAAACCAACCTAATCTTAATAAATATGGTTTTGTTAAACTTCCCAAGATTTGGGAAACTAATTCTTAGACCTCTGCACAACAGCACTCATACCAGGTGCTCCTCTCATAAGCCTTTAGGCTTTTAGTTTAATTTTTTTCCCCACTTATTGTGTCAAGTGGTTTTGTGTCTGCTTTTATAATTTTAAGATTATATCTGTGATGATGTCTCTATAACTGAGATGAAATATAGGATACTATTAAACTTGTGTTTAATAGTCTCTCTCTGTGGTGTATTCATTCCATTAAACCAAATAATGAACCCAAATGCTCTCATCCTAACTTTCATTCAGAAACAGATGAAACAAAAAAATGATATCATTTCATCCCCATAAATTGTCAGATGCCACTTCTTTGGGTCCAGAAACAGACAAAAAAGATGGAATGCTTCCCATATCCAGTAAGAGTGACAAACTAACAAGCAGATCAGAATAACCAACAGATGTGAGCATATTCAAAGATAGTACTTCTTCCCATTGCATGTATAACCATGGCCAGGTCTTACCTGCATTCAGCAGGAACAAGGGTCATTGACTATGTCAATAAAGAGTGGAACACTGGCTATTAAAAAAAGGAATCATAGTGCAGAAATCAATCACTACTAATAGTCATTATGAAAACCTTTATCCAAGTGTAAGCAAACAAAGTTTGCCTACACTTCGATAAAGGATTAAACTAAGAATATAATTTCTTGGCATCTTTAATTTACTGCATAGGGAATGTGTGCAACCCATGAGGTTAAAAAACCAAAGCGCCTTCCAAATCCCACTTCAAAAATATGCATAGGCACAGTTCCAATAGTGTCTATTACCATCTTGTCTGTCAAGCCAACTTTTCCCCAACAGAAACTAAATTTTCAAACTTCTAAAGGCATTACTTATCAGCTTTCCTAATTAGGCACAGACTTTTTTTTTTTATTTTTCCTGAAAGGCAGAATTTGTGCATATATTTTCTCAGATATACAATACTAGAAAGTATTCAACTTCGGATCTTCTGATTTTGGCCTTTGGCTGAAACAAATCTCTCTCTCTGCCAAATTTATTTTCTGTCTTTAATGCTCTCCTAATGCCACCGACCATTCTGAACTTTTTGTCTTCTACTTTCTTAAATGTTTTTTTTTTGTCCAACTTTTCTAACAATATGAAGTTACCTTGCTTGTAGATTTTAATATTCACAACACTAACTGGCTTTGCTTTCCTCCTACAACAGCATAGGACTGGTAGAGATGCTTTTGTTATCACCAATGATTGTACGCAGATTGTTCACATGCCTACCTGAATGTCAGATAATCCCAACCACTCTTCAAACACCATAGATCACTTTCTCATTAGCAACCTGTCCAAGCATGCTGTGAATGTTGTATGTCCTCTAGGTACCACACCACAATCTACAGCTGATCCTTTTTCCATAGAGCAATACTCACATAGTTGCTCTCACGCAAAAGTTGTCTGGCATTATAAGAATGCCAAGTGGGAAGATGTTCATAACTTCTATGACTCATTCAATCAGTTGGATTCTTGTGTTCAGCCTCCCAATCAAAACATTTGCACTTAATGTATTACTGAAGTAAACTTATTGGTATGGAGATGTATATTCTCCATTCTGCTCTAAATTTTTATCCACCTATTTAAACTTCAGTTTTCCAAACAGCATGCAAGACTGTAAGAGCAGAACTGACATATATAATAGGCTTTCATTCCAATCTCAATCTTCATTCACTTCTTAAATCAAAACCCTAAACAGAGATGCAAGGAAACTATCAACACATCCAAACTGATTTTGAAAAAATCAAAAGCAGAAACCTTGCATCAGGTCCAAATGGTAATCACGAATTCTGGTCTCTTGCCAAAGCAACTGGCTGTAATTTTTCCAGCACTGCTCCCATCCCTGTTGCACCTGATGTATCATTACCAACAGAAAACGCCAATCTTCTAGCTTTACTTTCTTCAAATGTATGCATGGTTGATCTTGGTAGACGTCTTCCCCATCCCCACACATACACACAACTATTCCAATACTCAATGCCTCAAATGATCTTTTGCCACAAAGAGATTAGAAGAACCATCCCCAAACAAGAAGTTTGGAGATGGTTCTTCTAATCAAGAGTTCAGAGTCAACTCTTGTTCCATGTTGCATTTTTATGCTCTCTTATTCTACTGGTATCTATCCTACAGCTTGAAAATTGGCCTACATACAATCCATTCCTTAAAATGATGACAAATCATCATCATCAAACTACCACCCAATTTCTCACACCCTCAATCCTCTCTAAACTGATGGAGAGAACCATCAGCATTCAACTCCTGTGAATTATGCTACTACTGATTAACAGGAGATCTGCTTACTTAAGTCACCTCTCTCTAAACAAATACCATGGAAATACCAAATCTCAAATGGTTACTACTGATATCTCCAATGCTTTTAAATGGATCTAGCACAAGGTCTATTACATGGGCTTCCATCATTTGATCTGTCCAATGACCTACAACTAAGTTGTCAGCAGCTTTCTGACTGGATACAAACTGGTGGAGAGTTCCTTATCTTCTAATTATGCAATTAATGCTGGAGTTTTGCAAGGCCCTATTCACTCACCCTCTTTCTTCAATATATCAATGACCTACTCTAGCTGACTACCATTTGTCTCCAGTCTGCCAAATTCAGCCTGCTTTTCCCTGACAGAAACTGAAATTTCAATCTCCTCAAATACTACTCATCTCAGCTTTTCTAATTACACGCACATTAACTTTTTTTGTCTCGAAGGTAGCATTTGTGCATATATTTGTTAATGATAACACACTGCACTCCTCATTTGACAAACCCTACACTACCTTCTTCTTCTTCCCTTCACGTATTAGGCCTTGTGGCCTGTTACGGGGCTATACTTAGCCCCTTCTAAGCCGTACCCGTCCCGAGGATAAGGTGGCTAGCCCTATGCCTCCCGGTGTGTCCTATGTTTGTAGATGTGTGTTCGTGGGGCCGGTTTGCCTGCTTGCAGGAGGAAAAACCCCAGACAAACTGGAGAGAAAAACCCTGCAGTCCGCACCAAGACCGGCTAACTTGGCTATGTCTGAGAAAGACCCTTAAGCTCCTCACACTGGCGACAGAAATCAAACCCAGGAATCTCCTCCCCCCCCCCTCCCCCCCAGGCATATGGTTGTGAAGTACATAGCCACTCGGTTAAACACGGACACCCTACACCACACAAATCAAAACCTACAGAGATCAACTTCTACTACCCTAAACTCTCATCTCCACAGAATTCTTCAATGGGGATTGGGCAACCTTGTCAGTTTCAATTTTCAATGCAAAAAAAACACAGTTCTATCCCCACAAAAAAGAACCCTTTCCTTTCATCTTACTTTTGACAACACTTCAAATCTCTATATAAGATGAGATTTTTCTCTTTTTAGGATTGCTCTAACATCAAGACTCTCTTGACATATGCACATTAAAACTACTGCCATCTCAGTATCCAAAATTAGGACTTTCTCATTCACTTAAGATGAATAAATTTACCTCCAATGCTATTAACCCTATAAAAATCACAAACCTGCCCAAACATTGAATGTTGCTCTTACATTTGGGATAATAGCCCTGACTACTCTTGTTCCGTGTTGCATTTTTATGCTCTTTTATTCCACTGGTATCTATCCTACAGCTTGTAAATTGATTATATATACAATCCATTCCTTAAAATGATGACAAATCCATCAAACTACCACCCAATTTCTCTCACCTCAATCCTCTCTAAACTGATAGAGATTATCTGGAGGAGAGCCAAACAGCTCTCCTCCATATAGCATTAAGAATTTTTAAGAAGGTTTGAATAACCCACCCAAAATAGTACATACTGTTAACATTTTGGGTGGGATCCATATAAAGTTAGCAGGTCAGTGGGTGAAAAATAGCATCTTGAGTTCTATCAAAAAATATAATAATTATAATGAGTTGCAAAACTGCAACATGTTTATGTACATTCATATTAATTTGCAGATATACAGAATGATCATATGACAGTATAAATCAGACTTATTTTCTTATCAATTTGTATTTATAGGTATAGACTGCAATTAAAAAATATGTTAGTATTTGTTTCTGATCCCAACAGTTGCACAGGAAGCCAATAGAAATTACTAATTTCAATAAACAAATCTCAAAATAAAATAATAATGCCACACAAACACCCTATTTACCTACTGCTTCCTTAATTCTTTCTCTCAGAAATTTGTGATTGTTATGCAAATCTACAAAGCGCCTGACATCAAAGGGTAGCAGATAGGCTTTAGGTTCACCACTGATAATCCACTCAGCAAGCTCTTTTCCTAATCCACCAGCAGACTGCACTGCATTTCCATTCATTCCTACAGCTACAAATAAGTTGGCAACCTGGTCATATAAATCATTTCAAACATAAAACACAAAAATGAAGATATTTTAAAATATCTACATGCTATTAACACTATACATTTACAGTAATCTACAGTTTATCTGACCTCAGAAACAGCAATCCTTCAAAGATTTGAACCTTAGGTCAACTGACCTGTGAAATTGCACTTTCCATGATACACAGTGTTCCTATGTAGTCAGCCAAATTTAACTGTATTTTTGTTTTTTCTCTTAACACTAAATATAACTCTTTAAAGACATGTAAAAGTATGATGAACTTCAAATATAACATTTTATGGATAATATAATAAGAAAAAATCAAAATATTGTATCATAACATTGTAATAATGTAACAACATTATAATATTGTATCATAAAATCATAATAAAAACAAAAATAGGCACAATAGCCATAAAAATTAATAATATCGTTGGTTTAAAAGAAGTATAGCACGTTAAATGAATTCATCACTTTTTCTTTAGAATGACATCCTAATGGATGCAATCCTGATATATATATATATATATATGGTCTCTTTTGCATTTACTGAACTATGGCCATATTGATGTTATTATTATTATTATTCGGGCCTCCATGGAGTCAAAAGATTCATCGTGGGAGGTCCTTCCTAAGAAACACAAAGTCTATCAAGACTCATTGAGGGGAGGTCCCCCTAAGAAACACAAAGTCTATCATACCACTCCTTAAACTCATTGACCGTTCTCGCTCTCACCACTCCATCAGGCAATGCATTCCATGGTTCAACCACCCTCCATGCAAAGAAACCACTCCTCACCCTCTTGCAAAGTTTATTATTATTATTATTTAGTTTATTATTATTATTATTTTCATCAATTTACTATTTCACTCTCAGGTTTCCTATTAGTTGGCTAAGAAATACTGATGTTTATCTGACTTCCTAAATTTATCAAGAACAAAGAATATATATATGTGTGTGTGTGTGTTAAAGATACCAAGAAATTTTATATATGTGGTTTAAATCCATTTCCCAAGTAAGCAAAACAAAGTTCTGCATGTAAGATATATATTTCATGTCTGAGCTTCTTGTATATAGAGGCTAATGACTTCATATCACTTGCCTTAGTGTGCATCCCATAATGCAAAGCACACACCCCTTTTTCGGGAATGTATAATGCAATGCATAATGGGAAGAGCCACTACCCAGACCAGTTTTGACCTTTATTGAGGCCTTGTGAGTGGGAGCCAGACCCAGGAGAGATACCAACACGCCCAAAAGGGTGCTTTGCATTATGGGATGCATACTAAGACAAGTGATATGAAGTCATTGGCCTCTATATACAAGTAGCTCAAATGTGAAATATATATTTCACACGCAAAACTGTGTTTTGCTTACTTGGGAAATGGATTAAAACCAAGTATATAAAATTTCTTGGTATCTTTAACATATAATAAACCCAAGATAAAAAACTTTCTACATATATTTATTTATTTATTTATTTGCCATTTATGCACTGTGCTACATCAAGAAATTTCATAGTGGTGCATACTTTGCTTGATGTATGTTAAAAATCTGGCTATTTGTTATTCCTTTCTAAATTGAGTTCATTAATTTCAGTAATGCAAAACTGAGGCATCAATGCTTACTGCTGATTTCTGTCATTTGTATACTGAAGAACTGAAAATATATATTTTTTGTTTCTTCATTCCCGTTAACTGTCTACAAAAAATTTGTATTTATAATTATTTTGTAAATGCACAGGCTGTATATTTTTAAAATGCTTGGAAGCAAAGCATTTTTTCCAGAATGACTTACTCATCATTTGGTGCCAGAAGTAAGCGCACATGTGGAGAATAATTAACTTTTGGTTTCAGAATCATTTTGCTAGAATGTACATAGTGCTAAGTAACTGATGTTAAGAAGTCATATGTATTTTGCTCTATGTAAGTAATTCATTTCCTGGCCACTTTTTTATTATTATTATTGTACAGGCACCTCCATGGAGCCCAAAGACTCAATGAGGGAGACCCAAATTATCCACACAATCTATCATACTCTCATTGAATCCATTAACAGACAAAGTGCTAACAACTGACTTGCAACCCATTCCATAAATTCACAACTCTCCAAGCAAAAAATCTAGTCTTCATGCCCTTACCAACTAACCACACTTTTACTCATTTTTGAACTACAACCACCCTTGTAGGAATAAACAATGTCAAGCAGGCGATAAAAAGTTTATTCCCATGTTGGTGGCCATGGGCTATAATGTAGTTTGTTTTCTAGGTTTATGATAGCAGTTTACTTACTAATATGACCAATTTTACAAATGTTTAGAGCTAGAAGGCGAAGACTACATGTCTCCTGCATGCTATGATAGAGGCGAACTGAGGAGGAGGGTGTTGGTAGCTAATGAATCAATATGTAGGTTGTGCAAAAGGAACGATGTGGGATCTGTGGTCTTATAAATTTATTAATAATAAATTTTCTTGACTTTGCTGAAGTGCAAAGTCAAGAAAATGTAAGCAATTAGGGTGAAAGCAGGTGAGTTTGTGTGAAGGCACCCATGAGGCAAGTGAGTGTGAGAATGACCAAGTGCAAAATCTAGTCTCTCGAGCAAAAATAATGAATAGGGTAGTCAGTTCAGGAAGTGAAGGTGGGTGGAAGCCTAAAGTAATGCTGCAGTTTCTATATACTAATGATATACTATAAAGTTCCTCTTCTCAGTGATAATTTTGATAAAATATCATGTCACTGGTATCTTTCTGACACCTGTACCAATTACAGCATTCCTACTTCTACATATCGATACACCTCAGGCCTTGATGGGAAAAAATGTTTCTATTATAACACTAGAAGTTTCTCTGGATATTATGTAGCATATAACACAAGTTAACGAAAAAATTTAGGAAGGATAAACATTGATCTGTTTGCCAAGCAACTTTTGTTTGTAGTTACTTAGCTTAACAGGCATACATGCACACAGTTAAACTGTGCACTACATAATCAACAAACATAATTATTGTTAAACCAGCACCGTAAAGTTTTCCAATGAAGTTGAATAAATTGTAGATTATTATATATTCACAAAATGAAAGAAGTGTGCTCTAATTATAAATAATTTACTATTTAGAGATTACATTATGAGTGGCTTAATCATTAATATTAGTTAATGCCCAAGTAATTTTTGGTCATTCAAAATTAATAAGAATATTTTAAGCAAAATATATGCAGAATACAATAGATTTTTCTCTCACATTCTTTTATTTAGTGGAATTTTCTGAATTCTGATTACCCTCATGTGGTACTTTATACTATACAGTTCTATCATAAAATTTTATTACATATTCCTTACAAACACTATACATATGCCTTTCTTTTTTGCATTTTTATTTAGTTTTCCCCCTTTTCTGCAAGATTTCTTTATGTTGAGTCCATACATGTAAGATTGGTTAATCAACCTATAATACATTAGTACCATGTATGGGTTGCGAAAAAACAAATTTGTTTACATTTTTGATTTAAAAGCCTGTTATATTGTATTCCTTGACTGACTTGCACCTCTGATCTTTCCTGGCACAACCATATTTCAACTATAGCTTCTGCATCCACCAAAAAAAAAATTGGTATACTTTTTCACACAAGACACTACTTCACATCTACTAACTCTATACAAAACCCAAATCCACCCAGCCACGGAATATTCCTCCCATATTTGGGGTGGTGCACCAAAATCCTCTCTAAGATTGCTCAATTTTATCCAGAAGAGGGCAATCTGATTAATTAATGATCCCTCTCTCACAGATCCACTTCGACCATAGATGTTCAGTTTCTGCCTTGCACCTCTTCTACAGATACTTTCATGGACAATGCTCTGCTGAATTGGCCACTGTTATTCCTCCACTCTCCTCCAAAATCATTAAAACAAAAGCCACTGCTAACCAATAGCCCATCTTAAAACTCAACAAACCAACTTCCCTGCCTCCTCTTTTATTCCACATACTTATCTGCTTGCTGAGACCTGTGGAACAGTCTCCCCCCCCCACACACACACACTGCCTTCCCCAAAGATTACAACTCTCAGCTGTTCAAGCAAAATATGAACAGACTCCTCCTCCTTTTTTCTATTCCTCTTGCCCCACACATGGCACTAGTGTGCTATAGGTCTTGTGGACTTTATCTGGTCTGCATATGAAAAAAAAAAGGAAAAAAATTCCTTGGGAAACACACAGAGGGAAGACTGTTCCACAACACAGAAGCAGTAGCAATATAGGAAGAGGAAAAGAAACATTCTGTATGTTTCTTTTCCTCCTGCTGCTACACGTGTTCCAGACTTGGTACTAAGTGGGGGAATTATCAATTCCCAGATGAATTGATAATGATTTTATCATTATTTTGACAGATGAATTGACAGATGAACATATGCCATAGAAATATTTATATAATACACATAATGCAGAAACCAAATGCCTGTGAGAAAGTGGGAGGAGTGAGTTATTAATCAATCTAATTGCTCTGTATTGAGGTAAGTATTTTAAGGGAGCTCTTAGGGTCCCACTCCAAATGTGAAAGCAGCATTCAAGAGCTGGATGGATTTGTAATTCATATAAGGTTAAAAGCTATTCAGAGGTGAAGTAACATCTTGAGTGAAAGAAAAATCCTAGTTTTTTAGAAGATGAAGATGTAATGGTTATGATGTGTTTATGCCAGGAGAGGTTTGATGTCAGGGTGATTCCAAGAAGAGAAATCTCATCTTTTCTGGATATTTGAGTGTTGTCCAAAATAATATGCAAAGAAAATGGTTATTTTTTGTGAGAAATAAAACAGAACTGGGTTTTACTAACATTGAAATTGACGTGGTTATCTGAACTCCATTGGATGGCTTGGAGATCAGAATTGAGAGTAGTAGTGGTTGATGTTCTGTAGGTTGAGGTGAGTTGTGTAGAGTAAGGTTTATCAAATGAAAGGGAGGAGTGCAATATGCTGTCATTCACAAAACTGTGTATAAGTCGTCTGAAGTAGGTCATTGATATATAGAAGGAAGAGGGCTAGTGAGAGAATAGAACCTTGTGGAACTTCAGCATTAGTTGAATGGTGAGAGGATAAGAAACCATTCACTATAACACACAGTGTGCATCCAGACAGAAAGCTGGCAATCCAACTGCAGAAGTCCTGAAACACCAAATGATGGAAATTTGCTTAGTAAGCCTTTGTGCAAGACCCAGTCAAAAGCTCTGGCAATATCAACCACTTGAGATTCACCAAACTTCTACATGGCATTTGTCCAGAGATGGGTGATATATGTGAGTAGATCTCCTGTTGATCAGCAGTGACAGAATCCATACTGGTGGATGTTTATTAGTTGGGTGCCATTGAGGTAGTGTAGGAGCTGGGAATTGATGGTTCTCTCCATTACTTTAGGTAGGACTGAGGTGAGTGATATAGGGGGTGATATAATGATATTTGAAGGCAGTGATTTGTCACCCTTTTTGGGAATGGGAATTCTTACACTCAGTGATATGATTCTACATTACCACATCAGAAGTTAGAGTGCATTCAAAAAACTTTAAGCTTAGTAACATAAAAGTTTTTTTGTTTTTTTTTATCAGATCCAAGCATTAAACCTAAAGACCATTAGTGTGGGCAAACCATGAAGAAACTCATAAAGCACAACAAATATATACAATGTTTAACACAGATTCTAAACAAGATATTCAATAAATGCACCTACAGTTGTTTCAAACTGGAGTGCGCTACATATGTGTTGCATATAGTTCATTCTACCCCCCCCCCCTCCCCATGTAATAGCAATCCCATATATGAGAGATTATATGAACTACATGTTATGGGATAAAAGTTGAAAAGAGAAAGGAGTAAGTTTTTTTTAACATCTAGAGACTGTAACCTTTGAGAAAATAGGTGAGGAAGGCTCGTTCTAGAAAATAAGACATGGAATCACAATGGAGAAGGAGAATAAACAGGTTTGTTGGATACTGTTTGTTCTTACAGACTTGGGGGAAAGTAGAAGAATGAAAATACTAGGTTCAGCAGAATAACAGCAAAGAAATAAATTATGTTAGACAAGAAACGATATCCTACACGTATTCTGGGTAATTCTTTTCTCAAGCATGAGCAAACTGTTTGCTCATGCTTGAGTAAAGGGCAACATGACTTCACAACTAGGCTACCTGTATATGGGGAGAGAGAGAAAGATGAGTTTACATCAAATTGCCCCAGTATCCGATAATACACAGCACACCTCCTTTCAGACATGTATACTGCTATGCATTATGGGAAGGATCACTACCCAGACCAGTTTTAACCTTTACTAAGGTTTTATCTTAGTTCTAAATCAATGCACAAGCCATATTTTCCATATGCAAGTAGAAAAATGGTGTATCACTACATTATTAAAATACTCTGGAGTAGAGGCAGTTGTAAAAAAAATTTTTTTTTACTTGGTTACAAAGTGAACTATACTTGAAAAGCAATTATATTCTTGTTTTAATCCTTTCTCCAAATGTGAACAAAGTTTGCACATGAAGTACTTTCGCTACTAGTAGAGAAGGTACTTCACATGGGGAATGCTTGTATATATATCTAACACAAAGTATTTTAATAATATGGTGATAACATTCTGTTACTGGTCTCAGTAGTGATCATTCCCATAATGCTTATATATCTAAAGGAAGTATGGTGCATTACGGGATACTAGCAGAATTCTGATGTAAAGTCCTCTCTGTCTCTCTCTCTCTCTCCCCCATTTACAATTAGCCTAGTCATGAAGATGACTTGATGTGCAAATAAAGTTTGCACACACACACTTTGGTAAATGACTAAAACAAGGATATAATTTCTTATCTTATATAATTTAGCAAGAATTTAGCACTTATCAAGAATGATGACGTCATGACAGTTGATGAATCATGGGACAAATTAAATCTGTCTTCACAGAGAAATGTGCCAATACTTTTGTGTCCTGATAGAGCAGTAAAAAAGAAAGATTGAATAACTGATGAAATTCTTTCTCTCATGGATCAATGCAGATCTTATAAAAATCATAATCCAACAAAATATAAAGAAGTTCAGAAAATTATTAAAGACAAGATCAAGGAAGCAAAACAAATCTGGATGAATGAAAAATGTAAAGAAATAGAATTTCTACAGGAAAAGCATGACATTTTTAATCTACACAAAAAGCTGAAAGAGACCTCAGATATATTTAAGAAAAAAACAACTATGTATCCTTCAAAACAAAAAATAAGAAATAATATCCAAAAAGAATGATAAAATTCAAGAATGGATGAAATATGTAGAAGAACTCTACTGATAACAGAGAAAACCCAGAAAATACTTATGAACAGATGGAAGGCATAAGCATATTAAGATGAGAGGTAGGATATGTGCTGAACTCAGCTAAAAATGGTAAATCATTAGGCCCTGATAGAATACCAGCAAGAATAGTAAAGTTATTAGAAGGTGACAACATTACTATATTAGTAAAGCTATTTAATAAGATCTACAATACAGGCATAATCCCTCAAGACCTGGTTGCAGTCGGGTTATTTGCTTTTTTAGTTTACCTAAAAAAGTAAATAACCAAAGCTTTTAATGACTACAGAATAATAAGTCTAATGAGTCATGTTCTCAAACTGTTTCTGAAAATAATTCAAAAAAAAAATATACAGAAAATGTGAAGACATGATCAGTGATATCCAATTCGGCTTTAGAAGCGGTTTGGGAATAGAGAGAGGCTCTTTTCTGTTTTCAAATCTTATTCCAAAAATGTAGTGACCAAAACATGGAAGTATTCATTTGCTTAATCGACTCTCTGAGAAAGCTTTGTCAAAGTCAAACACACTAAAATGATTGAATTATTAAAAAAGAATTGGATTAGATGGTAAAGACATTAGGATCATTGAAAACATATTGGAACCAAAGGCATCTGTTCAAGTTGATGACATCATTACAGACTCCATTAACATCAAAAGAGGAGTAAGGCAATGATGCATGCTTTTGCCTCTCCTTTTCAACATACTCAGAAGCCATATTTCAAAAAACCTTAAAAGGAAGAGAAGAAGAGATTAATGTAAATAGTGAAATCATCAATAACATCTGATATGCTGATGACAGCTCTCCTGGCTGACAATATTTAGGGTCTACAAAATCTCCTCGAACTAGTGAATGAAGAGGGTGAAAAAATGGAATTAAGAATAAATATCACCAAAATGAAATTCACGGTGTCATAAACAAGAAACCAATTCTTAATTCAGCACTTTCTTTAAATGGTAAACAAATAGAAAGAGTGACAAAATTTAAATATCTTGGATGCTAGTTAAATGAAGAATCTAATCCAGAAATAGAAATAAAAGTCAGAATTGAAATGGTAAGAAAAAGTTTTCTCCTCATGAAATCAACACTGTGTAACTGCAATTTAAATTTAGAGCTTAGAGCAGTGATTTTCAACCGGTGTGCCGCAGCACATTGGTGAGCCGCGAGAGGTCTTCAGGTGTACCGTGAGATTTATGAAAACAAATTAATTGAAAGAAATAATGTCATAATTTGCACATTTATTTATTAGTATCTGGTCTTCCCTCTTCTTGTGTGTGTAAACCAATCAAAATTATGCCAATTTTTTGCCAGATCATCAAAAAAATTAAAAGAATATATTTTTAGTGTGCAAGTTTTCAAGTTTTCAAGGAAAAGAAGGAATAGCCAAAATACTATGGCTACTCCTTCTTTTCCTTGATTGTCATTGTCTGAATAGAACATTTTGTATTTATTGCCCAGAAAGATCTCACCAGTTTATGTCTTTTTTGTTTCAGTCACCCCCTATTATGTTGATCTGGTACTTATCTAATTCCTCAGCTAGCTCCATTTCTTTGCCATTCAGGCTTCTTATGTTGATAGTACCGATCTTTAACTCTGGTGATGTTGAGTTGGGGTGTGTTTTCAGATTTGTTCCAGTAGCTGACGTTTTGCTGTTCACCCTGGTTCCCTGGCAAAAACAATGGGCACCTTGTTTAACCAGGCGACGCCCCAGCCGGCATGAAATTTTGTCATGTTGTACCATCATTTTGTACTTTGGTTAAACCAATAGGAATACAATTTGGTTGGCTAAATTCCAAATTGCCAGTCCATCCTCGTTCATTCACTATCCATGTAGATACCTAACAGGGTGCACCATGAGAAGGTGAGGAGTGGACATTAGGTCAGAAGCCCTGGTCGGTTCTCTGCATTCCTTTAAAGGCTATGTGAAGGTCTCCTCTCAGTTATACAGCTTTGACCCTTAAGCACCCCCTTGGCACTCAAAGAAAAGAAGTATAATTTACTTTGTAACCAAGCAAATAAACTTTCTACATCCATGGAATACTTGGATGAAAAGACATAAGGTCTACATTCACAGCAGTGCTTCATAGAATAAACACCACCACCAGAAGAACAAAATAAATAATTTATTGAGTTACAAAGTTTTCACTGGATTTTCAAATGGCATGTAAAGAGCACAAATTACAACTGTAGTAAAATACAGAGCACTCAGCAAAAACAATTAATTTGTAACTGGAAATGAACTGATGTTATAAAATAGGGGCAAGATAAAATGAAGTTAGTCAGAGTGGTCAGACAAAAAAAATGTGGTCTTAGATTGATGACCCAAATCTTTGTAATAATTCTAAAAATTGTCTCTCAGACAAGTAGTGACTTTTACATAGCACACTTGTCCTTTAATTTTATCCTGTGTGAAAGGGATATCCAGGGCATGATTAGAGAGACTTATACACTTGGATGTGCAAGGAGATTAGGGTGATTCTTTAGAAAACAGATAATGCCAGCTGGATGTGTAGTTTGAAAGTTTATATTTATGATGAACTTTAGATATCTTTGCAGATTTATCCCAGATGTAAGAATATGAGTCTGTTGTAACCTTGTGTGTCAAGTATGGGAGAAATTAGAGGCTACAGCTTGCCTTAACAACAATGCTCAGGCAAGCTGCAACTCAGAAACTCATACCATGCTATCAGTGGGAAAATGTGTATCAAGAAAACACTTTCCTATCCTGTCAACAACAGCTTACAGTTTGTACTTGACAAAATTAGTCTATCAGAATCACTGGACTCACGGTGCCAGGTCAAACGAGTGACCTTTTCCACTCATCAAATGTCCTATGCCAGTGTTTCAGTCTGCTGTATCTATAGCTGCTTGTTAACTGAAAGAAGTTGAACTTGTGAAATCATCTGCTGCTACAACCTTTATATGACAGGATCTGCCATATTATTCCAACATGCTCCTTTGCTGAATATTATTGTACTGTGCTATCATTTGATTGTGACCAGCTGTCAAACTGCATGATCCCAGTAATCCCTCTCTTGGTCTCTTATATCAACAAGCTCTTACCACAGGACTGCCATGTTTGATTTCTTCTGATTAGTGAAACATCCCAGTATAATCCAGATGCTATAGTGTCTGAACATCCTCACAAGATGACGGTTTCTGTGACACTGTCTAGCACTGACTATCACGTAATGCACAAAGTCACTTAGGTCCTACTACTGGTTCATTATTCTTTTAAGCTACACATATCTCCCTAACCATTTCCTTGCTTTATATATGCCTCTGACAAAGTAGTGAAATCCACAGATAATGAGGATATACATTTCCCAGGAAGGCTTCTTTAACATGACAACTTTTTATAAACTTTAACACAACAAACTTTTTATCAAACCCCTAACTTGGATAGCTAAGATCAAGCATTCAAACCGTTACATCAGAATATGGAGAGAAGTCACCCTACCCTATCGGGCCAAAAATATCTAATCTAAGATATTTGCTTAAGATCAGCAAAGTGTTATAGTCATGGACAAAACATTGAAATGTTTATGAAATCAAGTGCCTCTACCATATCCTCTATTTTGGTAACAAGTCACTCATTTGAAATGAGATCAAAGGAATACTAATGTGGCATTAAACATAACAAATGGGAGAAGTCAGAGTTAGCAACACATGTACTGATCAGACCAACGGAAAGGGAACTCAACCATTATGTTTTTTTTTTTTTTTTTACTGCAACTGAAAATATGAACATCTTTTCAAGAAAGGCACAGTATGAGAGACATGAGATAGCTCTTGAAACAATAAAAAATTGATTAAGACCACCAGTGTGAGAAGTATGTGCACATGCATATTTCTTTCAGAAAGTTTTTTTTTTCCTGATTATGTCAATCATGGCATAACTATGAAAATGCAGAGATATAAGTTTGTATTAAGTTAATAAGGCATACTTTGCAATATTTCATGAAGATCGTATAAAATAAATTTTATATAGGAATATCTCTACAGTAAACATAAATATGCCGCTAAAAATACAAACTGTATTTTTTGTATATACTTGATCAATACAATAATCCCTAATATTAGCTTTTAAACTGTAACATATTCAAAAACATATACAGTAATCTACCATTTATCCAACCTTGAAAACAATAACTCTTCAATTAGCTGATGTCAAGCAACTTCTGGTAGAGCACCATGTAATTATATTTCAATTATCTGATCCTTAAATTATCAGAGCTCACAATTCTGATAACTGAAGGGTTGAATAAACAGTAGTTTACTGTATGTGTGTGTCTAATAGTATAGTTCATACGGTCTTTTAAGTCTTTTAAATCTGACAAAATACTCTAGGTATTTCTGATCTTGTTTAAGGAGTGCCCAGGTTTCTGAGCACTCCTTAAACTGAGAGGTATGAAATGCCTCTCAGTTGTACTTTGTGAAACAAATCATGTAAAATGAAATGCTTCATATTATCATAAAATATATTCTAACAAATTAGCTGATAATGGTAAAATGGAAAATAGTAAAAGTAATTCACATAAAAAAATAATAATTAAAAAAAAAAAAGATAAACTGTTTATCATTAAATTACATACTTCAGCTGTTTCTCCTAGAATCCACTGGCAGTCAGGAGTAAATGTATCAGGACCATTAATAAAATCCTTCACTTCTAAAGTATTTAAAATGGGCATCCGATGTTTAGCTTCATCATATAAAGGCACTACAAACAAATAAATGTAATAAAAAAAAATTTAGAATACAAGTGATTCTCCCCACAGCAAACTCACAGTGACAAAAAGTTTCTTATAGTAAATACTTAGTCACAGTGGATTTCTTTTAGCATAAGATTGTACGTAGGTTTCTAAATTCTTGATAGTTTTTAATCTTTGGGAATTAGAAATGGAAGTTCCCCCAAGAATCCCTAAAACATTTATTTTATTGATTTAACATTTGAGAGAAGTACGAAGGTAGTCTGAAAAGTTCTTGGTCTCGACCATAGATAGCAACACTATTGGCACGATTTTTTTTTCTAAGTTGGTACATCTATTATAGGCATCCATGTGAAATTGCAATTTATTCTATCGAGTAGTTTGTTTTATACAGCTGTCTGAAGCAAAAGTGTTGTCTGTATCCCTTGCAATGGATAAAACTGAGTATCGCGCAGTCATAAAATTCTTTGTAAAAGAAGGTTTAATGCCAAAAGAAATTCATTCAAAGTGCATCAAAGTTTATGGGCACTCTTCTCCTTTGTTTTTGACAATTAAGAATGGGCTGCCAAGTTTTCTCGGCAGAGAAAACTCGGAAGAAAAATCAAATGATTCACGTAAAGGATATCCAAAAAGTGTAACACCACTAGAAATCATTGATCAAGTGCACGATATGGTATTGGATGACTGCCAAGTCAAAGTGCGTGAAATTGCTGAGACTACAGGCATTTCAAAAGAATGTGTAGGATATATTTTGCATGAAGAATTGCAAATGAAAAAGCTTTGTGCAAGATGGGTGTGTGCGCTTGCTCACAGCATATCAAAAACGCACTCGTATGAAAATCTCTGAACAGTGCTTGGAGTGTTTTAACATGAATAAAACTGATTTTGAGCATTGATTTATTACTATGGATGAGACTAAGATTCACTATTACACACCAGAATCCAAACAACAGTCAAAACAGTGGACAGAAGCCAGTTGTTCAGTGCCAAAGAAGACAAAGTCTGTTCCATCAGCAGGAAAGGTTATGACATCGGTGTTTTGGGAAGCTAAAGGCATTTTGTTTATTAATTATCTTGAAAAGGGTAAAACAATAACCGGGGAATATTATTCCGATCTTTTAACCAGACTAGACGAAAAAATTCACGAGAAAAGATCCGGTTTGCAGAAAAAAAAAATCATCTTTCATCAGGCCAATGCACCTGCCCACAAAGGTGTTTTGGCAGTTGAAAAATTAAGGGATCTGCAATATGAATTGTTGGAACATCCACCCCTATTCCACAGATTTGGCTCCCTCTGACTTCTATTTCTTCCCAAAACCAAAACTCTTCCATGCTGGTCAGCGTTTTTCTTCGAATCAAGAGGTGATTGCAGCTGTAGAAGGATATTTTGCAGGTCTTACTGAGAACCACTACAGGGATGGGATAATAGTGCTGTAGCATCGCTAGAATAAATGTATTAGTCTTAAGGGAGATTATGTTTAAAAATAAAAATAATTTTGAAATTATAAATTCGTTTTTTCATTGTTTGGCTGAGAACTTTTCAGACCAGACCACCCTCGTAAGTAAGAATTCCTAAGTAAGAATTTTTATGCTCTATGGATAAAATGCTGTAACCAAGAGCCATACATTTTAGTAATCGTCGTGTGGTCCTTCAGTCCATGGACTGGTTGGTTGTAGCACACCATTCCCACCATTTGTTCCTCTCTTTGGCGATTCTCTTCATTTATTCATATCTTCTTGTTCCCGAATCTTCACATAGTTGTTTGATCAAGTTCATTCTTGGTCTTCCCTTCTATTACTGTTTTTTGCTATGCAATGCCATGTAAATTTCTATGCTTTAGTAGGTGTCCTATCCATTTGAGCCACCTACTAAGGCATAGCAATATGGTCTCCAATATACTTCTTTCTTCGCATCTTCCTTGAGAACTTTGTCGTTGCTTTTCTTTTCTTTCCAACTCACTTTCATTAACAGCCTCCAGCACCATATCTCAAAGGACTCTAGGTATTTCTGATCTTGTTCAAGTAGTGTCCAGGTTTCTGACATATATAATGCAACCGGCCAGACAAAGGTCTTTAGTAGTCTTTTTCTGAGTTTGATGTCCATTTGCTTTGATGTGAGTATGTGATGTGTAATGTGCATTTTCTGTGATCAATTGTCCTAAGTATTGGAAGGAAGTAATCTGTTTAATGGGCTTATCCTCTATTCTAATGTTCAGTATGGGGTTTCTTTCCTATTATCATTGCCTTTGTTTTCATGAAGTTTATTTTCATACCATATACAGATGTCTTGTTATTTATTCTTTTCAGCATTTTCTCCAGTCCATTACGGTAACCTGCTATTATTGCTTGCCGTCTGCAAATTTAATAACATTTACTTTTTTGCCATTTATTAAAATTCTGTACTCTTTGTTTAAAACTTCCCTCATCATTTTGTCTGCAACAATGTTAAAAAGTATTGCAGAGAATAAGCATCCTTGTCTTACACTTCTCTCAATTGTAGCTGGCTCTAACCAACCCTCTTCAGAGACACTACAATTGAGAGAAGTTTAAGAGAAGGATGCCCTCTCGTCCTTTCCCCACCCTTCCTTAAATTGAAAAATTCCACCAACTGAAATCATGTATAACCCTTTCAAAAGTTTGTAAGTCTCAAACATATCACCCCCTCTTTCTCCAGTTTGCTAGTGTCTGCAGTCTATACAAATTCTCAATCTGTCTTCATAATCAGTATTGCACAATCCTAATATCATTTTTAACACTCTTCTTTGTACTCTCTCCAATATATCAGAATCACAACAGAAACCAAGAGACTAGACTTGCGCACAATAGTCCAAGTGAGATCTTATCAAGGCCTTGTAAAGAGGCAAAATAACATCCTTATCTTTACATGCGAACATTCGTTTCAGCATTGCAATTATTTTCCGAGTTGTATTTGCAATCTTTGGCAAATGGCCCCTGAACTTTAACTTCCTATCTATTAACACCCCAAGATCCCTCGCCTCATCAGTTTCTTCTAGCCTAATCCCAACAATATAATACAATACTGGATATCTAATAATGCCGAAGTGAATGACTTTACATTTACTGACACCCATTTAACCAAGCCCACATTTCCAGCCTATTCAAATAATTCTGCAAGTAGTGCATATCAGCAGCATTCCTGATTACGCTACCTATCTTTGCATCATCAGCAAATAGTTGTATGTCACTTGGCAAATCCTTCCCAATATCATTAATATACAGATTGAATAACAGTGGACCAAGCACTGATCCCTGTGGTACACCAGTTGTTACCTTAAACCTTACAGACTCAGATCACCATATACCACTTTTTTGATATCTGTCAGTCAGTTGTATTCGTTTCAGCATTGCAATTATTTTCCGAGTTGTATTTGCAATCTTTAGCAAATGGCCCCTGAACTTTAACTTCCTATCTATTAACACCCCAAGATCCCTCGCCTCATCAGTTTACCCCTGGTCTAGTTCAATGGCAACATTGTTATCAATGGCGTTGACAGGGTGTAGCATAGAGGCAGCCTGCCTCACGGCACAGCTTAATACGGGTGCTCTTTCAGCCATATTGGGATAGGTTGCCATCGGCATAGCAAGTGTGGAAAGAAGTTTTTCCAAGCTTAAATTGATTAAAATTATTTGCGAACAGATGACCCAAGATAGATTGATTGGTCTAGCAACTATATTGATAGAGGCGAACATAGCTTATAATTTAAATTTAGAAGAGCTTATAAACTGTTTTATTGTGCGATATCCCAGTAGAGCAAACATTTAATTACTATAATTATGTAATCGTTTTGCATTAATGTTTCTCTTGTAATAAAAACAAAATAGCAATTGGAGATTTTCTTATATTTTTGTCTTATAATCCATCAGGGGCGATATTTAATTGTTACCTCAGGGTGCTATCTAATCTGGCAATGGCCCTGATTGTTATAGAATGTGAGCAAGATGCTAAAACATGACCTTCCCTTAGTAAACCCATGTTGTCCATTGCAAAGTAGAGATTCACTGTCAACCCATTTCTGAATACAGGCCCTAACCAATTTTTCCAAAATCTTCACCACCACTCCTGAGATACTAATTGGTCAATAGTTGGATAAATTGGTCTTTGCACCACCCTTGTGCAATCGAATTACAATACATTCCTTCCATTCCTGTGGAATCCTTTCTTGTTCTGAGACTCATATTAAACATCCTCGTCAAAGGAATGGCCAGTTCAGTTGAACGCTCTTTTAGCATACATGCTGATGTTCCATCAGTCCCTATTGCTGAATTCCTATTCAATTTGTGCACCTGCATTTCTTCATCTAGTGAAGAGGCAACAGTGAGCTCAATGTTGCATTCACAAGGTTGATAGCTTTTAACAAAATGGGCACTCATTAACTGAAAAACCTCTTCTGCATCTGTAACCCTCACGCCATGTGGATTTAGAAGAGTTTCATATTCATTCTTTCTTTTTTCTTTTACTTGCAGCATATCAATAGAATTCTTGTGGGTTGTTAGCACGCAGAGCCAGTTTCTTTTCATACTCAGACTTTGCTTTCCACACAACAGTTGTGACTATTCTAGCCTGCTGCTTATAACGTTCATAATGGACATCGTTCTTATGCAAACAGTATTCCTTCCACATTGTCCTTTTCTTACAAATATCTTGCTTAATAAGATTACACATCCATTTGACTCCTACTCTATTTATTCTTCAAACTCTCAGGACACATTCTGATATCGCATCATTTAAGTATTGTTTAAATGCTTCCCATGCACTCTCGATATTCTTTCCATCCAGCAACTGATCCCATTCCACTGAACTCAGTATATTCCTCAGGTGGTCAAAATTTCCTGCTTTATAGTTCAGCATGTAACCTTTTCTGAATGGCACATTCATAAACTTGGTCACTTCCCAAGTGAGAACCATATGATCACTGTCACCGACCGGAGGCAGAATAGTTCTTTAACTGAAACGCCCTCTGACACTATAACAAATCTAAAATTCTTTGCCCTCAAGCTCCTTCTGTCACATGCTGCTTGAGGAAGTTGTCCCGCAACAGCTCAATAAATGCATTTTCATTCTTCTCGTGATATACTCTAATTCTAATCATCTGATATCATGAGATTCAACTACTACCCAATCAATATTTGGATAATTAAAGTGTCCCATTATGATTACTCTTTTTATGCTCATCTTTCCTATTTGATAATGCATTTCTTCATCACTAACAACCGATCCACTAGGTCTGTAACAATACCTCACTATGTAATTGATCTTGTTAGATTCCACCTCACACCAGATGGCTTCAAACTCATTGCCACACAAAATACTGTTAGCAGTAGTACTACAATCATAGGTCTCAACTCTAACTGGATTCAAGTCATCTGATATCATTAGCAGCACACACCCCCCCTCCCCTCCTATCCTCTCTATCCTTCCTAAAAATACTGTACTCTTGACACTCGATACCAGTTAGTACGTCTGATTCTGATAGTCAGGTCTCACTAATACCTACAATCTGAGGTCGCAACATATTGACTAAAGCAACAAACCCTATTCCTTTGTTTATGATACTCCTAGCATTTGTGTACATAATAATCTACTTTTTGTTCTTTTGTATTGTCTTGTCTGCAGTCTGCCTGAAATAGCTGGAAATTTTCCTACTTCAGATTTATTTAAAACTAAACAAAGATCCATAAATTGTATGTTAATCTCAAACTCAGTATTTTTCAACAAATGTATAGTGTCATATCTATATGCTGTACCAATATAATAATTTTTTTTTGTGGACAACATGCAGATCTCTATTCTCAAATTAGTTCGATTGGTATTCCCCATCTATGCCTGGTTGCCTTAGTCATTGCAATGGTTGTGAGTGCATTGTCAAATTCATTACGAGTAATTTGCATTGTATTATTTATGAGTTTGTCTTTCCATTCTGGCAATTGCAGGAGTGGTTCTTTTTTTTTTTTTATACAGTTCTTGTACATATTCTTACATTTCAGTATATAGGAAAAAAAGTAAAATTTAATTAGTATTAGATATTAAAAATAACATTCAAAGTTTGATGCAAACAAAAAAAAATTATTATATTGGTACAGCATATAGATACGACACTATACGTTTGTTTAAAAATACTGAGTTTGAGATTAACATACAATTTATGGATCTTTGTTTAGTTTTAAATAAATCTGAAGTAGGAAAATTTCTTTCCTTTTAGGTTGACAGGTCTGATTGTTAGTAGTACATCTAACAGATGGTGCTAGTATACATGTCACTTCATATATATTCATTTCACTTTTTATCGACAAAAATAATTTAATTGAATTGACTTTGCCATCAAAATGAATATCTCTCTTGCTAGGCGAAATTTTATTTATTATTTTTTTTTAAGGTCTGTTTTGAAATCTACTTTTAATTCTCTAAGATCATAATTTTCTATTTCTTTTCTGGTATTATTTTCTGTTTCAAACTTCTACTGAACTAATGTTCTTTGAGAATTACTTCAGCAGAACTTGCAAAGAAATGAAGTGCATAGTCTTAACATAATTGTTGATAGATCAATGATAATTTTCCAAATTTCCTCATAACTGCAGCATCATTACTAGTAGTCATAATTAGATATATTTCAAAAACAAATCTTGAAGGTCACAAATCTTGCTATAATTAAAGAATAGGCCTTTGCTGCAAAACAAGTATCATGAATTCTTTTTAATCTATTATCATTACTAGTAATTATAACTACAGGCTTCTTTTAGAGAAACTTTCTGTAAAACAATTGCCCTTTACAACAGTGATAAAAATTTCATATACTGTTGCAAGTTTAGCTACTAAATCATCTACTTCTAGTATGTGTATATGCACCATCTAGCAAAAGGAAGAAACACTGGTCTTTTTTTATTTTTAGATGAGACTGCATTGCCTTCATCATCTTTCTTTCTTCTCATGCCATTAATAAGTCAAGTTGAAAAGTCCACTTTTAGATGACAGTACTTTGCACTGAAATGTTTTAGAACACATGTGATAACAAGCTGTCTGATTCCCCCATTTTTTTTAATAAATAAATACAACATTCCTCATACACTCAATATTTATTATTATGGTTAACCACAATAAAATCAGTAAAATTAGTATTTATTTAAAAGAAATATTATTAATAATTAAATAATTATAGTTATTTTAGTAATCTCCATTACACACTGCATATGCATGGCATAGATGGAGGGAGTGGGATTATGATGAATACCTCAATTATGCTATTTTAAGAAATAGCATAATTGAGGTATGTGTGAGAATAAAGGAATTTCAGACTGAAAAAGATTAAACAAAATCTTGAATATTTCAGGAAATACTTTTAAGCTTATAGTACATTAGTAGTGGGAGTAGGTCGAGAATTTTTCTTTATATATATTTTTATTCATCATTTATTGCCTCTGTAGCGCAATTGGAAGAACGACAGTACATTGCGCCCTTCAATTGGAATAGGCCTAAGTTCGATTCTCGTCGCGACGGGAGGAATCTTTATCTGGTCGATTTCAATCGAAGGTGAGTTAGCCGATCTCATACGGTGGTAGCAGGGTTTTTTCTCCCGGAAACTCGGGTTTTTCGTCCCGCATACATACAAATCGGCCCTTCAGAACACACGCAATTTACAGACAAAAATTACTAGTTGTGGTGGTGTTGGAGTTGGGCGGTAGATGGCGTTGATGGAGATGATTCGTAGTAGAGGTTAGGTGTAGAGACAGTTGTAGATGTCCTCCCACGATGAGTCTTCGGACTCCTTGGAGGTATCAGGAATAATAATAATAATAATAATTATCGATTTCGTGATATACGCACACCCTCAAGTGGTGTTTTCAGGCTAGTATGAGAGCATTATATGATTAAGTTTACATTATTAATAATCTCCCATCGACAATTTTCCTCCAAATGAGTCTATTACTTGTCAGCACTCCAATATTCCTGTATCTAACATTTTGTTATTCTAAGGCACTTCTAACTGAATCAATCTAGCCAAACCTATACTATGGTCAACCTATACTATGGTCTTCATCTTGCCACCTGGGCATCTGCTTTACTAACTTTTTTCTCCCATTTTGTAAAAGTGACCATACCATCTTAGATTAGCCCTGCTCACACATTCTTAAATGAAAATAATGTCAAAGTTCCTTCCTAATGTATTCAATTTTTAATATGATTCTATCGTTCATGCCATTTTGTTCAGACATCTAATGCAAAACATTAGGTGTCTGAACAAACACCTAACGCAAAATCTATGATCAAAGGCTTCATTTCTAACCAAACTCTCAGATCCATAACTTAAAATGAGTTTAAACACTGTCTTGTATACTGCTAGTTTAGTGTTTTGGCTAATTTCTCTCTTATTCCATATTCAAATAGTTCTACACCATACCAGCTTTGCTTATTCTGTTGTCTATTTCTAGATTTAACTTGCCATTTTCATTAAAAATTGCACTTTAATAGCTGAAATATTTTACTCGTTCTGATGTGTTCAAAGTTTCTTATCACCTTTCTAATGCTGATTTTCATGCCAAATTTTTTACAGCTGTTATTCAATTTATTTTGAGAATACTGGAGACTTACACTGGATGTGTTTAGAAGTACTACAACAACATCTGCATAAAGCAAAGGGCTAAGTTTGGTATCTCCAATTCTAATATCATGTTTAATGCCACTTTCTTTCATAATGTATTCATATAGATGATGAATAAGAATGGAGATAATGTGAATCCTTGTCTTACACCTGATTTTACATTAAACCATGTTTGATGTAATCAATTCTAACTGCTGACTTACCACATAAATATAGACAATGTATTGTCTTGCATAATGTTCCATTTACCCCACATAACTATAGTATTTTGAAAAGCTTTTCCCTGGGCATCTTATCACATACCTTTTTCAGATCTACAAAGCTTAAGTAGTGATTTCTCAACTATTTGTCATAAAGTTAAAATCTGATCCCGGCAACCTCTATTTTGCCCGATTCCAGCTTGTTCTTCTCTAAGTTTCTTGTACATAATTTTTCTCTGCTTTTTTTCAAGTATGCTTGCACAAATCTTAATTGGAACACTTAGTAGAGAAATTGATCTGTAATTCTCACATTCAGCTTTATTTCCCTTTTTATAGATGGGAACTATTAGTGCTCTATTCCAATCATCTGGAATTCGACCTTTGGACCAGGCCCACTGAATTATGCAGTGTAGCCACTGCAAAAGTTTTATACCTCCATATTTGAGCATTTCTGGTCAAATATCATCTACTCCAGGTGTCTTTCCACATTTCAAGTTTTTGACAGCTTTTTCTACCTCGAGTATTGATACATACTCCTGTTTGCATTTCACTTGAAATTTTTCTACTATGGTTCTGTCACCACTTGTTTCATTTAATAGTCTTTCGAAATAATTAATTCCAGACATCTAGGATTTATCTTCAATTTTCATATCACCTTTATCACCTTTAACAATACTCTTCCTCCATTTCTATTTTCAATAACCTCCAGAACATTTTGCCACCTTCCTGATATTTACCTTCTATATTCTTTCTTTTAGGCTTGCACGGCGATCCGAATGCATTTTTGGAAATTATGGAGACAACTACCGTGTTTGAATAAAAACTTTAGTTTACTATTACTAAAATTTTACAATTCGACGTTTCGACCTTTATGTTAAGGTCATCTTCTGGAGCGTACAAATATACACAGGAAACAAGCTATACCACAATCATACTGGTTCGTTAAAGACACTGACTAACCGCTACCACAATTGTTGGCCTGACCTCTGGTGGGAAAAAAAAAGAAAAAAAAAAAAGAAAAAAAAAAAAAAAAAAATTATACATCAGCGCTAAAGTCCTATTATTTGTGTTGTCTACTATATACATATATTAACATTATATTAACATCATTCCAGCCAGTTGGAGTGGAATGGTTTCTAATAATAGCAGATTGGCTAGAGTCCTGACTTGTGTTGAATCTTTCAAATTAGGTTGGCTGAATGTGTGCCATCCAGATCCTTGGAATTTTCATACCATCTTTGTTGTTGATATTTGGGTGGTTTATCAGGATTTCGCAGGATTCTTTAAATTTTCTTTCATACCATGTTTTTGTATGGTGTAAGGAGCAGGTGCTTTTCCAGTTGATTTGGTGTAAGGTGTTGAGTGCGTGGTCTGAGAGGCCTGCTTCACCATAATGGTTATATTTAATGTGTCTAATGTGTTCTTTTTTGCGTATAGGGATTGTCCGTCCTGTTTCACCAATGTACGGTAAGTTACAGGTGCAGCGGATGCAATAGACTCCAGGATGTGCTAATGGGAGGAGAGGGTCCTTAGAGGAGCTGAATATAGTTTTAAGTTTAGTGGGTGGTTTAAAGGTGGCATTAAGGTTATAATGTTGTAGGATTCTGTTGATTTTTTCTGATAACCCTTTAATGTATGGGATGGCTATGGTTTTACTGTAGTCTAGATTCGTTTTTGTTGTGGTTTTATAGAGTATTTTATTGACAGTATTTTTGTTATAGCCATTGTTTATGAATGTGTCACTAATGATTTTTAGTTCTTGTTTCAGGGCCTGCTGGTTAGAGCAAATAGTTGTGGCTCTGTTTTTAAGGGTGTTTATGACTCCATATTTTTGTGCTGGGTGGTGATATGAATTCGCATGTATGTATTGGCCCGTGTGTGTAGGTTTTCGGTAGACCGTGAAGGATAGATTGCCTGAAGGAAGACGTGTAACTAGTGTGTCTAGGAACGGGAGCGAATTTTGGTTTTCGATTTCGATGGTAAATTGTATGCGTTCGTGTTGTTTGTTTAGGTGGCTGAGGAATGTGTTTAGCGTTTGTCGACTGTGCGGCCAGATCGCGAACACGTCGTCAACGTATCTGAGCCAGATTGTCGGTCGAAGCGTGGCGGAATCAAGAGCCCTTTGCTCAAAGGTTTCCATGTAGAAGTTCGCGATTGGGGGGGATAATGGTGAGCCCATGGCCGTACCTTCCTTTTGTAGGTAGAATTTGTTTTGCCACACGAAGTAACCGGACTTTAGTACGTGGGCAAAGAGGGCCGTAATGTCGGGTGGAAATTTGTTTTGTAGTAAGAGAATTGTGTCATTGATGGGGACATTAGTGAAAAGGGCAGAAACGTCAAAACTGACTAATAAGTCGTCTTTGTTGAGTGTTATGTTTTTGATTATGTTTATAAAGTGTTGTGTGTTTTTTACGTAGGAGGGGGAATGACCTACCAACTCCTTGAGTGTTGCCGCTAATTTCTTGGCTAGGTGGTAATTGGGACTGTCTATTCCTTCCACTATTGGTCGAAGGGGCACATTTTGTTTGTGTATTTTCAGAACCCCATATATTCTGGGGGGGCGGGCGTAGTGGGGTTTGAGTTTTTTAACTGTGTCTGGTGGCCAAGAAGTGACGGACTTTAATAGTTTTTCTGTTTTGTTCTTTATCCTCTTTGTTGGGTTATAATTCACCATTTTATATGTGTTGTTATCGGCTACTAGTTGGTTCATTTGCAGTATGTATGTTGACCTGTCAAGGACAACAGTGGCACTGCCTTTATCAGCTTTCGTTATTATTATGTTTTGTTTGGCTTTTAACGATTTGATTGCTGCTAATTCTGTTTTAGTCAGGTTATTCTGTATAGTTTTCTTGGTATTTAGGACATTACTGGTTTCTAGTCGTATTTTGTCTGCTATGTTGTTAGGTAGGGATCTGATGCCTCTTTCAATGTGGTAGATAAAATCTAATTTGTTTACCTTTTTAGGCGCTATTGCGTAGTTCAGTCCTTTATTCAGCAGCGTGAGTTCGCCGTTGTTCAGGGTGTGGCTTGATAAGTTGATCACATGGTTCTTGCTTGTCGGTGGTTGGTCGCTCCTAGTCTCCCTTGTTTGTTGTTCATTGTTGTTTCTCGGGGAGGAAGTCCTCTGATTGGCCGCCATATTTTGCCGTTGTTTCAACCAGTGGAATTTTTTCTCGAGTTTTTCTTTGTTCTTTTCCAGGGTATGCTTGGCCGAATTGTCAGTAATTCTTTCAAGTGTTTGTAGAATGTCTTGGTTGACATAGTTGGATAGTTCTAATTGTAATTCAGAAACTAGATTTTGTGTTGTAGCTAGGTTTCGGCGGGCTGTTTGGATCTGTTCCCTAAGCATTGCTTTTTCTGTGCGGTCATAGATACGAAGTGCCTTAGCGGACGTAAATTTCTTTTTTAGCCTGATGCAGATCGGAATGAGGTTATTGTCTCTGCATCTCTTTAAAAAGGCCAGCCGATTGATCAGAAGAGAAATACGAATCTTTAGCTTACCATAGCGATTGCAGCGCTTGTGGGTATCATTTCCATGGATGATCTGAATCCTTTCTTTTAGGCTTGCACGGTGATCCGAATGCATTTTTGGAAATTATGGAGACAACTACCGTGTTTGAATAAAAATTTACGGACATTACGGCCCTCTTTGCCCACGTACTAAAGTCCGGTTACTTCGTGTGGCAAAACAAATTCTACCTACAAAAGGAAGGTACGGCCATGGGCTCACCATTATCCCCCCCAATCGCGAACTTCTACATGGAAACCTTTGAGCAAAGGGCTCTTGATTCCGCCACGCTTCGACCGACAATCTGGCTCAGATACGTTGACGACGTGTTCGCGATCTGGCCGCACGGTCGACAAACGCTAAACACATTCCTCAGCCACCTAAACAAACAACACGAACGCATACAATTTACCATCGAAATCGAAAACCAAAATTCGCTCCCGTTCCTAGACACACTAGTTACACGTCTTCCTTCAGGCAATCTATCCTTCACGGTCTACCGAAAACCTACACACACGGGCCAATACATACATGCGAATTCATATCACCACCCAGCACAAAAATATGGAGTCATAAACACCCTTAAAAACAGAGCCACAACTATTTGCTCTAACCAGCAGGCCCTGAAACAAGAACTAAAAATCATTAGTGACACATTCATAAACAATGGCTAAAACAAAAATACTGTCAATAAAATACTCTATAAAACCACAACAAAAACGAATCTAGACTACAGTAAAACCATAGCCATCCCATACATTAAAGGGTTATCAGAAAAAATCAACAGAATCCTACAACATTATAACCTTAATGCCACCTTTAAACCACCCACTAAACTTAAAACTATATTCAGCTCCTCTAAGGACCCTCTCCTCCCATTAGCACATCCTGGAGTCTATTGCATCCGCTGCACCTGTAACTTACCGTACATTGGTGAAACAGGACGGACAATCCCTATACGCAAAAAAGAACACATTAGACACATTAAATATAACCATTATGGTGAAGCAGGCCTCTCAGACCACGCACTCAACACCTTACACCAAATCAACTGGAAAAGCACCTGCTCCTTACACCGTACAAAAACATGGTACGAAAGAAAATTTAAAGAATCCTGCGAAATCCTGATAAACCACCCAAATATCAACAACAAAGATGGTATGAAAATTCCAAGGATCTGGATGGCACACATTCAGCCAACCTAATTTGAAAGATTCAACACAAGTCAGGACTCTAGCCAATCTGCTATTATTAGAAACCATTCCACTCCAACTGGCTGGAATGATGTTAATATAATGTTAATATATGTATATAGTAGACAACACAAATAATAGGACTTTAGCGCTGATGTATAATTTTTTTTTTTCTTTTTTTTTCTTTTCCCACCAGAGGTCAGGCCAACAATTGTGGTAGCGGTTAGTCAGTGTCTTTAACGAACCAGTATGATTGTGGTATAGCTTGTTTCCTGTGTATATTTGTACGCTCCAGAAGATGACCTTAACATAAAGGTCGAAACGTCGAATTGTAAAATTTTAGTAATAGTAAACTAAAGTTTTTATTCAAACACGGTAGTTGTCTCCATAATTTCCAAAAATGCATTTGGATCACCGTGCAAGCCTAAAAGAAAGGATTCAGATCATCCATGGAAATGATACCCACAAGCGCTGCAATCGCTATGGTAAGCTAAAGATTCGTATTTCTCTTCTGATCAATCGGCTGGCCTTTTTAAAGAGATGCAGAGACAATAACCTCATTCCGATCTGCATCAGGCTAAAAAAGAAATTTACGTCCGCTAAGGCACTTCGTATCTATGACAGCACAGAAAAAGCAATGCTTAGGGAACAGATCCAAACAGCCCGCCGAAACCTAGCTACAACACAAAATCTAGTTTCTGAATTACAATTAGAACTATCCAACTATGTCAACCAAGACATTCTACAAACACTTGAAAGAATTACTGACAATTCGGCCAAGCATACCCTGGAAAAGAACAAAGAAAAACTCGAGAAAAAATTCCACTGGTTGAAACAACGGCAAAATATGGCGGCCAATCAGAGGACTTCCTCCCCGAGAAACAACAATGAACAACAAACAAGGGAGACAAGGAGCGACCAACCACCGACAAGCAAGAACCATGTGATCAACTTATCAAGCCACACCCTGAACAACGGCAAACTCACGCTGCTGAATAAAGGACTGAACTACGCAATAGCGCCTAAAAAGGTAAACAAATTAGATTTTATCTACCACATTGAAAGAGGCATCAGATCCCTACCTAACAACATAGCAGACAAAATACGACTAGAAACCAGTAATGTCCTAAATACCAAGAAAACTATACAGAATAACCTGACTAAAACAGAATTAGCAGCAATCAAATCGTTAAAAGCCAAACAAAACATAATAATAACGAAAGCTGATAAAGGCAGTGCCACTGTTGTCCTTGACAGGTCAACATACATACTGCAAATGAACCAACTAGTAGCCGATAACAACACATATAAAATGGTGAATTATAACCCAACAAAGAGGATAAAGGACAAAACAGAAAAACTATTAAAGTCCGTCACTTCTTGGCCACCAGACACAGTTAAAAAACTCAAACCCCACTACGCCCGCCCCCCCAGAATATATGGGGTTCCGAAAATACACAAACAAAATGTCCCCCTTCGACCAATAGTGGAAGGAATAGACAGTCCCAATTACCACCTAGCCAAGAAATTAGCGGCAACACTCAAGGAGTTGGTAGGTCATTCCCCCTCCTACGTAAAAAACACACAACACTTTATAAACATAATCAAAAACATAACACTCAACAAAGACGACTTATTAGTCAGTTTTGACGTTTCTGCCCTTTTCACTAATGTCCCCATCAATGACACAATTCTCCTACTACAAAACAAATTTCCGCCCGACATTACGGCCCTCTTTGCCCACGTACTAAAGTCCGGTTACTTCGTGTGGCAAAACAAATTCTACCTACAAAAGGAAGGTACGGCCATGGGCTCACCATTATCCCCCCCAATCGCGAACTTCTACATGGAAACCTTTGAGCAAAGGGCTCTTGATTCCGCCACGCTTCGACCGACAATCTGGCTCAGATACGTTGACGACGTGTTCGCGATCTGGCCGCACGGTCGACAAACGCTAAACACATTCCTCAGCCACCTAAACAAACAACACGAACGCATACAATTTACCATCGAAATCGAAAACCAAAATTCGCTCCCGTTCCTAGACACACTAGTTACACGTCTTCCTTCGGGCAATCTATCCTTCACGGTCTACCGAAAACCTACACACACGGGCCAATACATACATGCGAATTCATATCACCACCCAGCACAAAAATATGGAGTCATAAACACCCTTAAAAACAGAGCCACAACTATTTGCTCTAACCAGCAGGCCCTGAAACAAGAACTAAAAATCATTAGTGACACATTCATAAACAATGGCTATAACAAAAATACTGTCAATAAAATACTCTATAAAACCACAACAAAAACGAATCTAGACTACAGTAAAACCATAGCCATCCCATACATTAAAGGGTTATCAGAAAAAATCAACAGAATCCTACAACATTATAACCTTAATGCCACCTTTAAACCACCCACTAAACTTAAAACTATATTCAGCTCCTCTAAGGACCCTCTCCTCCCATTAGCACATCCTGGAGTCTATTGCATCCGCTGCACCTGTAACTTACCGTACATTGGTGAAACAGGACGGACAATCCCTATACGCAAAAAAGAACACATTAGACACATTAAATATAACCTATGGTGAAGCAGGCCTCTCAGACCACGCACTCAACACCTTACACCAAATCAACTGGAAAAGCACCTGCTCCTTACACCGTACAAAAACATGGTACGAAAGAAAATTTAAAGAATCCTGCGAAATCCTGATAAACCACCCAAATATCAACAACAAAGATGGTATGAAAATTCCAAGGATCTGGATGGCACACATTCAGCCAACCTAATTTGAAAGATTCAACACAAGTCAGGACTCTAGCCAATCTGCTATTATTAGAAACCATTCCACTCCAACTGGCTGGAATGATGTTAATATAATGTTAATATATGTATATAGTAGACAACACAAATAATAGGACTTTAGCGCTGATGTATAATTTTTTTTTTTTTTTTTTTTTTTTTTTTTTTTTTCCCACCAGAGGTCAGGCCAACAATTGTGGTAGCGGTTAGTCAGTATCTTTAATGAACCAGTATGATTGTGGTATAGCTTGTTTCCTGTGTATATTTGTACGCTCCAGAAGATGACCTTAACATAAAGGTCGAAACGTCGAATTGTAAAATTTTAGTAATAGTAAACTAAAGTTTTTATTCAAACACGGTAGTTGTCTCCATAATTTCCAAAAATGCTTACCTTCTATATTCTTCCCAAGACTTTTGCTTAGCTACTTTCAACATAGGTTAGCTCTCTTACATTGTTCTCTGTATTATTTTAGGACATCTACCAACTTATTTGCTTGGAACTTTCGGTATGCTTTTTTTTTTTCTTTTCTATGTTTAGCAACTTAGCTACTTTCATACATAGGTTAGCTCTCTTACATTGTTCTCTGTATTCTTTTTAGGACATCTACCAACTTATTTGCTTGGAACTTTTATGCTTTTTTTTTCTTTTCCATGACTGCTTCTTTAACTTCTTTTGTCCACCATGGCATTCTTATTTTTCTATCCTTGCAGATAACTTCACCAAATATCCCCCTAATTGAATCAATCAATGTTTTCTTCAAAGTCTGTCATTGAGACTCAAGGTTTGATTCTCGTTTTTGAATTGTTTCTTTCTTCAACAATCTTTGTATAGTTGAGCCTACAGTATACCTGTAAAAGCTGCTCAACTTTAATTCTTTTCAAAACTTTTTTACATATTGTTCTTTACAATGTGATATTCAGTTTTATCCTACCTAAAACTAGTGATGTCACTTCCAATTTCCAATCCTCTGAATACTCTTTTATTCTGAACCAGCATGAAGCTATCACTATTAACAATAACATAGTTAATGAGGCTTTTATTTCTTGTGTCTTCTCTCCACGTGAACTTGTGCAAGTTTATGTTGGAACATGTTACTAATGGCTAATGCATTAGCCAGAGCATGCATGTTGTGAGCAGAAATTCAGCAAATACTAACCATTAATATTAGTCTTGCCATTTTCTTCAAATTCTCCCCAAAAAATTTCTATGTGCCTAGCAGGATTCACTTTCTACTTTGCTGTATAAATCCCCATTAAGTACCACTTTTCAATTTTCTCTGTCAGCTGCCTATTCTAGTGACTTAAAAAATTTCTCTACTTCTTCCTTGGAAGAACCTTCTGTGGGATCATAAGCACAAGTAATTTTCATTGTCCATTTCTCCATTTTGAAGTTTGCCCACATAACTCTACTTGAAACTGCCTTAATCAATAAATTTATCTTCATGTTTGGTGTTGAATGCTATCGCTACTCCTTCCTTTCCTTCATTATTATTGCCCAAATAGTGCCTTCGTGGCTTAGTTGGTATAGACAAAGCTCTTTGTTCATAAACACCTGAGATCGATTCCTGTCCATGATGTGAGGAACCTTTATCTGGTCTCTTTTGACTAAAGGTGAGTTAGCTGGTCTCATACAGAGTAGGAGGTTTTTTTGACCTGGAAACTCAGGTTTTTCGTCCCTCAGAACAGGCAAACCAGCCCATGAATAGGCACATGGATCTACAGTCATAAAATGCATACTTAATTAGGAAGGCTCAACCTGTCCTAAGGGATGGGGGAAGAAAGGGAGAACTCCATACAAAATAAATAAATTGCCCAAATATAACATCCTATACCTATTATTTAATAAGATCTCACCCTGTTTTTGTCTTCTTTGTTTCAATGATGCCAGTTACATCCACATGGTACTTTTCCAGTTCTGCAATCTCAATTTCCTTTCCATTAATACTCCTTATAGTGATAGTTGCTATTTCAGTTCTTCTGATGTTGGGTTTGTTGTTGTTCTTCTAGATGTATCTTCGGTCTGTTCCAATAACTGACTTTTCACTGCTTGCCCTAGTTTCCTCATGAAAATAGCAGAGGCCTTGTTCAGCCCCAGCCAACATGAAATCTCATCATATTGCACCATCATATTATTTGTGGTTTAACCAAAAGAGAGTACAATTTGGTTGGCTAAGCCCCAAACTGCCAGCTTATCCTTGTTTGTTCAGTACTCAGTGGATACCTATTCTTATTTTTATTTATTCATTTTTTTACATAGTCCAGAAGTATGTGGGGGGAGATGGTGTGTGTGTGTGTGTGTGTGTGTGTGCACGTGGTGTTAAAATTCCTTGTATGAATCCCTGATCTTCACAGTCTACAGAAAAATCCCCATACACACAGGTAGTACATACATCCACCAACAGTCACATCACCCTCCCACAAACACACCCACAACAATTTGGGACTATAAAAATCTTAGTCCACAGGGCAAAATTAATTTGCTCAGATAACAGTGCACTCAACTCAGAGCTCACCCACATATAAAACACATTTTTGGCCAATGGCTAAACTCCCTCAAAATACAGAGATCCACCTCCCAAACATAGATTACAGCAAATCTATCACCATCCCCTATATTTGTGACGTCTCAGAAAAGGTAGCCAAGATATTAAAAAAGAACAATCTTGTGACCACTTATAAACTGCACAAAAAGCTAGTAGCCCTTACAAAAAGTTAACAGCCCTTATTCACTTCCCCAAAAACCAGCTACAACCTCTGGATTTACCTAGGGTTTACCAGATACCCTGCAGCTGGAACCTTTCTTATTATTAACAAACAGGCAAGACAGCCAACATCTGTATAACAGTGCACCAAGATTACATCTGATTTCACCGCTGTGGTTGTTTAGGATTAGTAGACCATGTCCTAGATACCCAGCACAGAATCAGTTGGTAAAAAGCCACCTTACTTCACTGAAGTAAATTCAAGTTCGAGAGACTTTTCCTGACATCAGCTGTAGCTTTTACCAACTACCCCCAACCTAAACAAATATGGTTGTATCAAACCCCTTATCCACAGATAGTCAGCCCAATGACCAAGAACTCCCAAATGAACTAATAGGTGGCATAATTGTAGGACTCTAGGTTTCCTGTATCTCTCCAGTTTCTTCATCTTTGTTACTGAAGTGTACCTGTGTGCATGTGTCTAATACAAATGTATTTTTTCCTAATGATGCCGATTTGATTTTGCCGAAATATAGAATAATAAGTAAATAAGTTTATTTATTAACCAATACATTAATTTCCTTAAAAAATATACAGTGCATAATTTTGTCCTATTATATAGGGTTTTTATAATCCCACATCATTGGGAGGGGGGGGAGTGACTGCTGGCAAATGTATCTACCAGCATGCATGGGTTTTCTGTAAACAGAAAATGCCAGGGATCTATCGGGCTGGCACATAATCAGAGTGTTTAGGAATAAGAGACTGTTGTTGTTATTGTTTTTCTTTTCTAAGATAAACTGAATCTTGGGATACTGACTGTTTAAGATGTATTAAGAAAATGTTGAATGTATTCAGGCCATATGACCAAATGGAGAACACATAATCTACATAACATAGCCAGACAGTGGGTTTAAGTCTTGTATGTGGGAAATGAATTTCATCGCCCAGCCTGAGACGACTGCTCCGCTTATTGGAGGACTGAACCAGCTTGAAAAAGTACAGAAAAATAAAAATAGAACTGATAAAAATAGAAAAAAAATCTTTAGCTTACCCACAACACAAAATGTACTACAGGTATCCCATGCTTAAAGCAGGATTTTGATTAACACAGCAAAATTAATTGTGACAATCCCATTATACACGTGGCAAGAGTTTTAGTTAATGCGCCTTTAAATTTACAATGCAAAAACATGCAAGCCTCGAGGAGTGTTTCCTGCCCAAGAGAAAGAAAGTCGTGAGCATGATGACATCATTCCTCCCACGTAGCTGCACTCCCAGAGCCTGAGAATCAGCTAGTTACTTCACTGCCAGCATTAAGAGTGGGTGTTTTACAAGTTCCAATTGTTCTGCTGTATTTACTAATTACGTTCTTCTTAAATTTTACAGCCCATTAATCATGTTGAAGAATGAGAGCAATCCCACAAACAGATCATAAGTAAAAAAAAGGAGGAATGCAATTACCTTAGATACAAAACTTGATATAATTAAAAGATTTAAATGTGATGAAAGTAAAAGTAAGATTGCAAGTGAATTAGGTTTTAACGAGTCTACAATACAGACTATTTTATCCAAAGCCAATGAGTATTGCAAGCAAGGTAAAGTTGCATCTACATCTGCAAGTATGCAATGCACAAGTAACTGAAGTGTTATAATGGTTGAAATGAAAGATATGTTGATTATTTGGCAGCCTGCAATCAATAGAATTCCAATTAGCGACTGATATATGCAGCAACATCAAGGGATTAATTAATCACATTAATCAAGGGATATCTGTATAGGCTTGCAAATCATCTTTCGGATGCGGGAATGATATTTTTTGAATATTATTTGAAAATATCTGAATATTAGTATTTTATTATATGAATTTTGAAAAATTAAATTCATCTCTATTTGCTATTTACACTGACAGAAATTAAATCATATTCATGTTGTAAATAGATTGTAAAGACATGGATAAAAGAAATAAAATCTTTTTGTTGGCTAAATTTTACTTTAGCTATAGTAAAATGGAGGGGGGGGATAAACAGGAAAAGTTGAGAAAGCAGCCTGCAACAGCATGAACACTTTTGACAACCATATTTTACTAAGGTAAAAGATCATTTTGTGTTTGAAAAAACTTATTTTATCATCAAATTCCTGCCATGTACCCTCAAAGGGGGGGGGTGTATACAGGATATGATAGTACTACATGAAAAATTTACATCTTTACTAACTTTCTATCTACAATTTTCCACCAAATCAGTCTGTTACTTGTCAAGACTGATTTGGTGAATGTGTGCAATCCACCTATATCTTGGTCGTCCTCTGGGTCTTTTTCCTCTAACCTGGCAGAGAACACTTGTTTTGCTAATCTTTGCTCTCTCCCATTCTGTTTAAGTGACCATACCACCTGAGATTAGCTCTGCTAACACATTCCTGGATGCTGACAATGTCAAATTCTTTCCTAATATCCTCATTTTTAATATGATATCGCCATTGATGCCATCTGCTCATGCCCCTAATCTTTCCCAGAATTCTCATATCTGCAGTCTCTGGTCAAGTGTTTTACTTCTGACCCAGCTCTCAGATCCATAAGTTAAAACTGGTTTAAATACTGTTTTGTACAGATAATTTAGCATTCCAACTAATTTCTCTTTTATTCCATATGAATTTATTCAATTGACTTCCTACCATACCAGCTTTGTTGATTCTGTTGTCTATTTCCATATTTAATTTACCATCTTCACTAAAAATTGTGCCTAAGTAGCTGATATGTTTTACTTGTTTCACAGGTTCTCCATTCACAACTCAGTTGACATTTTCAATGATTCTGCCTATTTTCGTTGTCTTTGTATTGCTGACCTTCATACCATATCTATTACAAAAGTTATTCAATTTAGTCAGGGAGTCTTGCAGACTTGTAGCGGATTTATTCAGAAGTATAACATCATCTGTATAAAGCAAAGAGCTAACATTAACATCTCCAATTCAAGAACAAGTATGATAGTTTGTGCATGTAGTATGTGGCCTTCCTCAATGAGTTTCTGATTCACTGGAGATTTCTTTTAATAATAATAATAATAAAATAAATTAAAATTGGAGATGTTAACTTATTTTATTATTATTATTATTATTAAAAGAAACCTCCAGTGAATCAGAGACTCATTGACGGAGGCCACATACTACATGCACAATCTATCATACTTGTTCTTGAATTCATTCACACTGCTTGCACATGCACACACACAACATTCATTGGCAATCCATTCCAATCATGCAACCACTCTATGAGAGAATAATATAGATATCCCTTCTTAGTGGCATTCATTCTTGCCTTCAAGGATGCCTTCTTGTCCTTTCCCAACCCTCCATACATGGAAAATTCCATCAACTGAAATCCTGTATAACCCTTTCAGAAGTTTGTAAGTCTCAATCATATCACCCCTCTTTCTCCTGTTTGATAGTGTCTGCAGTCTATAAATTCTCAATCTGTCTTCCTAACTAGTATTCCACAATCCTGATATAATTTTAAACACTCTCCTTTGCACTCTCTCCGCTGTATCAGAATCACAATGGAAACCAGGAGACCAGACTTGCACACAATAGTCTAAGTGAGGTCTTATCAAGGCCTTGTAAAGAGGCAAAATGAAGTTGAAGTGCAGGGGCTACATGTCAAAGTTCATTTCAGCATTGCAATTATCTTTTGAATTGCATTTATAATCTTTGCTACACAGCCCTTACACTACAACTTCATGTCTACTAATACTCCCAAATTCTTAGCCTGATCAGTTTCTTCTAGTATAATCCCACCAATATAATATGACATTGGATATCTAATCAAGCCAAAATGCATAACTTTACATTTACTGGCATCCATTTTCCCATGCCTATAATTCCAGCCTATTCAAATCATTCTGCAAGTACTGTAACATCCTGCATTCCTGATTATTCTAAATTCTTTGCATTATCAGTGTTATTGCCAATGTTATTAATGTACAGATTAAATAACAATGAACCAAGGACTGATTCTTGTGGTACACAACTGGTTACCTTAAATCTTGAAGACTCACATCCCCCGTATAACTTTTTTAATATCAGTCAGCCAGCCATCCTCTTATCCACACTAATATTTAATAATCCAAACCCATATTCTCCAATTTATGCAACAGTCTCTTAATGCTGTATTCTGTCAAAAGCCTTAGTAAAATCCAAAAGTATCATGGCGCATCCATTCCCCTTATCTAGTTCAATGGTAACATTATTATAGAATGTGTGCAAATTGTTAAAATGATCTTCCCTTACTAAACTCATGATGTTCATTAAAAGGAGAAATTCTGTATCAACCCATTTCTGAATGTAAGCCCTAACTTTTTCAAAAATCTTCATCACCACTCATAGATACTGATCATGACAAGAGTTGGATTCATTGGTATTTGCACCACCTTTGTGCAATGGGATTACCATATGCTCTTTCCACTCCTGTGGAATCTTCTCTATTCTGAGACTTAAATTATATAGCATGGTTAAAGGAATAGTCAGTTCAGTTGAACACTCTTTTAGCACCCATGCTGATTTCCCATTAGTCCCTATTACTGAATTCTCATTTCAATTTGTGCAACAGCTCTAATACCTCCTCCCCATACACCTGAGTTTCTTAATCCAGTGAAGAGGTAACAGTGAGCTCAATGTTGCATAAACCAGGATGATAGCTTTTTTTTTTTAGAAAAATGGGCACTCATTAGTTGAACAACCTCTACTGCATGTGTCATTCTCACACCATCTGCATTCAGTAGAGTTATTCTTTCATATTCATTCTTTCTTTTACTTGCAGCATATCAATAGAATTCTTTGGGGTTATCTTTAGCTTGCAGAGCCAGTTTCTTTTCATACTCAGACTTACCTTTCCATACAACACTTGTGACTCTTCTGGCCTGCTGCTTATAATTTTCATAACGGACATCATCCTTATACACATGGCATTCCTTATATCATTCTTTTCTTATGAATCTCTTGCTTGATAAGATTACACATCCATTTGATATCAACCCTATCCTATCCTATTTATTCTTCAAACATTAAGGACACATTCTGATGTTGCACTGTCAATATTCTTCCCATTCTGCAATTGATATCGTATCATTGAGCTGAACTCAGTTGGTCATAATTTCCTGCTGTGTAGTTCAGCATGTAACCTTTCCTGAATGGAACATTCATAAACTTAGCCACTTCCCAAGTGAGAACACATGATCACTGTCACCAACCAGAGGAATAATAGTTACATCTTTAACTGAAACATCCTCTGACACTATAATCAAATTTATCACTCTTTGAGTTCCTTCTGTCACATGCTGTTTGAGGAAGTTGTCATACAACAGCTCAATAAATTCAGTTTCATTCTTCTCATGAGATTATACTGCTACCCACTTAATATTTGAATAATTAAAGTTTCCCATTGTGATTTTTCTTTTCATTCTCATCATCTCTATTTGGTGATGTATTTCTTCATCACTAGCAACTGATCCACCAGGTCTGTAACAACATCCTACTATGTAATTGATCTTGTTAGATTCCACCTAAAACCAGATGGCTTCAACTTCACTGTCACATGAAATACTGTTACTAATATTACAATCACAGGTCTCAACTCTAACTGTATTCAATTTATCTGATATCATTAGCAGTACGCCCTCCTCTCCTATCCTGTCTATCCTTTCTAAAAATCCTACATGTTTTACACTTGATACCAGTTAGTATGTCTGATTCTGATATCCAGGTCTCAGTAATGCCTACAATTTGACTAAGGTAACTAACTACCCTTTTGTTTCTGATATTCCTAGCATTCATGTACAGACATAATAAGCTACTTGCATGTTCTTTTGCATACTCTTGTCTGCAGTCTGCATGACATAACTTGCAGATTTCTGTTCTAGTGCCTTATATAAGCAGAAATCTTTGTATATGTTTGATGGGTTCAAACCAGACAAACACAAAGTCAAAATTGTTCTCTCCTAGTAATCATTTCCATGATAATACCCAATCCCTTCATTAACAGAGTTACATAACATTGTCACTCTTACAGCATTCCTCCCATTATAATTTACTTCATGGATAAAGAATTAATTTTTGAAACTTCATAACGTTCAAATAAACTTAAAATTAACGAAATACTGTATTAATGTATAGCTTTAGGAAACAGCATTAACTTATTCCTGCTGTCCATCATTAGGTTTCTGTCTAATTAGCAAGTTGATTCATTCACACTAGCTGTGTCAATCTCTGCCTATATGCAAATGAATGCAGGCTAGCTGTCCATCACTTGTATCCCCCTCTATTTCTTTGTAATTGGAGGTGACCAACTATAAAGTTGACTGACTGCTGAGGTTTTCAGTTTTTAATGGACAGACTGCATGTATTTATTTCATTTATAATATTATATCATAGCATTTATAATATAATATAATATAATGTTTATTTCATAATTCATCAGATATTCTGCATTAAAATACCTACTAAAATGTGGCCAATCAACATGAAGTCTTTGAAATTCAAACTTCTGTGGAATAGCATCATGAAAAAGAGGTTTTCCTTCTCGCTCAAATCCTCCAATTAGAAATCCTCCTTCATAACCTCTAGAATAAACTCCTCCATCATAATCACGCAGAACTGAAAATAAAAATTATATCAAACAATCTTTAATGCTTAACAATTATCTTTTGAAAAATAAAAACAATTTGGTGTTTTATGATTAAAAATAAAAGATAAACAATTATGCAAATTCAAGAATACACACTATACATATATTACCAAAAACTTTTGTTCTGACTTAAACATATTAGGTCAGTACTCTTGGCAAAGAATAAAAATTTGCTAACACTTTTTTTTTTACCCAAAGGGAGTAAAAGCAAAGCCATTTAGCCTAACTTTCTGAAAGATTGATGGCCTATCAATCTCCACTTATAACCGTCCCTGATAGCCAGTCCAAACCATCAATGATCTACTAAAGGCATCAAAGAAGGAGTGAAGAGCAAACTGTTGCCATCTCTCATAGTCCATACACTATTTCAGGCACTAATATGGTCTATGGTTGATTTCATTTTGCAGGATTAAAAACCAGAGATTCCGGGAGGAGAAGTCTTACTGTACTAAAGATCTAACTTGGGAACCAGCTGAAAAAAATGCCTAGATAAAGTTACTGTAGTTGGCAACTAGAATCGAACTTACAACAGGCTTTCTTTCAGCAGCCTAGCAGTACAGAAGCAAACACCATTGAAAACGCATTTAATATTTTTATTTTTAACACTCTATCAGAAAAGACCATCAGTGATATGTTTTGCACTGTAGTAACTTTCTAAATACTATTACTACACATACAGTAAGACCCAGTTTAACATTGATTCAGTATAACACGGTTGTTTTCCGAATCCTAGAAAAGCGCTAAATATTCCATGATTTGATATAACGTGGCTCTAATAAAAGCCTAAAAAAAAAAGCACAAAATTTACACTGATTCAATTTATTGCTGTATTTCCCTTGATTCGTATATAATACAATTATTTCCAAACCAATCAGTGAAAGGTGACAATTCATCACAGCACTGTAATTCACCTAAACCCTAAATCTATGTCGTACATTGCGTAGTTGTTCACTGGCAGTGAAACAGTGTCCATGCTATCAATACGAACTGGAATGCTGTATTAAACATTATTTATGTGCTGTAATCATTGATATTATTGACAAAGGAAATCAACAAAAATTCTATTTGTTCATTAAAAATTAATCATTACTACCATTTTTTTAAATTATTCAAAATGAGTGGGTGTAAAGATGATAAAACAAAATCGATACGAAAAAGCATTTCGCTTGACATTAAAATGCAGTTGCTACGGCAATTAGAAAAAGATGACCATCAAGTTGACATTGGAGCTGCTTTTAATTTGTCTACTTCTACTATACGAACGATTTTAAAAAAACAAGGACAAAATTAAGTGTTCAACAACCACAAGGTCTTCTGCAACAAAGGTAACCCAATCCAGAAGCAATGTTTTAGAGGAAACGGAGAAACGTCTTTCCATTTGGATTGATGATGAAACCAAATGTAACATGCCATTAAGTCAGGCAATAATCATGGAAAAAACCAGAAGCATTTTTAATCATATTCAAAAACAAAGAGAGGATATGAGCAAAAACTTTGCAGCGAGCAGAGGTTGATTTGATAGATTTAAAAAAAAAAAAAGCAACCCCCTACAACATTTGAATCACTGGAGAAGCAGCGAGAAGAAAACAATAAATGACACTAGACGACTTCATCACTAGAAAAATCAAGAATTTCAGAAGAGCCAGAACCTTCAACAGCACAAAATTAAACTTTGTACATGTATTTCTGTGTACATACATATATGTGTTATGTATATTTTGCAAGTTAATATAAAAATAACTTAAAAGTAAAACTTGTTTATTCTTGGTCACATGTTCCCCTATCCCTATTTACTATGAATTAAAATGACTCCGTTTAAAGCTGTTTTGTTTAGCACTTTGTCTTCTAAGAACGCATCCTGAGTGTTAATCAGGGCATTACTGTACTTGAGTACACTGTGTAGGTGATAGATGCATTATGACAGACCGTCTGTTTGAAAACAGACTTTAATTAAAAAAACAGCTACCAATTTTAAAATAATTACTATTAGTTTTATATCTAAGTGATTAAAGGCTATTGAGAAGAATTTCAAATTTACAAACAATACATGTATATCAATTTACTATTCTCTTAATTTTAATAGCATTGTCTGAATAATACATTTTTCCTTCTTCAGCAGAAATACTGTATTTGTATTAATTTTTATAGTTATTTTGCCTATTTTTATTATTATTATTATTATACTGGGGTGCTTAAGGGTCAAAGCTGTATAACTGAGAGGAGACCTCCACATAGCCTTTAAAGGAATGCGGAGGACCGAGCAGGGCTTCTGACCTAATGTCGAATCCTCACCTTCTCATGATGCACCCTGTTAGGTATCTACAAGGATAGTGAACGAACGAGGATGGGCTGACTTTATTGCTTAAACCACAATATAAAATGATGGTACAACATGACATAATTTCATGCCGGCTGGGGCATCACCTGGTTAAACAAGGCCCTCATTGTTTTTGCCAGGGAACCATGGCAAACAGCAAAAGGTAAGCTAAACCAAACTTGGAGATTTAGTGGCAAACCTTGAAGAAAACCCTGATCGATTCAGCCAGAGAGACATGTTGTGAGGTTGTCTGCAAGGATAGAAAAATCAGAACTCAATGGTGGACACAGGAAGTTAAAGATGCAGTGAAAGAAAAGAAGAAAGCATATCAAAAGTTCGTTCCTGGGAAATAAGTCAGCTTGTGCTCTTAGAGAATACAGAGACAAATGCAAGAAAGCTAAACACTACATAAAAGTAGCTAAACAAGTCATGGGAAGACTTCAGTAAGAACATAGAAAATAAATATCAAGGTAAGATATTCTGTAGATTGTTGAAGAAGCTCAGAAATGGAGGAAAGAGTGCTGTAAAAGGAATAAGAGATGATAAAGGTGACATGAATGATATCCTTGATGTATGGAGTAATTTTCGAAAAATTGCTAAATGAAACAATCAGTGATAGCACAGTGGTAAAAAACACTGACCGGGCATACAATCAGGAATACATATCCATAATTGAAGTAGAAAAAGTGATCAAAAGCCTGAAATGTGGAAAGGTAGCTGGAGTAGATGATATTCAACCAGAAATGCTCAAGTATGGAGGTATAAAGTTCTTATAGTTGCTTCATTGCATAGTTCAGATGGCCTGAAACAGAGGGATGAATTCTAGATGATTGGAGTAGTGTTCTCATAGTATCCATATATATAAAGGGAAATAAAATTGAATGCGAGAATTACAGAGGTATTTCTCTACTGAGTGTTCCTGGTAAGATTTATGCACGCATACTTGAGAAACAGTTGAAAAGGATTGTGGCAGAGAAGCTGGATTCAGGTCAAATAGAGGCTATCAGGATGAGATTTTCACTTTACGACAAATAGTTGAGAAATCATGGGTATATAACAAAGATCTGTATTTAAGTTTTGTCGATCTGGAAAAGGCATATGACAAGGTGCCAAGAGAGAAGCTATTCAGGATGCTATGGTTATATGGTGTGAATGGGGCATTATATCAAGCAATACTTAGTCTTTCTTTGAGTTGGAAGTCAGCAGTAAGAATTGAAGGAAGTACAGAAAGATGGGTTGATATTAAATCTGGTGTCAGACAAGGATGTAAATTATCCCCTCTGTTATTCATTACCTACATGGATCACATTATGAAGGAAAGTGGTATGAAATCTTATATCAAAACTGGAGATGTTAATCTCAGCTCTTTACTTTATATAGATGATGTTATACTTTTAAATAAATCCAGTACAAGTTTGCAAAATTCCCTGACTAAATTGAATAACTGTTGTATTCAATTTGGTATGAAAATCAATGATAAGACAATGAAAATAGGCAGAAACATTGAAAATACCAACTGCATTGTAAATGGAGAACCTATAGAACAAGTAAAACATTTCAGCTACCTAGGTACAATTTTTAGTGAAGATAGTAAATTAAATATGCAAAAAGACAACAGAATCAACAAAGCTGGTATGGTAGGAAGTCAACTGAATAAATTTATATGGAAAAAGAAAGAAATTAGTCAAAACACTAAATTAGCTGTATACAAGACAGTGTGGAAACCAATTTTAACTTATGGATCTGAGAGCTGAGTTACAAATAAAACACTTGACCAAAGACTAGAGACCACAGATATGAGATTTCTAAGAAAAATTAGGGGCATGAACAGATGGTATCAATGGCATTATCATATTTAAACTGAGGATATTAGGAAAGAACTTGATATTGTTAGCATCCAGGAATGTGTTAGTAGAGCTAATCTCAGGTGGTATGGTCACTTATACAGAATGAGAAAGGAAAGATTAGCAAAAGACGTGTTCTCGGCCAGGTTGGCAGAAAAAAGATCTAGAGGAAGACCAAGATACAGGTGAATTAATACAGTAAAAAAGTGTCTTGGAAGATATAAGATCTGATAATGTTGGAGTCTTCACAGATAACAGATTGATTTGGAGGAAAATAGTTGATAGGAAGTTAGTAATGATGTAAGTTCTTCATGTAGTGCTATCATAATATCCTGTGCATCTCCTAAGGGTACGTGTCAGGAATTTGATGATAATTTTTTACTTCTCTGTGATTTCCTGTTTGCTGATCAATTTTCTTCCATTTTGATCTTCAAGAGCTATAATATTTTTTCTTCCATATGAAAGGTTATTTCTTGGAATTCTAAGGGTTCCATTTTCAACAAAGATTTTTTGGATCATATCATCTTCTTCTTTGTTAATATTGTCTTTTATATTCATCATTATTGCCTTATTTATTATTGTTATTTCAATAGTTCCTCTTTTCCCTTCTGCAATCAATTGTTTTCTCTTTTCAATAAAATTTATTGTTTTTTCTGATAGGTCCAGCTCCTTTTGTTTTCTTTTAACTTTTGTGCTAATTCAATAAGAATGATTATATGTGTTAAATTTAGTCAATAAGAATGTTTCTTATTTTTAATCCTTTGTGGTCAAATGCTTATTCCTGCATTTGATATCCGTTGTATATTTTTAAGCTTCTTTTCCACTGGCATCTTAAAGGTATCTCTATTTGTGTGAAGCGCTTAAGCTTTTATAATATTTTTCCTTTCTGGCAATATGATTCTCTCTAGGCTTTCACCATTATTTCTATTTCCCTCTCCCCATTCTGTGATCAGATGTGATTGCCAATATGGTTTAAAACGCTAACATCCATGAAATTATGAGTGCTTGAAGAATGTATGAAATCTATTTTTCATTTTTTGTTGTCCCATTCATGCTCAGCCAAGTCCATCTTCTGTTGGGTCTCTTCTTGAAGAAGGTATTCAGGGCTTTGAAGTTAGTCAGTTGCAAGAAGTGATCAGCATGTCTCTCCTTTCATTCCAAAAGCCTGATCAATATTTTCCTAAAACGTCATTATTATCCTTCTTAACTCCCAGTTTCAAGTTGAAATCTCCATTATATTGATACTTATCTTTATCTATTGCTTTTTTGACATCTTAATAAAATATTTCCATTTCATCATTATCACTTTTGCTTGTTGGGCTATAAACCTGTACTATTTTGATATGTTCTGTCATTAATTTTTAATTTTACAGAAGCTACTCTATCAGATAAACCTTTAAAGATGAATATTCTATCTGAAATACATTTGTTTACAAGAAAGCCAACTCCTTTTGATCTTGAATCTTCTAGTCGTCCTTTCCAGTAAAATGTATTGCCTAAATGTAGTGTAAGACAGTTTCTGCTTTTCTTTTAATTTCTGATAGTCCAATAATGTTCCACTTTATCTTGTTCAGTTCACTTTCGTTCTTCTATTCTATACTGTGTTCCCAGTGTTCTTACATTATATGTTATTAAAGTTATAAATTAACAAATAAATTAGTTATTAATCTTCTCTTCTTGCTAGCCAATAAACAACAATTTATAGAAAACTGCCACTGATCTTTTGTAATTATTGCTGTGATCATTAGTTTCTATCACTGTTGGGCATGTGTCCTTCAAGCATTTAAGAATGCTAACATAAGTTCAGAGGATTAATGTGCTTAATTATAAATTAATTATTTCATTCCTTCTTCCACGTAGTTATTCTTCTCAAAAACTTCAATATGAGTCCTCAAAGTATCCACTTAAAAATCTATGAATGTTAAATTTGGTGTAAGCAGCGCTGACATTCAAACAGGAGATAAAGATGAGTTCTTCACTCTCTGCAGATGAAGTTACTCTTACATAAATGTGGTGCAAGTCGTGAAGAATTTTTAGCCTAATTAAATAACTGCTGTAAAAAATTTTAAATAAAAATTAGTAATAAAAAGGATAAACTGAGAAAATAGACAAAATTATAAATCAACTACATTTTCAAATAGTGAATCCATAGAATAGATTACACATTTTAGTAATTTAGGCACATGTTTTTTCAAAGTAAATAAGGAAACAGATAACAGAATATGTAAAGTGCAAATATTGTTGGAAGCTAGTTGAATAAACTAGCTTCCAACTCAACCAAAATAACAAAAATAACAATACAGAAGACTAATTATAAATTAGGATCTAGGAGATAATAAGATTAGAGACCAGAAATAAGAGTTTCAAAAAAATTAGAGGAGTGAACAAATGGTATAAATAGCAGAATTTTATTTAAAATGAAGAATATGTGAGATAATCTACAATGGTGTGTTCACTTAAACAGAATCCGCGAGGGTATTCAATGTGAAGAATCATGACAAGGACTTTCCAACTGATGGTGAGTTAGCTGGTCTGCTAACTCACCATCAATTTCTCACTCATGGAAAAAAAAATGGAAATAGTTTAATGGAAAAAAAACAAAAAGATGTTTAAAGCTAATAATTAACTAAATTTATGCTGTGGTCACCAAGGCACAAAGAAATATATTGAGCACGTGCAGGCACACTAGTAGGAAGTCAAACACAGACATGGTAAATGTCTGTGTTTGACTACACAGACATGCAGGGAGGCTCCTACAGTCCTAACTGGCACCCTTTATGGGTGTGTGGTGCTAACTACTTGATGAAAGTCTCAAAATGATGGTCTCCCAGATATCTGGCAATGTAATGCAGCCAAATTTGTTTAAGTTTGAGGAATATTGTAGTGCTGCTGCAGATTCCAGAAATAATCTCTCTTATTTAAATCTGTTTCTGTATAAGAGGGAGCTCTCCCCCCCCCCCATTCCATGGCTCTCTGGTAATTTGCATCCATGACATGGTCTATCATTCCAGAAGTCATTCTGGAAAATGTTTCTGCAAATTACAGATGGTAATCAAAACCGCCATTCAATACTTTCATAGTGCATTCACAATGTTTAAAAAATAATATTAAAAACAATTTCAGAACATTCTGTTGGGTCCTACAAATTGTCTCAATTAAATTTACATCAATCTGATTAGCAAGTGCTGGTACTGATCTACAGGAATGGACAAAAATCACTAAACAAAGTTTAAGTTAAAAGTCATTTTGAAAGATAACCCTTCTCATGTTGCTTTATGCATTTGCTTTTGTGCCTATAACAGTCATTCTAGTTGGATGAATTTTGCTAAAACTTAGTATTCTGGATATTTATTAATGGTTTACTATTTTGATTTTGGTTTAAATACACATTTTAATCACAGAGTTGACTTCAAAATCACAATTTTATAATAATCAAAATTCCAATTAAGTAAAGGTTCAACATTTCTGTAACTAACATGCAATTATTAATATCACAGGCATGATGGTATTATGATCATCCATATTTCAGATCCAATACTGTCCTGAGAACCATAAAATTCAATGCCTATGCATAATTAGACATTTTCTGTATATAAATATCAAAAGAAGCAAAATAGGAGTATTTTTTTATTTAAAAAAGTTAATTCAATCTTACTTGGTGGAGGTGAAACAAGATCTGGTACAGGATGAGTTATTACATAAGCATTTGCAGCTGAATGAATAGGAACACGAAACTGAGGAACACATCTCTGTCCTAACTGTCGAGACCACTATACAGAGTTTAAAAAAAAAAAAAAAAAAAAGAGGGTTATATGATACTATCAAAAGATGTATTTTTAACACAAGTATTAAGTTAATACACACACAAGACAACATAGGCTGGTCTGTATATCTGGAGTTGTGGTGAAGGTACTGGAGAGATTGGTGAGAGGTAGGATACAGAAATGGGTTGATAACAGCAGTATTCTCTATGGTTATCAGCATGGGTTTGTTAAAGGGAGATGTTTTTCTAACTTATTTATGCACTATAACAAGGTGACAAATACCTTGGACATGGGATATGCATATACAATAGCATATTTAGATTTTGCAAAAGCTTTTGATAGACTGCCACATGACAATCTGTTAAATAAATTGAAACAGATGGAACTGGATAATAGACTTCTGAGGTGGATCAGTGACTGGATGTCAGATAGGTATCAGAAAGTTGTATAATGGGAGTGCAGTATCCCAAAAGAGGAAGGTCACTAGTGGTGTGCTGCAGTTAATGATTAATGATAGTTAATGATTAACTAGTGATATGCAGATGATGTAAAATTGGTGGATCAGTGACTGGATGTCAGATAGGTATCAGAAAGTTGTATAATGGGAGTGCAGTATCCCAAAAGAGGAAGGTCACTAGTGGTGTGCTGCAGGAGTCAGTTTGGAACCACTGTTGTTCAATTTGTATATTAATGATTAACTAGTGATATGCAGATGATGTAAAATTGGGGAGAGCAATTCACTGTCAAGCGGATGTTATGGCCTTACAGGAGGACTTGAATAAATTGCAAGAGTAAGCAAGCACGTGGAACTGTCAGTTCAGTGTTGCAAGCGTAAGGTTTTGAAATTTGGTAAGCAATAATGGGATGCAAAGTATACACTTGGTGGGGAAACTTTAAAGGAGATAGAGGAGATGAGAGATCTGGGAGTGGTGGTAGATAAGAATCTGAAATTCAGGGGCCACATTGCACAAGTTGTGAACATGTCACATCGGATGATGGCAGTGATGTTGAGGACCCTAACAAGTAGAAATAGAGAGATTATGATACCACTGTATAAGGCCTTGATCAGGCCTCATATGGATTATTGTGCATAGATTTGGTCACTTGGTTTTCATGGTGACGAGGATATGTTGGAAAGGGTCCAAAGAAGATACACAAAGGTGGTCGGTGGTCTTTGGAATGTGAAGTATGAGGACAGATTGAGAGAATGTAAGTTTCAAAGCTTTGTGAATGGGAGGAAGAGGGGGGGGATATGATTGAGACATATTTTCATGGAGAGTGGCTGATGAGTGGAATGCATTGCCTGAGTCCTCTCATGATGAGTCTGACTCCATGGAGGTCAGATGTTAATAATAATAATCATAATAATACAAGCTGGTACACTATGACTCTCTCTCTCTCCTGAGTATAAAAACTCAACCACAAAAATATCTTCTTCATCATCATCATCATGTGCTTTGAGGACATAGGGCTATTATGATGTTCTAGCCTCAGAAGTTAGCAGTAAGTCATTCCAATGGAAGACAGTCTTGTTGTTACTGATGGTTTATAATGAAGAACTTGTTTAAGTAGTCTATCAATTTGCATTCTTTTAACATATGCCAAACTCTGCATCTATATTTATTTTCATCATTATTGGTTCCTGATTTAATCCTTTTGTTATTTCTTTATTTCTTTTATGATTAAAGAGGGTATACTGTTTTCTTCATATCACTTTAGCTGCTATTAATCTATACTTATATTTTTGTTGCATCGTTCAAAATTCTCCTCTACATAGTAGTGTTGGTAAAGCTATTAGCTATTTATTATACCATAAACTTTTGTTCAAGTTTGGTTTGAGAGCATAATTTATTACACCTGTTATTTTTAGAAATTTTGTAATTTTCATATTAATTTCTTTTCATCTTCAATATGAAATCATGCATCATCCTAAATATATAAAGGAATTAACTTGCTCTAGAATTTTGTTACTTATTACTATTTAACTCTAATTGGATCCTGGCCTTTAAAAGCCTTCTTTTATTTATTTATATTTATGTGTTTCTTTTTTGTTGTTGTTGAAATTATCATTCCAAAATCTTCAGTTATATATTTTAGGACTTAGAAGAGTTTTAAGATTATTTTCAGAATCATTTAATTATCACTTAATCACTGACAAAAAAAAAAAAGTTTTTAAATCCACCTTAGAAGATAGTTTAATAACTTTATAGTTCTTTCTATTCCATTTTATAATTAAATAATATATGAGGTCTGACACAGAAAAAAAATGAGACTGTGTATCTCTTTTTATTTAACAAATTGAGAAAATTAACTACAATCTCCTTCAAAATAGTTCCATCCTGAGTTGGCATGCAGCTGCATACGATGCTGCCAACGTTTAAAGCAATTCTGTAGATCATTTTCTGAAAGGCTGTTGAGGATTTCCATCGTTTTTGCTTTCACATCTTCTACTGATAAAAAATAGGTTCCTTTGAGCACTGACTTGATCTTTGGGAAGAGGTAGAAGTCGGAGGGAGCCAGGTCTGGCAAATAGAGTAGGTGCTCAAGAACAGTGATGTTGTGATTAGCTAAAAACTGCTTCACAGACAAAGCATTGTGGGCTGGCGTGCTGTTTTGATGCAAAATCCAACCGTTTCTCCACAATTCTGGTTGTTTCCTTCTCATGCGTTCATGCAATTTCGTCAAGCCTTTCAAGGTAATACTGCTGATTTACTGTCTGGCCACTGGGAACCCACTCTGCCATTACTATACCCTGGATATCAAAAAAAACAATTAACATGGCCTTGAACTTTGAACGACTCTTGTGCTTTTTTTTGGTCTTGGAGATGTTGCTGACTTCCACTGCATTGATTGTCGCTTAGTTTCCAAATCTTACGTAAATATCCAAGTTTCATTACAAGTAATTACCGAATTCAACAAATCTGGTTCATCGTTAATGCATTTCAAAACGTCCAAACACAGTTCCTTGTGTCATTCTTTTTGTTCATCTGACAACATTTTTGGAACCATTTCTGCACAAGTTCAATTCTTCCATTAAAATGCATCAAACACTTTCCCTGTCCAAATGAACTTTCTCAGCTACAGCTCGAACACCCAACCTTCTGTCTTTTCGAATCACATCTCACACTTTTTTTAATGTTTAATCAGTAATTGCTGTGCATGGATGGCCTGGGCAATTATCATTTTTCACGCTTTCTCTGCCTTCTGAAAATCATTTGTGCCATTCAAAAATGCATGCACGAGACATGCACTCTTCACCATAAACCTCAGTCAATAATTGAAAAGTTTCCGTCGCAGATTTCTTCAGTTTCGCAAGAAACTTGATGTTAACTCACTGTTCACTCTTGCATTGCAACATTTTCTGACTGAGGGTAGGAAAATATATATGAGCACGCATCCACTCATACTGAGTAAAGTGATGGAGCTGAGCCTTGTCTCACCGTGACAGGTTAGAACATGCTCTATACCAATTGCATTGTCTCTCCCCTCCCAATCTCCATTCCCAAGCTATAGAGTTAGTCTTTTTTTTTTGTGTGTGTGTCGGATATTAAAGTACAGTCATACCCCGACTTAAGCGAATCCGGAGTTACGTGGTTTCTTATATGTATCTATTCCTGTCCCGCTTTACGCCTCACCACTAGTCGTATCTTTCCGGTGCCAGCCGCATTCGCCAGTGTCACATATGCTGTGAACAAGCACTGACGTGTTTCGAGCGGTCTCCATTCATACACGATTTTTATAGTCTACAAACCTTGCGATTGTTTAATGTTATGTTCTTGATAAAAATTTTATCACATAAAAAATAATAATGTCATCCAAAAGAAGCAAGTCCGATTCTTCTACAGCTAGCAAGAAAAGAAAAACATTGACTTTGGAAACAAAACTCAACATTATTAAGGATTTTGAAGGCGGAATGAAAATTTGTGAGCTAGCAAAGAAGTTCGACAGGAATCCACAGTAAGAACAATCATAAAAGAAAGGTTTACAGACTTTGGAGAACATAGATTCTAACGAGGAATGAATTGTAGCCACAAGGCAAGGAATAAAAAAATCATTAGCTTGCTGTGGAGAAATTTTGCGTGACAAGAAAAAGACATTATGCCGTCAGACGAATCTATTAGATTTTATGAAACCATCGACATCGAAATAACTTTTTTTTTTTTATGTATGAAAAACTACAATTATGATTATATTTCTTAAAAAATATAGGTGTTTTGTAAACCTTTGGTCCCAATTGTATGTTTGTATATATAAATTACATGCAAAATTATAGCCCGAGTTACACGAATTCGACTTACGTGTTTTTTGTGTCCCACCTACCACGTAACTTTGGGGTTTTACTGTATATTAAAAAGCGTAGTATGGGGGGTGGGGGGGTTCCCCAATCTGCTGGTGATGATATAAAATTGAGAAATAACATGTTTATTAACCCTTTAACTGCTGATTTTATATTCTACTGACATTGTCACATGTGCTGAATTAATTTTGAAAAAAAATTTATAAATAAACTGAAGTAAGAAGTCCAGACAGCATCATACATTCTTGATATACACTTGTTCACTCACAAAAATGGCAATAACAGTGTTTTATAAAATTTGCATAATCAAAGGGTGCCCACTTGATTATGCAAATTACACACATTAATTTATGTAGAAATTAATCAAAATATATAAAAAGCACTATTATTTACAACACAGTTATTACTAAGCCTGCCAAGCGCCAGAGTATGAAAATCCTAAAAATTTAGCATGGAATGATATTTTTCAAAACAGGGGTGTACACAGAGTCCAATGTCACATTTGGTGCATATATACCGGCTCTCATGACATTTCTTCTGCTCAAGAGTAGTATTGGAACAGACATAACAAACTCAAGCTGCATTCTTCTTCTTCTCGGTAGAAGGTACAAGAGAAGGGAAATGCCTTTCTTTGAGACGCAGTTTTTGATCTCCAGGTGATGGACGTCCTTTCAACCTCCCTGCTGTTCTGGGGATATGGTACTTTTGAATTATTTCCCTTGATAAGCATGAGTTGGTAGTCTGCTAAGTTTGTGTTTTTTCCAAATTTTACATTATAGAGACAGTGGGAATTTAGTATGGTCATATCCAGAAGGTGGAAAAATTGTTTTTTTGTACCACTTCATAGTTTTTCTCATACACTCAACAGAAGTGACCATCATATCTGTCCTGTCTACAGTACCCATGTTGACATTGTAATCCACCACACAATATGATTTCACAATATTTTCTCCTGTATGTCGATCTTTTTTGTCTGTCTGTGTAACATCATTTTCATGCAATGTTGTCAGCATAGAAACTTCTCTCCTGTCAAGCCACCTTATTGCAAGAATATTGCCTGTATGTTTTGCTTCTATTTGTCCCTTATTTAGTTTCTGTGAAAATGTAGGCATTCCCTTTCTATTTTTCCTGACTGTACCACATGCACTGGTCTTGTTTTTATGCAACGAGTCAAAAAATAGAGGGCTGGAATACCAGTTGTTGATCCATAGTGTGTGACCCCTATGTAAATATTTCATCATAAGTGTTTCACAACTGCACCCGACACACCAAGGTCACGCTCAGGAAAGATGTCTGTGTCCTTCCCAGTGTACACTATGAAATATGTGATGAAACCTGTTTCACGGTCACAGATGAGAAATGGTTTTATTCCGAATCGACTTCTTTTTGAAGGAATGTACTGGGCAAATGATAATCTACCTTTGAAAAGAACAAGAGTTTCATCTATACACAAATTTTGAAAGAGGTAGAACATTTCACTGAAACTTTTTCTTAGATTTTCAATTACAGATTTCAACTTATATAATCTGTCTCCTTCAGGTTGATTTTCATTATCACTAAAATGCAATAATCTAAGTAACAACAAAAATCTGTCCCGGGTCATCAAATCAGAAAACTGGGGGATTGAGAAGAGAGGATCTGTAGACCAATATTCAGAAATTTTAAGTTTATTTACCCTTGTCAATAGCAGTGTAATAGCTAGAAAAATGTAAAGTTCTTGAGGGGTGCTGTTTTTTCCACTGCTTTATTGTGAAGATGGTGTAGATGGTCTATTATTTGTGGTGAAGGTATGAAACTTGTTTGTTTCGGTAGCTATTGTTGTCATTAGTTCTATGGTAAAAAATTGTTCAAAAATATCTAAAGCTGAAGAATCATCAATGATATTACCTGTGATTATTCCTGAATTACTGCTATCAAATTCATGTATACTTGGAGTAAATGCATCATCACACCACTTGAACAATACATCTTTGGTACGAATTCGCTTATGCACGTTCGTATCGAGACTTTTGTCATTATCTTGCTCGCTTGTAACACTTTCATCACCAGGATCTTCTTCATCTGAAGTACACGATTCACTTAACTTGGACAATTCTTTTCCCGACTCATTTGTTGTTAACAATTCATCAATTTGATCATCAGTAAAATAATGTGGATATTTACTGGTAGACACCATATTGTGACATCCCTGAAATGCCTGCAGTCACGTGGTTTATGCATCGTGTTGCATATGATTAGTTGCACTAGTTCAAATTTTTCTCTTTAGATGTCATACAAGGACAGAAACCCAAGTCAAATAAACTTCAATTGGTTGGCAATAGATGGAAGAACCTACCCGGGAAGTTTGAATATCTTACGACGATTCTTTCCATACTAAAAAATTGTCTGAATATGGGAGGAGCGCCAACCGTACATATATGGGCTCAGCAAAGCAGGAGTGTATTTCCGAGCCAGGAAATACACTCCTGCTTTGCTCTCAGCAGTTAAAGGATTAAATATCTTCAAGTTTATTAAAACTTGATAGCTAATACTTCTCAAGTATAATACTAGCAAAAAGTGACAAGCAAACAGTTAAATAACATTAAAATAGAGCACAAATAATTTGAATGTGGAAACACTCTCCATTTTCTCTCTCGATCTCTCTGTCTCTAGGAGTGAGAGAGAGAGAGAGAGAGAGTGATGAATGTGAATGTGAATGTGTGTTAGGGTGAGAAATAAGTGTTTGAAGAACTGCTCACATCCTAAGAAAATGTTTTAACTTTTCTAATGGTTTTCACCAATTCAAAGTAGTGACTTTCTTTTATCCTTCTGCCAAAGACAAAGTGCATCTTTGGTCTTTTCCTAATATACACAAAATTCCATCCTCATATCTCAATTATAATAGTAAAAGTGGTTGGTGAGTGGAATTCATTGCCTAAGAGAGCAAGTAGTGAGTATGAGAAATTAAATGAGATGAAGATACAATCTGATGAGCTTTGTGTGTGACAGTAGATCCCGCTCAGAATAAATCTTATAATTCCATGGAAATATGATTATGTTAATAATAATAAAAACGAAACTGCAAAGTCATCTCTCTCTCTCTCTCTCATTCTTTATAGGAAAAAAAAACAGACTTAACTATGGACAGCAGTATCTTATGAAACAGAAAAATTTTATATGGTTCACTTTGAAGAACAACTGTTTACTACTATATTTCCACAACTTTTGTTTGATCTACTGCATGAAGATCTGTAAATCAAGGTTTCTTGGTGATGAGGAGGTGGAGAGGTGAAAAGGGGGTGATATGATTGAGACATAAATTACTGAGGGATTTTTACAAGATTAATTCAGAGGAAATTTTTCAGAACAGGTCTGGTGGTGGAAGAACTAGGGCTATTAGTGGAAACTGAGTAAGGATGCAATTAGCAAGGGTATTAGAACTAAGTTTTTTGCTTGGAGAGGTGAATAAGTGGAACAGGTGCTATAAAGGTGACAAATACCTTGCACAGGGGAGATGCATATACAGTGGTGTACTTAGATTTTTCAAAGGCTTTTGATAGACTGCCATGTTACAAGCTCTTAAATAAATTGAAACAGATGGGATTGGATAACAGACTTCTGAGTTGAATCAGTGACTGGCTGTCGCATAGGTATCAGAAGTTGTATATGGGGGTGCAGTATTCCAAAAGAGAAAGTTCACTAGTGGTGTGCCACAGGGTCAGTTCTGGGGGTCATTGTTGTTAAATTTGTTTGTTAATGATATTGGGATGGATTTAACTAGTGATATACAGCTTTTGCAGATGATGCAAAACTGGGGAGGACAATACAGTCAAGCTGATGGTTATGACCTTACATGAATGGGCAGGTAAGTGGAACTATCAGTTCAATGTTGCAAAGTGTAAGGTTTTGTTTTGAGATTTAGTAAGCAATGATGGGATGCAAAGTATATGCTTGGTGAGGAGAGATGTCACCGGGTGCCATGACTATGAATTAGTTCAGAGCAAAGTATGATAGATAGTGCACAAATGTTAAATAGTTCTTGAATTGATGTTTAGGGCCTCACTCGATGAACTTGTTGATGAGTCTAAGGATTCCTTGGAGTAGCCTGTAATTATTATTATTATTATTATTATTGCATAACACCTCCAGGGAGTCCAAAGACTCATCGAGAGAGGGTACCTACTCTACAACTTCCGTCTCCACCACTCAACTCACTCCACCAACTGCAACTACCTTCATCATCTATACCAAAGCCATCTACCACCACTAGTATTTTCACAGACAATCACAAACATCCATGCCCATGGCAGAATTCAAACCCGCAGCCTTTTGGCTGGAAAGTGGATACACTAACCACTCGACCAACTATGCAGGCATAATAATAATTGTTTTCATTGACGATATCTTAGCCATCTGGCCTGCCTCTAAAATGACTGAGCCTCAAATTTTACTTCCTAAGATCAATAGCATACAACAAAACATAAAACTTAACATGGAAACAGAAAATGATAACTCATTAGTATAGTCATGCTAGCTTCAATTGTCTAACCAGAAATTTGGCATCATTAAAACACTTACCCATCAAGACTAGGTCATTTGCTGTAATGAAGAACTGTTAGCATATGAATATATATATATATATATATATATATATATATATAGACTGACCTTTGTTTAAATATCAACATATCCATTACAGCAAATGACCAAGTCTTGATGGGTAAGTGTTTTAATGTTAAAAATGTTCTTAAGATACTGAAAACTATACTCTGATAGGAATTTAAGTAAGATAACAATTTTTTTATGTCAGAGGTGTTTCTGAAGAACTGCTCATATCCTAAGAAAATGTTTTAACTTTTTTAATGGTTTTCACCAATTCAAAGAAGTGACACTTCCTTTTATCCTTCTGCCAAAGACAAAGTGCATCTTTGGTCTTTTCCTAATATATACAAAATTCCATCTTCATATCTCAATTATAATAATAAAACTTGTCATTCTGTTTAGGTCAGACATGAAAAAGTGGAAGGATTACATCTATTTCCAAAAACTTAATATAACTGGATTGACTGATTATAGCATAAAGAGTGGCCACCATATCAAGATTTTTCAAGGAATCTTGAATAATCCACTAGCTAAATCCAAATGAGGTTGATTTTATGTCAATAAAATCTTGCATCTGACAGACACTTACCTATAAGGTGAACATTTAATTTACTCTTCCTAAATTTTTTTCTATATCATTAAGTCAGTTTTTGGAGAGGAGACAGTTATCCAGAAGATAAACATCTACTTTATTGTTCTTAAAATTTCAACTTTCTTAATTGAGTTTGTGTGTATACAGAAAGAAAGAAAGAAAGAAAAAGAGAGAGAGAGAGAGAGTGTGTGCCAGCGTAGCTCAGTCAGTTTAGACAATGTGCTTTGTTTGGGAAAGACCTGGGTTCCAATCTATTCTAAAATGTGAAAAACCTTTATATCTGAGCTTTTCAATAGAAGATGAGTTAGCTGGTTTCATATGGTGGTAGCAAAGGTTTTCCCTTGTTTTCCTGAAAACTCAAGTTTTTCATCCCACAAAATAGTCAAATCAACACAGAAGAATGGCAACACAATTAACAGCTATGATTCACTATGCAGATAAAATTAGTTTAACATGCAATGTTTAACATGCAATGGGATATATATATATATATATATATCCCACTGAATTGATCTCTCGATCTCTCTCTCTCTCTCTCTCTCTATATATATATATATATACAGGGTGTTCGGGATAAATTTGACAGTTTCGTAAGGAAAAAGAAAATCTTCTTTGTATCTATTAAATTTAATGAATTGACAAAAAAACATTACAGGCAGAGTTAATTACAATACTATCAACAAGATTTACTCAAAATAACCACCATTAGCATCGATCACAGCTTCAATTCTGCTTCGGAACCTCGAACAAGCTGATGCTACAGTCTCCCTGGGAAGGGCCGCAAAAACTGTTTTAATTTTATCCATTAACTGGGCTTTTGTATTACTGGAAGTGCGATTGGTGTCTTTTTCAACTGCGCCCCATACAAAATAATCCATGGGGTTAAGGTCTGGGGAGTTTGGAGGCCAAACATTTGGACTGGTGAAGTCGTAGAAATTTTCAGACAACCATTTTTGACTTTTCCCAGAGGTGTGGCAAGGGGCCGAATCCTGCTGCCATACATACGGCCTACCATTGGCTACCCTTGTTATCCAGGGCTTGACTACAGTTAGCAACTCCACGAACAAAGCCCGAATTCCAATGCCAGGGTTCTTCAACACCTGTTCCTGCAGATTTGCGAGGAATTCTGCTGTACGAACGCAATCAGATCGTCTGCTAGGGATCTTTCTTCTTGCTACATCCTCGTAGTCACCATTGCAAGTCTCTAGTTCATGCCTGATTGTTTTTACTGTATTCAGGGAGCATTGGGCAGCAGTCGTAATATCCTTATTTTGATGGCGGGCACGAATCATCATGATACAAGTTATTCTCTTCCATGATTCAGGTGGGTTCCAGCTATCCATCCTTTCTGACATCTTGTATATGAATGAAGAAGGGTCCAAACTTTTAAATGAAGAGAAGTGTGTGTTAATACATGTAACTTACGGAAAAATATAATTAATTATAAATATGTCAAATTTATCCCGAACACCCTGTATATATATATATATATATATATATATAGAGAGAGAGAGAGAGAGAGAGAGAGAGAGAGAGAGAGAGAAATATTCTTCACTAGTCAAGGTTCCAATATTATCAGATTTTATATTTCAGTCTTCTAAGGCACTTCTTACTTTATCAATCCACCTAGACCTTGGTCTGGCTTTGGGTCTTTTCCTGCCATCCTGGGAAAAAAAACTTTCTTCTAACCTTTCATCTTCCATTCTGAAGCACATGATATTAGCTCTGCTAATATATTTCTGGATGTCAACAATGTCAAGTTCTTATCTAATATCTTTGCTTGTTTTTAAAATAATACTGCCACTGATGCCATCTGTTCACTCCCCTAATTTTCTCAGAAGCTACTCCAAAGATCCTCTTCCATACCTTGCCCACCCAGAGGTTTACAAAATTCAATGTACCTGTAACCTACCTTACATATGGGAAACAGGATGCACCATCCCAATCAGAAAAGATGAACACAAATGGCACATTAAATACTTCCACTATGGTACTCAGGCCTATCAGACCATGAACTCCCAAACATGCCACAGAACTGAGGAAAGGCACTAAGTCCCTACACAGCACCAGAAAGTATACCAAAATTTTCTTTCATACCAAAACCTGGTATGAAAGAAAATTTGAAGAAGTTCGTGAAATTCTAAAACATCATCCAAATCTGAACAAAAATGGATTAATTATTCCAAGAATGTGGAGGACTCATCTTCAATCCACAAAGCAACCAGAACAACCCCAGACAGAAGAAAATCTCAATATGAAAGGACTGCATAAATCGTTTAATGTAGTTACTTTTATTTTTCTCACCAGAGGTCAGGCTAGGATAAATGATTAACAAACATTCAGATTCATTTTCCTTTTGTATAGTGCAACAGCATCTAGTGTGTATATTGTACATACATATGTATGTACAATATACACACTACAACTCTCCTAAACAATTCTCAACTAACATTAAACAAGTAACAATCAAAACATCGATTGTTACTTGCTTAATGTTAAGTAAAGTAATTATTCTAACTTGTGTTGTGTCTCCATAAATTGTTCACTAAGAGTCCAGAGAGAAAGCTGGCTACCAAATTACAAAGGATGACAATTTGCTTAAAGGAACTCAATGCTAAACATGATCAAAAGCACCCTAGAAATGGCAAGGGCTGATCTGTTAATGAATTTCTCCATTATTTTGGAGAGAACTGAGTGATGGCAACTGGTCGGTGGTTGGCTGCAGTCTCATAGGTTAGATATAAGCTTGCTTTCATGCATTGGAATAAGTGCCAGCTGAATATAGAAGATTGTAGAGACAATAAAGAACAGGTGTTAGTTCTGGAGTACAATATTTGAGAGGGAAAGGAAGAGACCAAGACTACATGAAAAGGAAAAGACCAAGCTATCATTGTAGAAACTTATTAGGACAATAAGTTTCTACAAGATTGCGATCTGAGTTACCAAGAGGAGAGATGACTCTATGGTGTATCTGGAAGAAACTAGTTAAAAAAAGATAAAGAATATTGGAATGGTAGAGGGTTATCAGAAATTCAGATAGGTAGATGTATGAACTGTGCAGGCCATTGCTTATAGCAAAAACTTCTGTATTACATCCAGCATGGTCAATGGTGTTGGAAAAGGAGGAAGCAGATAGAACTGTGGATACTAAGGTTTCCTAGGAAGATGACTTCACTATTTGAATAGCTGATTTACAGAAGTTAAACTTCATGAATAAGAAGGTGAAGAGGTCAGGGTAGTTTTCAGAGAGTGATAAATATAGCAGATAAATGTTAACTTAATTGGGCATGGAAATCTAGGGCCAGAGGATGTTCTAAAGGAGAGAATTCTAAATCAAGCATTCTCTGCAAGCAGTGTTGAATCTCACAAAGGCACAGATGTAATCCTTGTGGAGAAAGGAATCATGATGTGTGTAATTTGGTGGACAGACCATGGTTGTTATGACTGCAATGGTCTGTTCAGAGCTAGGATACACGCACAGAACTTAAGAAAGGAATAACTTAAAGAAAAGAATGAAATTAATGCATTATGTTACACATAGCTCTTACATTCCATAGTTTTGAAACTATGAAATGTTCTAACAGAGACAATGTAGTAAAAAACAGTAATAGAGAGATAATTCATAAGACAGACAGAACATCATAGATTTCTTATAAGGAGATGGTGGATGAAGGTAATGTCACGGGCACGGCAGAAAACAATTAGGATAGATATCCAACACTGACTCTTGTGAGTATTATCATTATTAGAAAATGATAAATATGGGGTACATATTTGAGTATAGGCCATTTGGAAAACTAAGTGTGTCCTAAAAACATCCATATTAATTCTCATATGATTTTTTTTTAAAATGTATTTTTATTTTTGCAGTTTTTCTTTTGCATTCAGCTATTATATACAGAATAATTCTGAATTACTAATATGACAAAATTCATTGCTACTAACCATTCCTGCACATAACACAAAGTATTCACAATTAATTGTCCCCAGATTTGTTTGAACAGCTGAGATTCTTACTCCATTTGTTAATATTTTTTGTACCTGGCAATCTTCAAAATACCTGGCACCTGAAATGAAAACAGCAAATAAATAATTAGAAATTATTATTTCTATAAACCACATTCATGTCTTGAACAAGAAAGGAAACTTGCTTCAAAAGCTTTTGTGGAGAACATGTTGAAGGTTTATGACTAGCACATATTCTACATATAATACTTCCAGCAGTACAAGAAGAAAATACTTCACTTTTATAACATATTATCAAGTACTGTGGGAGTGTACAGAAATGGCCTACATTCATTCATTTCTTCATCAGAGCATTCAAAAAATCATCAGACATGTTAAAATAACCCTAAACATTAAAGTTGTAACAAGTAGTATAATCCTACATCAGTTTGAATGCCTTTCATCAAAAACATGACATGATTTGATGAAAGACAACATCACCAGTCATCATAATATAATGTGAATTGCACGTGTGAAACACTGCTAGTCTATTTCAAATATTCTGTATTACTTTACATTAAAGATGCCAAGAAATGACATTCTTGTTTAATCCTTTATCCAAGTGTAAACAAACAAAGTTTGCATGAAGTATCTTCATGACTAGGCTACTCATATATAGAGCCTAACTACTTCAAATTAATTGTCTTAATATTCTTGAATGCAAAGCACACATTCTTTTGGGTGTGTAGAATGCATTGTACACACCCATATATACACATTTATATGGGTATATGCTAATGTTTCCAGAGATTATGAGTGCAAGGACTACGAATGAATTTAAGATGTGGTAAGACAGTTATTGTGGCATTTATGAGGCACATTCCACAATGCATCATATGATTCCATGAAGAACATTATATGTAATAAAAATGATAACAGATAAGGTATCCCAAACTGGGTCACAATTTTAAACACTCGCATCGATAAAATCAACAAAGCTAGAAGGTGAAACAAATTGCTGTGCATACGTAGATAACAAATGTTTTCTGATTGCAAGGACAGGTTGCATGTTGGCTGTGTGAATCACCAAAATGCATATTTGGAATAATGGTAGATTTCACAGAAATCAAACAAGCTGCACGTATTTATGATTAATGAAATAAAGTCTGAAATGTTTGTGAAGTTTCAATTTGAAAGCAAGTATTGAAAATTGTCTCCATTATGTAAAATAATCTGAAACCAGCATGCACAATTTGTGATATATGGCCTTATGGTGTACTGTAGTTTTTCAGTGATGTAATCATGTAACTCCTTTGAAAGGAAGCCAATTTTTATAAGCAGCCAGCAGCAAATTTGTACTCTTTAATTAAAACTATAGAAGATTTCTGCTTAAGAAGCATGTTCCAATTACACAGTTTTATATACAACAAAACTAAATAAAATAGGCATTTGAGATATTCATAACTGTCATAAAGTGATATTTTATCCAAACAGTTTAAGACTATATATGTATTTTAGAAAACAGTCTCTAATCATATTTACTTACCTCCTGCCTGTGCTAACTTTGCCAGAGCTGTACAAACTGCTAATGGTTGCACCACTGCATCACTAGCTACCCAAACTCCTCCCTATCAAATAAAGAACTTTTATATATATTATATTTGAGATTCTACAATCCACTATGAAAGTACAATGGCCTCTTGCTATAGCAAACTTATAGGGACTAGTCTTATATTGAATAGTTTGTCACAGTGAATTTCTTTTAGAACAGCAGTGTGACTTTGTTCTAATGAAATTTTATATAGCGAGAGCTGAATGAATTTATTTTTTTTATTTTACAGAGAGTAAAGTAAGAAATATAGCAGTAACTCAATGTAGTATTTGATTCCAATATCAAACAGCAGTGTTTCAAATTCGTTTCTGACAGATAAGAACCTATGATATCTGCATAGTGCAAATCCAGAGTTCTTAAAACTAAATGATCATACACCAAGTGAAGAAAAGTCACCAAACTCACATTCTTTCTTTTATTTTATTAATATTTTTTAAACTATTATCATCATCATAGAAGGATTGACACAGACTTACAGAAACTATTAAAAGCCAATACAAAACTGATTCAGGATGTGCAAAAAAAAAAAAAAAAAAAAAGTGATCCCTGCAGCTGGAAAATGTAAGTTTCTACAAATGAAGCTATTTCTCTCTGAGAGAGTACAATGCATGCTGCTTAAAAAAACTTACACTTGTTCCTACTGCAGATGATGATGACAACTTTCATTTGCTTGAGATGGACATCAACTTATTTCTGTTTAGCTTTGGATGATGTAGGGTGTGCTCACAAGATTCTTTATATAGGTGTTAATTTGAAGATGTAGTACAGTGTTTCTGCTATATCATGTGGTTGGTTGTTCAAGGCAGGATCAAAGTCCTCACCTTCCTTGTTAATGAAATCGGATATGGTCCATATGTCCTTTTGTTCTAATTTCTGCAGAACAGAAATTAGAACAGTATGTCCATATAGAATATATAATTATTCATAATGACTGCTGATCACGATCTAAAAGAAAGAAAGAAAGAAATTCTATAAATCCCTGGAAGAGATCATGAATGAATCTTATCCACAGTAGACAGGTTAAAAAAAAAAAAAAAAGAAAAAAGCCAACTTGAGACTACTTGGACTTTAGAATATTTGTAGAACAGATTATATTCACTTGATAAGCCAGGGATTTTATAATACTGAGGTTCTAATTAAATAAATGGTGCAAATCATGGAAGTCTACTTAAAATATTACATTTCTTTATTCTAGTACTCCTGAAGGAAGCTGGGGGGGGGGCTGATCTAAAAAATACCAAAAGCTCTTTCACAGACTTTAAATCTGTAATAAGTAGACTCACAGTGATAAAATTAAAGGGTTAACCACTAAACATATCCATGATATATAAATATATCATTGTTATCAAAAGTGGACCTATTCTATAAGCAAATCAATAACCGATTTATGAAACGCCCAAAAAGCTTTTTAATAGTGAAAGAGAACTTGAAACACAAAAACTGTGAAATTTGCAGAGTTTGTAACATTTCTCCCTTAAGATTTTTTGGAGTTGGGATAGGAGTATGACACTAACAGAATATGATCAGAATGACCTGACCATAACCTCAACCCTTTTCTCACATAAAAGTGTCATGAAAATGAACCTGGATCTCTCCAGAGAATGTAAAATGAACTGACTATGAAATTAATCAATCTGGAAGGAATTATGGAATTGTATAAAATGAGAAGCAATAATCAGTTACATTAAAGGGTAGTAAGGCAGTAAATGGAGCATAAAGGGTAGGCCTAGAAAGATTACAGTAATGAACTGAAAGGACAGCATATGAACAGCATTCAGCAATCAAACCAAGAAAATTCCAATAGTCATGCCTTTTTTTTAAACCCACCTGTAGGATTTCTTTTGGCCTTATAAGATAGTTTCCTCTCATAATGGGCTTTTGCCCTCCTTACCATACAATCATCTTTCTTGCCTGTGCTTTGGCTGCTCATGGGCATGCTGATCACCTTTCCTTCTTCCTACTCCCTTCACAATTTTTATTTTTCTACAACTCCTGCTTAATTATCATATTCATCCAACTCCTACCTGATTTATCCTATTGACTCTAGGTATATAGTTTGATACTTCTTTCCTCAAATGCCCTTCCCATGACTACCACTATCTCTCCCCTCCAAATTCTTATACCAACTCCTTAGCTTGTCATAATTACTTGGTTTGCAATTCCACGTCCTTTCTTATCAGAAAATTCTGCATGTCTGGCAATCTTCCAAGTCAAGATAACATGCTTGGTTTCCCCAGGTGGAGGCAGTATAGCTTTGATTGGTTATGGTTAGGTTCTCTGACCAGATTCAGCACTCTTAAACCTCATGTCTCCCTTTGTTACATGCTGTCTCAAGTAACTAACTCTTAGCAGCTGTACAAATTCCATTTATTTCCTGCCCTGTAACCATTCCTCCTCCCAATCTATGTTCTCATAGTTGAAATTACTTGACCTGTGCTATAATTACTTGACCATAATAATTACTTGACCTGTGCTCATCGTGCTAAATTGCTAATGTATGCAATTTACATTCTCCCTTATGCACCCAAAATCATAGTAGCAACCAATTAAATATAGGCTAATGACTTCACATTAACTACCTTTGTATCCCATTATGCAAAGCAACCCTTTCAGACATGCATAATGCATGGTTACAAAGGCAATTAATGTGAGGTCATTAGTCTCTATATACAAGTAGCATAGTCATGAATGTACTTCAGTGTGCAAACTTTGTTTGCTTTGATTACTCTTAGATAAAAGATAAACCAAGAATATAATTTGTTAATAACTTCACATTTTTTTTTTATAACAAAAGAAAAATTGCAAGAAATATAATAAAATTGCATAAAATATAACAAAAAAAAATATAATCCACTGAAAATTGTGGAAATAAAAGAGAAAAATCATGGGAAACAAAACATAAGAAAACTGCAGGATGCAGAACAAAGGAAATAGCAGGACACTGAGGGACAAAACACAAAGAATTGGCAGGATAAATCTGTAAAGTTCAAAAACCAACAACATCAAAAAGTAAAAATGTAAGCAAAAATAGGAGACATAAAAATCTAGAATAAAATATACATTTTGAAAGGTCGCATACCTAAAATCTTCATAAAAAATAATATAAAATGGTGGGAAGATTCTGAAGTCTTCATAATCTTCCTCCCATTCCTTGACCATCCCTTAGGACTGGTTAAGCCCTCCTAGTGAGAGATTAAGTATGTATTTTTTATGACTGTAGATCTATGTGTGTTCATGGGCTGGTTTGCCTGTTCTGAGAGGCAAAAAACCAGTGTTTCTGGGTGAAAAACCCTCTACCTCCATATGAAACCAGCTAACTCACTTTTAGTTGAAAGAGACCAGATAAAGGTTCCTCACGTCATGAAAGAGAATTGAACCGAGGACTTTCCAACCAAAGGTCTTCGTCTATACCAACTGAGCTATGGAGGATCTAACAATTAATTAAAATGATACAATTAAAATCAAAAATTTATGTCATAAATTCAAAATTCAGAAATTTAGTTTTTTACCTTTCGAACAGAAAATGAGCTGCTACTGAAACAAATTTCATAACTTACTTATACTTCAAATTAAACAAATGCTTATATTGTGCAATATTTCTTTAATTTATAGTTCTAAGAGAACAGTATCAATTTATGCCTGTATATCATTGGATCTCTATCCAGTAGGGAAGATGACATTGACACCAATCACTTTTCTCTCAGGATGACTAATACTTCATCACTTCTATTACCTTTCTCTTTGTAAATATATATATATACATATATATAGGAAAAATAGGATCCGTGTGTAGAGGCTTAAGTGCTGTGAGGACATCATGTTTGAAGGCTTAATGGATTGTATACAGCACTCAGAAAGAATTAAAAACAGAATTTAATTCTTCCTATATTTCGTCTCAGTCGATGAGACATCTTCAAGGATTACAAAAAAACTAATGTGACATAAAAACAAATAACAAACAATACTAAGCCCAACCACGTAGGTGACAATAAAGTCCTGTCTAGGTAGAGCGCCCTTAGCATTGTTTGTTATTTGTTTTTATGTTACATTAGTTTTTTTGTAATCCCTGAAGATGTTCATTGACTGAGATGAAATATAGAAAGAATTAAATTCTGTTTTTAATCCTTTCTTTTTCTTTAATCCAACATGAAAAATAGGATGCATTATTCCAATTCAGATAAAAAAGAATACAAATGACACATAAATATCAAATTCAATAAGTATGGGTTCAGATCTCTCTGATCATGCCACAGAAGCTCTCAACTGAACACCTACTTCTCATATCATATCAAAACTTGTTAAGAACACAGTCTGTGAACTTCTAAAGCAGGACACAAATAATTAGGACTTTAGGACCTAATTATTTGTGAAATTACTAGTGAAAACCATATTAATGCTAGCAGCATTAGTGGCAGCTTGATTACCATAAGGTAATTATATCCAGCTAATATTAAATGCAGGACTCAAGGCATTAATTAGTAACGATCTTAGCATTTTGGATATAATTACCTTACAACAAGAAAAAGAAAAAAAAAACAAGAAAAAGCCATCAAAGGCTTGAAATGCAGAAAGGCAGCAGGAGTAGATGATATTCGACCAGAAATGCTGAAGTATGGTGGTATAAGAGTCTTACAGTGGCTGCACTGCATAGTTCAGAAAGCCTGGACAGAGGGACAAATTCCCGATGATTGGAGTAGAGATCGAATAGTACCCATATATAAAAAGGGAAATAAAACTGAATGTGAGAATTACAGAGGTATTTCCTTACTGAGTGTTCCTAGCAAGATCTATGCAAGTATACTTAAGAAACGGTTGAGAAGAATTGTGGAAGATAAGCTTGGTGAAGAACAAGCTGGATTCAGGCCAAATAGAGGCTGTCAGGATCAGATCTTCACTTTACGACAAATAGTTGAGAAAGCATGGGAATATAACAAAGATCTGTATTTAAGTTTTGTTGATCTGGAAAAGACATATGACAAGGTGCCAAGAGAGAAGCTATTCAATATGCTACAGTTATATTGGTGTCAATGGGTCAATATATCAAGCAATACTTGGTCTTTCTTTGTGTTGTAAGTCAGCAGTTAGAATTGAAAGAAGTACAGGAAGATGGTTTAATGTTAAATCTGGTGTGAGACAAAGATGTACATTATCCCCTCTGTTATTCATTATCTATATGGATCACATTATGAAGGAAAGTGATATTAAACATGATATCAAAATTGGAGATGTTAATGTCAGCTCTTTGCTTTATGCAGATGATGTTAGACTTCGAAATAAATCCGCTGCAAGTCTGCAAGATTCAAGACTAAATTGAATAACTATAATAGTAATAGATATAGTATGAAGGTCAGCAATAAAAAGACAATGACAATGAAAACAGGAAGAGTCGTTGAAAATGTCATCTGCGTTGTGAACGGAGAATGTGTGGAACAAGTAAAGCATTTCAGCTACTTAGGCATGATTTTTAGTGAAGATAGTAAATTAAATATGGAAATAGACAACAGAATCAACAAAGCTGGTATGGCAGGAAGTCAATTGAATAAATTCATATGGAATAAGAGAGAAATTAGTCGGGACACTAAATTTGCTGTATACAAGACAGTGTTGAAATCAATTTTAACTTATGGATCTGAGAGCTGGGTTAGAAATAAAACACTTGACCAAAGACTAGAGACCACAGATATGAGATTCCTAAGAAAAAGTAGGGGAATGAACAGCTGGTATCGAAGCCATTATCATATTTAAACTGGGGATATTAGGAAAGAACTTGATATTGTTAGCATCCAGTAATGTGTTAGTAGAGCTAATCTCAGGTGGTATGGTCACTTATACAGAATGAGAAAGGAAAAATTAGCAAAACAAGTGTTCTATGCCAGGTTGGAAGAAAAAAGACCTACAGGAAGACCAAGATATAGGTGGCTTGATACGTGCCTTAGACGATAGAAATATAAGATCTGATAATATTGGAGTCTTGACAAGTAACAGACTGATTTGGAGGAAAATTGTAGATAGGAAGTAAATAATGATGTAAATTTTTCATGTAGTACTATCATATCCTGTACACCCCTTGAGGGTACATTGCACGAATTTGATGACGATATGAGATGTGTAAGAAACACCCACAAAAATTATAAATAATTTAATTCAGTAATAAATGAGTACAAGAAGACAATAGTCAAAAACAAGAATTCAAAATGAGGTTGTTAAAGTGCATCAATAAGTGCTCTGCTCCAGTAAAGCTTTCCTAAGCATCTCAAGGTTTTTGAAAGGGGGAGGGTAAGAGCTTAAACACATTTACCTAGAACATTCTGGACATGCTCAATAGGTTAAGGTCAGGAGACCTGGCTGGAAAGCCCATGCATACGATAGTCTCTTCTTGAAGATATTGGGTCGCAAGCTTTACTTGATAAGATGAGCAATGTCTTTCCTATTGAATTTACAAGACCTTGGCTCTATAAGTTAACAGCATTCATGGTTCTACTAGGAAACACATACAGGTACATGCATCCATTCAACAAGATGCCTCCCCAAACCATCCCAGTATTCCCCACAATAAGTGTCGCTTTCATAGATATTCATAGAGGATAGAGCATAATGTTTTGAAATGGTGTATATTATTTCTGGGAAAACTCCCATGTTACTCCTTTTAATAAACTATTATAATTACGGCTATTTTGCCTGCTTCAGTTTAGGAGTGTCCCTGTTTAAATGTCATTGGCTATTTACTCATGGATTCTTAGGGCATTGTAGATGTAAATTTACCAAAAAGTACATGTAGCATAAGGAAGAGAAATTTACACATACCTCTTTCAGGGTGTTGTGGCTTTTCTTCTTTCTGCGATGTCTGAAAATTAGAGTTGGGGGTAGTCAATTTGGGAGAATTAAATTAGAAAAACCAGGGTTTTTTCCAGTAATATATATATAAACATATATATTATATTATTATGTTATATAGGGTGGGGAAAGGTGAAAGGGTTGATTTTTTATATAGGGAGGGGGAAGGGGAAAAGGGGGTTGACGGGGTGCGGTCTATTTCGACTATTTTTGGTCGTCATCGACGACCAGAATGGGATGACGACCAAAAATAGTCGAAACGGACCGCACCCCGTCAACCCCCCTTTTCCCCTTCCCCCTCCCTATATAAAAAATCAACCCTTTCACCTTTCCCCACCCTATCTAACATAATAATATAATATATATGTTTATATATATATTACTGGAAAAAACCCGGGTTTTTCTAATTTAATTCTCCCAAATTTCCTACCCCCCCCCCTCCACACACTCAGTAATTTTCGGACATCGCAGAAAGAAGAAAAGCCGCAACACCCTGAAAAAGGTATGTGTAAATTTCTCTTCCTTATGCTATATATACTTTTTGGTAAATTTACATCTACAATGCCCTAAGAATCCATGAGTAAATAGCCAATGACATTTAAACAGGGGCACTCCTAAACCTAAGCAGGCAAAATAGCCGTAATTATAATAGTTTTGAAATGGTATGGACATAACAAAAAATGATAGAGTAACGACAGCCATTGAGAATTATGAATTCTTCCCCCCCCACAGGGGGAAAGAAGACTAAGGGAGGGCTATATAGAGAGGGAGCTATGGAGAAATTATGCTTACAGGATGACAGTTAGAAAAATCATAGAGAATGGTGTCTGAGAACAGACAGTTGCTGACAAGTGAAAAAAGCCTGCAAAATTAAAAAAACACTGCAGAACATAATAAATTTTCAAAGCTAATAATTCTTTAGTTTTAAAGAAATAAACAATAACTTCAGAGAACTTAATATTTTCTTATAATAATATCAACATTTCAGCAAATCAGTTACAATAAGCAAATTCTAAAGACAGCTTTAATTAATATATATATATATATATATATATATATATATATACACACACACACACACTTCACTGTTAAAAGTAATAAATGCATACTATTATGCAGCTTTAAAAAATTCTATATAATATTTGATTAATTCAGTAACATTTGTTGGCCATTTCTTCTACTTCTTTTCTAAACAAGCAAAATTATTTCAAAAGCAAAGAATTTATTCAGAATAAAATCTAAGTTGATTAGAAATGAACTATATGATATAATGCATTTATATCAGGTAATATCAGTGTATTTTTTTTAAATTATTCATTAGAGGATAATTTAGACTACATACCTCTAGGTCATCTGATTTAAGGAATGGGTGAAGAGAGGAAATATCTTTTGGGCCTATTAGCTCACACACCTGACCTGGTATACTGAAAAGACATTAAAAATATGTAGAGAGAGAGGAGCTGCCTATTAAATTATAATTAAATGACTTTTATTATTATTATTATTATTAACAGTAACCTTTTACCTTAAGAATATCAATTTTGATTTAACTGCATTTAAAAATATTACAAATAAAAAGAAAAAGAAAAAAAAAAGCATTTCCTTTAATTATTGCTTTTTATATAGTTGAAACATTTAGAGTATGATTTTATGGACCAATCACCCTTTCAGAGTCAGCATCATTATCAGTAGCAGATAATTGTATATCACTATCCAAACTAACCCACAATATCATTGATGGGCAAGTTAAACAACAATGGCCCAAATGCAGAACTCTCATACTTTAGATCATGCTCCTAGACTTGAACCTACAAATACATACATGCATATATATATATATATTAAAATTTATTTAATGACTAACTGAGGTTTTGAGTAAAAAACTATTAATACACACGACTAGTTTCATCTGAGAACGGACTTCATCAGGTGTAAGCGAAAAGGACATAAAAAATATCAGAGAAAACCATACGAATACTGAATTTCTACACAGCAGAACATATAAATCAAGAGGTTAGCGTTTAAATGGAAGAAAAAAATATATATATATTTATATTAAATATTGAAGATATTCTTGGTATCTTTAATATATGTACATATTAGTTCTATTATACTAGGCGTAACAGAACTAATATGTACAAAGAGGTAAAATACTTTCAACATATATATGATACCTGTCAGTCACTATCCTATCCATGTCTCAAGTTTGCATACCCTTCCCTCTGAGTTTGAATACCAGCCTCCTAAAGCAAAATCAAAAGTATTGAGCTTTATCCATTTCCTTATGCAACTCTGCTATCTTGCTTTAACAAAGACATGCTGTCTGCTATACAGAATGAGTGCTATCAACTCACTTCAGGATGCAGATCCTAATTATTATATTTTTTGCCTTATAAAACAAGCTTTTGTACCTAAAATTTATCTGAAAATTAGGATGCGTCCTATAAGCCAAATGTGTCTTATAAACCAGTGCATCTTATACACTGGTGTGTTTTGTATGTATGTGCAGTTAAGGTGCATTATCACTTGTTGATGATGCACCGTAATCCAAACTGATCATGTTGGTAATGCATGATCAGTTTGAATAGTTGCACGGTCATTAATGGTCACGCAATTAAACTAATAATCAATACATTATTATATTTAAACATTTTTTATAACCCATGGATTCTATGAAGCACAAACATAGCTATACGATTGCGTTTAAGAATAGTGTGATTGAGAATGCAAAAATGTATGGTAATAGGGCAGCAGAGCAGCACTGTGGGCTTTTGCCTACAGAAAAAATGGTACAAACTTGGAGGAAACAAGAGCAGAATTAATAGAAGCAAATTCCAAAAAACACTATCTCCACAGAAAACCTGCAAAATAGCCAGAAATTGAAAATGAATTAAAAATTTGGATAATGGATCAAAGAAGATCGGGTTGCTGAGTATGTACAAAAGTTATTGCTCAACGAGCAAAATTATTGGCAACAGAAAGAAACATCATCGCTTTTACAGGGTCACCATCATGGTGATTTAGATTTATGAAGAGAAATGAGTTATGCATGCATACAAAGACAAAAATATCACGGAAAATAAATGGATGATACATGTATTCAAATTTAAAATTAAAAAAATTAATATTTACATGAAAAATTTTATGCATAATTCATGCGTCTTATACTACAAAGAATATTTAAATAAAAATATAAAAAATAAAATAAATAAATCAGCTAATGCCTTTTATTCCCTTATAGGGATTAGGCGAGGCCTTTTATACCCTATCTAGCATTTGGAGACTGCGTGGGCAGTTCAATCTCCACCAGTAGCCAATCAGAGATAGCTGGCTCATGTCTATCACTAATTATAGCAGCCACTGATGAAGAGGCTGGCAAACAAGTACTGCCATCTCTTGGTACCTAACCCTAACAAGGTATGTTACTGTCTGAAATAACGTGGGTACTATGGTCAATTTTCTTGAGTTTATGGGATGAAAAACCGGCTTGCCCATGCCAGAGATCGACTAACTCGGGAATCGGTCAAAGAAAGGCTTATAAAAAGTTCCTCCAGTCGGCAACTAGACTTGAACGTTGGTCTGACTTTGAGCGACCAAGTGAAGAGGACGCAAGCGCCACCTCCACTGAGCTACACATACCTCCACAAAGAATATTTTATTTCCAAAAATTCAACATGAAAAATGTGATGCATCCAATACAATGGTGGGTTTTATAAGATGAATACGGTAATCTAACTTAGCCAGATTACCATATTTATAAAGGAGCTAAGATAGAACCAGTTACAGACCAATGATACATACATTGGCCAGTAACTGGTTACTTTATCTTAGCTCCTTTCTTCTTCTTCTGCAGCTTTTCCCACTTAAGTAGGGTTGCTGCTTGTGGTGAGTTTCCTCCACAACCTCCTGTCTTGGGCTGTAGCCACATCCAAACTCTTCATCCTCAAGTCCTCCTCCACCACCATGTCCCTCCATCTCTTCTTTGGCCGTCCGCACTTCCTTCTCCCCTGCACATCCATCTGCATGACCTTTCTTCCCACATAGTCTTCCTCCCTCCTCATCACATGACCAAACCATCTCAACCTTGCCTCCTGTATCTTAGCTCCTTTATATAATGGAATTATCTTTCCTTCCTTCCACTCATTAGGAATTGTGCTTGTGTTGAGATTCAAGTTGAATAACAAAGTCAAAGATAGCAAATCTTTTTACACATTAAATACCACTGTTGTGTTCAAATTAAGCTCTTGCTATAACTTTAATCCTTCCACCTCAATCCTTTCTAGTTCCATCTAAACATCCAGAAAGCTAATGAGTCTGCCTGGGATGTATCTAACTGACTCCATGTGAAAAAGTTTGCCACAAACCCAAAATGAAGAGCTATTAAGGAATATAATAAATATGCATTTCTCATTTATCTCACTAAGGTGTTCACTTAACAACACAGCTATTTCTAAAACATCTGGCATTTCCTTCTGCTTATATAAACAAAGATTACTCTTCACCAGTCACAAAATCTTTTACTTCACATACAGGTGGAGAAATTCTCTCAGTTTTAACCTTTGCCTGTAAGGCTAACTGCATTTTAAATCGGATTTTACCTACCTATTGCTGTCACTTTTATAGCCTTGTTTTTTATACTACTCCTGGTAATCACCTTTCTCTTATTCGTTCATTTAACCCTTATAAAATTTATTCTCCTGACTCTAGGGATGAAGTCAGCTATACTTTCCTTCAGAAATCCTTTGACAACTTCCCATGTACTAGTGATTCCTCTACTGTGCAAGTTTGTCATGATCAGCTCTCTCTCTCGGACTAGAAGCAAAGCAGCTACCCCCTTTTATATATACAGACTCTATTGGGTCCAATATTCTTGCACCAAGAATCCCTCCATCATAAGCTGCTTAAGATAATTATCAATAAAACTGTAAATTCTTCTTCCCTCCTCTTGTATGCTTTCTCCTCTCTCTCTCTCCAGTCTATATCCTTATTTATTTATATATAATTATATTTATATACTTATATATTTATCAGAACTGTAACATCAACCATGTATTGTGGGCTGCTAACCTCTATCTCATATCAAATCCATCATTACATTACACACACACACACTACCACCACCACCATTTGGGATATCTAATATGGCCAGATTTACTCCCTCTGTAACCGTTAGCAAAACTACCACTTCTATCCTTTCTGAATACACTGAATCCATCGCATTCTATTCATCTAAAAGATATCCTCCTTTTGTTAAGTAAATATTGCTAACATCAATTTTTTGGTCCATATCATTTATCAATATCGAAAATTGCCTTTATTCCTGATGCTTCACTATGATAAAACCATCAATGCTAACTGTATGTTCAAGTAACATTCAAAACCTGACTAGTTCAAATAAGCAACCTGAGTTGATTCGCCAATCTAATTCTTTACCCTACTGATATAATCATAGCAATGATTATTACATAGGTATCTCCATAGAGTCAGAAGTCCCATTGTGGGAAACTAACACTAACCATTATTTGTACATAACTGTCATACCTCTCATTAAACTCATTCACTATCAGAGCACTCACAAGCACCCCTGGAAATCTGCTCCAATCACCATTCTCCAGGCAAAAAATTTAGTCTGTACCTTCCTTACTAAGCACGCTCTTACATAACCTCCAGAGGTGAACCCTAGTGCTCTCCCTACTCATCATGTGTCGAAAAATTTCCTTTGTATCAATCTTATAGAATCCTTTAGTAACGAACACGTTCTATCATATACATTCCTTTCCACTGTCAACTAAACTTTGCAGCCCACATACACCATCAATCTATCCTCATAAGAATTCCACAGCCCTGTCACCAGATCAATCATTTGTCTCTAGATCCTCTCCACAACCTCCTCATCTCCATGACTAAATCTGTGCACCAAAGGTGAAGCCATATCAAACCTTATAAAGATGGATAATAACCTTCCTATCTCTACTTGTTAATCAATGTGTTCAACATCTAAGTAATCCTTTGGGCTATTTTACCAACTTCTGCAATATGCATGCATTCTGAACTTCGATTCTGTTCACCATCATCCCAAATCTGAGTACATTTCACAGGCATCTTCAGTACTGAAATGGAACAGCAAATTATAATAATAGAGAAATTCTAAAAAAACATTGCACACTTTTTACTGTATACTTTTTTATAATCTTGTTTTATCCTTTACTCAAGGATGAACAAACAGAAGTTGGCTAGCATTTTATCTCTTAGTATTTTCACAGGTCCAGTTCTGACTGATGAGATCTCAAGGCCCAAGCCTCTGGATAGTGATCCATTCATTATGCCTGGCAATACAGTTGGATAGGAATAATGCTGTGCACTACAGGATACTGGGGCAATTTGATGTGAAGTCAACTGCCTCTATATACAAGAAGCCTAGATAAGTTATTTAATGTAAACATTAGGATAAAAACAAGTAGTTCTTGCAAACTATAATATACTTTCTAACCTAGCAAAACAACTCACTATTATCATTATCATTATTTTAGCAAAAAGCCTTGCAGTTCAAGTTTTATAAGTGAATTTTCAGTTTTGAAACATGAACAACCAAAATGTAAGACCATGCAATCATTGTATATGGATCCTCCCATCCTCTCTCTCTCTCTCTCACTTACTTTACTTCATCTACAAGTCTTTGAAGAGATGTCATTCTGTCTTTAGTTCTTGCTATATTAACAGCTCCAGTTACCTTAAAACCTGTGATAAAATAAAATATTAATAAAAAAATTGGAACTAAGAAACAAATGAAATTATTTTTAAATGGGTGAATTTTTATCCAATAACGACGTATAATACATTTATACAATAAATTCCATGGTACCTAGTTATCCATTAATAACAACTCCCAAGCTGAAACCAGTCAATTGAACACACTAACAATAATATAGCAGCTCCTAGCCCATCATCAATGGCGAGATACCATGTCATTTACTGCAATTTAAAAGGATTTTTAATTTAGAAAAACTTATTTGTTTATATGTAGTTATATGAATCTATTTATTATGAATGACAACTACTGCAAAAGGCTTTGTTGACTAAAAAACATTATTTTATTAAATGAATTACTTTTGGAATATTTAATTATCTCTAAACTTGGAGCAGTTCAAAAATATTATTATCTAAAACTAGCTGACTCCATGTGAAAACTTTTGCCCCAAACCCAAAAATTTGAAGAGCTATTAAGGAATATAATAAATATGCATTCCTGTAGATAATAGTGCATCGATATAGATACCATACCTTGACCCTTGCTTATAATAGTTTGATCCTAGTTTCCTAGAGATGGATGCTTAATGTATGTAGGTTAGGAGGTACAGCCAAGGCTAATAATAAGCCCACCAATATGAACATTTGGGAAGAGGATTTGGTTACTACAGATAAACTGTTCATCATACATCAATAATGTAGTGGTAACCAGAACATCAATTTCATCAGTGTTTGACTTCAAGATTTAGCCTGGCTAGGCAAGAAATTTATGCATTCTGTTTCTATAGTCTCCAATCCCCATACCTACAGGTTATCAGTTTCATCCTTCTGACTGGCATTAGCAATAAAAGAATATTTAGTCATATATCAGCTGCCAAAGAATGGGCAAAAGGCTGCTCAAGATCACATAAGTACAATAAAACATGTCTGGCTTACAATAATATACAGATATTTCATATAAAAATTAATATTTCATCGATGTGATCAAAAGATATCCTGAATAAAATTCATCTCCTCCTGCAGATCTTAAAGGTAGAGAAGGCTATTATGGATTTAGAAAACTTCTTACTTATGAATTTGTTTTCAAATGTTTACAATAGCCTTACCATAGTAACTGATAGCAGTCTGTGAATAGAGATAGAAAAAAAAACATTTTTTTTTACAGAACACTAAAAACACTGCAATTATAGCCAATAATATAAAGATGGTTGTTCGTGAGTTCTATGTATGTTATCTCTCTATGTGTACATGTGTATGTAATTTATATTTATCCTCTCTTTCTCTCTGTATATATGTGTATGTAACTGATATTTATTGTTCTGTGTACATTTTTATGTAATTTATATTTATCCTCTCTCTTTCTCTCTGTATATATGTGTATGTAATTCATATTTATTCTTCACTCTGTGTACATGTGTATGTAATTCATATTTATTATCCTCTCTCTCTTTCTCTCTCTAATATATATGTATGTAATTGATATTTATTAGTCACTCTCTCTCTGTGTACATGTGTATGTAATTTATATTTATTGTCCTCTCTCTCTGTATATACGTGTGTAATTGATATTTATTGTTCTCTCTCTCTGTGTGTACATGTGAATGAAATTTATATTTATTGTCCTCTCTCTGTATATGAGTATGCAACTGATATTTATTGTTCTCTCTCTGTGTACATGTATATGTAATTTATATTTATTGTCCTCTCTCTCTCTGTATATATGAGTATGTAACTGATACTTATTGGTTCTCTCTCTCTCTCTCTCTCTCTGTGTATGTGTGTGTGTGTGTATATATATATATATATATATATATATATATATATATATGAGTATGTAACTGATACTTATTGGTTCTCTCTCTCTCTCTCTCTGTGTATGTGTGTGTGTGTGTGTGTATATCTATATATATATATATATATATGAGTATGTAATTGATATTTATTGTTCTCTCTCTCTCTCTCTCTCTCTGTATATGCAATTGATATTCATTGTTCTCTCTCTCTCATTCTATGCATTAAATATATGTATGTAATGATATTTATTGTTCTTTCTCTCTCTCTCTCTGTGTATGTAATTTATATATATGTAAATAAAATTTACATATAATAAAATATATGTATATAAAATTTATATTTATATACATATTTATATATGTACTAGCAGCTCTGCACCACTGATGCCCCCCCCCCCCCGAGTTCCGGGCTGGTAAGCCAGTTCTCCTTCAATTCTGATGACCCCTGAGACATGAGACAACAATGTGTTTGTCTCATGAAGGCAAACACATTATTGAACATTTCAAAACAATGAAGAGACAAAAAACGTGACATAAAAATATTTCAAGTTTCGGCTTATCTTTTTATATATATAGAATAGATGTATGTAATTTATATTTATTGTCCTCTCTCTCTCTGTATATATGAGTATGTAACTGATATTTATTGTTCTCTCTCTCTCTCTGTCTGTGCACATATGTATTTTATATTTATTGTCCTTTCTCTCTCTCTCTGTTGGAAGTTTTTTTTTTCCCCACTTGGTTAGACTATAATAAATTTAGTTTAAGCCTTTATCCAAGTGCAAGCAAACAAAGTTTGTGCCTGAAGTATCTTCAGGACTGAGGCAACTCGTCATAAAGGTGGAACAAGTTCTCATCACTCCCTGTCTCAGTATCTCCCATATTGATACTAGGTACATGGATTTTGATACATGTATAATGCTATGCATTAAGGGAAAGGCCATTACCCAGATCAGTTTTGACCTTTATTGAGGTTTAGTCAGTGGGAGCCAGACCCAGAAGCAATGGAAGTCATATTTACCTATACGAGTAAAGGTAGACCAAGCTCTCATCACAAGGAGTGATGAGAGCTTGGCCAACCTTTACCACAAGTTGCCTCAGTCCTGAAGATACTTCAGGCGCAAACTTTGTGTGCTTGCACTTCGATAAAGGATTAAACTAAATTTATTATAATCTAACCAAGTGGGATAAAACTGTCAACATGTTTCTCTAAATCCACAGTAATTTAATAATAAGGTGGTACACCTTTTGGCAACTTGTATAGGTAAATATAACTTCTCCATTGCTTCTGCCTTAGTATCACCACTTCAGGGTCTGGCTCCCACTGACGAGACCTCAATAAAGGTAAACCAGTCTGGGTAGTGGCCCTTCCCTTAATGCATAACATTATACATGTGCTTTGGATTATGGGAGATACTGAGATAAAGAGTGATGAGAGCTTGGTCCACCTTTACCATGAGTTACCTCAGGCCTGAAGATACTTCAGGTGCAAACTTTGTTTGCTTGCACTTGGATAAAGGATTAAACTAAATTTATTATACTCTCTCTCTCTCTCTGTATATATGAGTATGTAACTGATACTTTATATGAGTATGTAACTAATACTTTATATGAGTATGTAATTGATATTTATTGTTCTCTCTCTCTCTCTCTCTGTATATGTGTATGCAATTGATATTTATTGTACTCTCTCATTCTCTGCATTAAATGTGTGTATGTAATTGATATTTATTGTTCTCTCTCACTGTGTATGTAATTTATATATATGTATGCATTTTTGAAAATTATGGTGACAACTACCATGTTTGAATAAAAACTTTAGTTTAATATAACTAAAATCTACATTCGACGTTTAGACCTTTATGTCAAGGTCATCTTCTGGAGCATACAACTATACAAAGAAAACAAGCTACACTACAATCAAACTGGTTTGTTAAAGATACTGACCAACTGCTACAACAATTGTTGGCCTGACCTCTGGTGAGAAAAAAAAATTAAAAAAAATATACATCAATGCTAGAGTCCTATTGTTAGTGTTATCTGTTGGTTGTAGAAATACATTGGGCACAACAACAAGTATCTATCTATATACAGGGCCGGCGGAAGCGGGCATCGCTACGATGGGAACGCCGCCACCAGGGAGCGGTTCATAAGTTAATTTTTAAGAAAGAAAATTTTTATCATAAAAAAAATTCTCACAATGATCAATATTAAAATAAATAAGGCTGGATACACCGAATAAAAATTTTAAAAAAATGTATATTGCCACCTCTTTGATCAGCCGGCTGTTTACAATTTGCAGCTAGAGCAGGCTAAATGCTTGCCTGCAGAATGTTGTGTCTACTGCAATCTATCTAAAGTGAAACGATGAACGGTTTTTATGTGCAGAAACAAATTTTCGTACAAAACATTTACTGCTAGTTAACCAGTCATATGGTACACATCTCAGTAGGCTACTGACAGTAGTGCAGTGCCGACTATTATTTCGTCTCTGTGTTATGTGGTGTAATAATTTCTTGTGGGTATAAAATAGAAATGGAATCAAAAATTTAAAAAAAAGTTATTCGGTGCACAAAATCATAAGCGTCATGATGCGAAAGAAGCAGATATTAAGAAACAAACTGGGGCTCTTAATAAATTTGTTAAATATTAAAATATTCTGATGCAGATTGTAACCAACTCGATACATCAGAAATCAGAGTTGAAGAACCGTGCACATCATCTAGTTTTCATGAAAGTACTATTGCAACTATTGAACAAGATAATTGAACATGATTTAAGTGAAAAATAGTTAGGATTTAGTCAACTACAACAAGATTTAGTTGTAGTTGACTACGAAACTAACACATTGCTAGTCTCTGTAAATTTAGAAGATCCAAGTGAATGGGGATATATTGATGAAAAATTACGAGCTGTTTTAATTGAAATGGGGCCTGTTCAAAAGAAAAATATAATATATCCCAGAGATACATATGGTCGTAAATTTGGCGACACATATTATAATAGAAAAATGGAAAATGGGAGCTCGTGCCAAGAACATGGCTCATTTATTCCGAAACTTTAAATTCTGTTTTTTGCTTTTGTTGCAAACTTGTCATGCCTACTAAATCAACTGAATCACCTACTGAGCCTTGTAGAAGGTTATAACGATTGGAGAAATGTAAGTACAACTTTATATAGACATGAGACTAGTTTAACTCACATGAAAAATTTCTTTAAATGAAAGGAACTTGATAAAAATTTAAAAAAAGAAAACTACTATTGATTTCCAGACTCAAAGCATGTATGAAATGGAAAAGAAACTTTGGATGAGTGTTTTAGAATGCTTGATTGAAATTATAAAATTCCTTGGTAGTCAAAATTTAGCTTTTCGCAGATCATCTGATAAATTATATGAAAGGAGTAACGGCAATTTTTTAAAATTAGTCGAACTGTTTGCTATGTTTGATCCCGTTATGGAAACTCATGTTGAAAGGGCCCTACAACAAATACAATAGGGTACACTATTTGAGTAAAGACAGTCAAAATGAAATATTGGAAACTTTAAGTAACGCAATCAGGGATACAATTTTATTATAAATTAGAAAATCTAAATATTATTCCATAATTTTAGACTGCACACCTGATGCAAGTAAAACAGAACAAATGACCATTATTATTCACTTTGTTTCCTGTGACAATAGAATTGTCAAGATCAGAGAAAACGTTTTAGGTTTTGCAGATATATCAGATTCGAACGGACGTGGTTTATGTGCATGCGAGATCAAGGGTATGAAAATGGGGCAAATATGAAAAGGGAAAAAATATGGGCTCCAAAATTTGCTTTTGAACAAAAATCCTCGAGCATTTTACAATCATATTTAGAGTATGAGCAGCCATGTGCTGCTCATACTCTAAATTTAACCAATTATTCAAGAAATATAAATTTTCTTTTCATTCTCTAACGTTAGGCAATCCTTTTAAAGTTTGTAAAAAAACTAACATTGAAACAACCATCAGAAACGCGATGGGAAAGTAAAATTAATGCAATCCGTCCTCTACGATATCAGTTAGGAGAAATTTATAATGCACTTTTTGAAATTTTAATAAAGAAACTCAACATGAAGCACAAACATTATTTGCTCTCTTATAACTTGGCATGATTTACTTAACAGAATAAACCCTGTGAGTAAAATGCTTCAAGACAAAAATATGAACATTACACTTGCTTTAGAATCTATCAAAAACTTACAAATATTTTTACAAGAGTATCAATCAGATACAAATTTTAAAGAAGTTCTAAAAACGGCAAAAGAACTGAGTGAAGAGGTGGATGGAGAACAAGAATTTAAAACTGGTACGAAAGTTCGACAACAAAAGAAGACACGACAATTTGACTATGAGCATCATGACGAAACACCACAATTGCCAGAAGATAAATTTAGAGTGAATGTGTTTTATACGCTTATAGACGTTGCAATGTGTTCGTTAATAGAACATTTTGAACAACTAAAAACATATTATGATAATTTCAATTTCTTGTATAGATTACTACAAATTAATAACGAAGATTTACAAAAAATTTGTGACGATTTAGAGATTCTTTTGAAGGACTGCGACAATAAAGATGCAAATGCAATAGAACTATATGACGAATATGTGCTTTCCAGGATATTTTTCAGAAGGATAATTTAAATATTCAAAAGCCCTTTCGATATTCTTTATTTTATTGTGTCCAATAATTTATCTTTCCCTAACTTTTCAATTGCTTTAAGAATACTATTAACCTTACCTGTTAGTGTAGCGAGCGGTGAACATTCCTTTTCCAAGTTGAAATTGATTAAAACCTACTTAAGAACAAGTATGTCACAAAAAAGGCTTGTTAGTTTGGCGTTAATAGCTACTGAAAATGATATATGTGTGGATTAAACGTTAAGACCATTATTTCTAATTTTGTGAACATGAAATCAAAAATCTTGAAATTTTAATAAAAAAAAATTCAAGTATATTTATGTAATTTAATTTATTTTCTGTTATTCTGTAAAGATGTCATTTTTTGAATACTTATATTAAATGTTCTAATTATTTCTGAATTCTTTTCTTATTTTCTCATCTATTTTGAGTTTCTTTTATTTTTCGAAAAGATAGTTCCACTTATAAAAATTATAAAAAAATTTATGCAAGTTACTAAGAATTTAGTAACTTGTAAAATGCAAGAATTTTTTAAACTTTAGAGTTCAAATAAATTTTAACTTTAATTAAAATTCATTTTAATTTTGTTAGCGATTTGGGTCGGTGAGAAGGCTATAATCCCTGTATCATTATATTCAACGATTAAAGTGAAGTGGCTTTATCAAAATTTGCTTTAATTTTTGAGAATTTTTTGAATATTCTTGTTTTTAATGATTATCCTGCCTAGCCAACACTCCCAGTTCGTTACATTTAGCGAACCAACATGTGGCTGTTCCGTCAAAATTTATTTAAGAAATTTCAAATAATTAAAATTTTTATTATCGTAAAAGAACCATGCTCTCCCGGATCATTACAGGGGTACCTAGATAGACATTGCATGCGGGCGCCAAAGACCCTAGCGATGGCTCTGTCTATATATATATATATATATATATATATATAATCATGATGTTAATATATATACATATATTAACATCATGATTACACTTGCAGATTCCAGCCAGTTGGTATGAAATGGTTTCTAATACTAGCTGAAGATTGGCTAGAGTCCTGACTTATGCTGGATCTTATATATTAGGTAGGCTGAATGTGTGCCATCCAGACCCTTGGAATTTTCATGCCATCTTTGTTGTTGATATTTGGGTGGTTTATCAGGATTTTGCAGGCTTCCTTAAATTTCCTTTCATACCAGGTTTTTGTGTGGTGTAAAGAGCAGATGCTTTTCCAGTTGATTTGGTGAAAGGTGTTGAGCGCATGGTCTGAGAGGCCTGCTTCACCATAATGGTTATATTTAATGTGTCTAATGTGTTCTTTCTTGCGTATGGAGATTGTCCACCCTGTTTCACCAATGTACAGCAAGTTACAGGTGCAGCAGATGCAATAGACTTCAGGATGTGCTAATGGGAGGAGAGGATCCTTAGAGGAGTTGAATATGGTTTTAAGTTTAGTGGGTGGTTTAAAGGTGGCATTGAGGTTATAATGTTATAGGATACTGTTGATTTTTTCTGATAACCCTTTATGGAGCATTTATTTAATAGTATTTTTGTTATAGCCATTATTTATGAATATATCGCTGATGATTTTTAGTTCTTGTTTCAGGTGTTGTTAAAGCAAATTGTTGTAGCGGTTTTTAAGGGTGTTAATGACTCCATATTTTTGTGATGGGTGTTGGTATGAATTAGCATGTATGTATTGGCCAGTGTGTGTTGGTTTTCGGTAGAACATGAAGGATAGACTGCCTGAAGGAAGACGTGTGACTAGTGTGTCCAGGAACGGGAGCGAATTTTGATTTTCAATTTCGATGGTAAATTGTATGCGTTCTTGTTGTTTGTTCAGGTGGCTAAGGAATGTGTTTAGTGTTTGTCGCCAGTGCGGCCAGATCGCGAGCACGTCGTCGACGTATCTAAGCCAGAGTGCCAGTCTTAGGGTGGCGGAATCAAGAGCCCTTTGCTCAAAGGTTTTCCATGTAGAAGTTAGCGATTGGGGGGGGTAGTGGTGAGCCCATGGCTGTACCTTCTTTTTGTAGGTAAAATTTGTTTTGCCACATGAAGTAACTGGCCTGTAGTACGTGGGCAAAGAGGGCTGTAATGTCAGGCGGAAATTTGTTCTGTAGGAGGAGAATTGTGTCATTGATGGGCGATATTAGTGAAAAGGGCAGAAACGTCGAAACTGACTAATAAGTCATCTTTGTCGTGTTTTTAATTTTGTTTATAAAGTGTCATGTGTTTTTTATGTAGGAGGGGAAATGACCTACCAACTCCTTAAGTGTTGCCGCTAATTTCTTTGCTAAGTGGTAATTGGGACTGTCTATTCCTTCCACGATTGGTCGAAGGGGCACATTTTGTTTGTGTATTTTCAGGACCCCATATATTCTGGGGGAGCAGGCATAGTGGGGTTTGAGTTTTTTAACTGTGTCTGGTGGCTAAGAAGTGATGACTTGATTAGTTCCTCTGTTTTATCCTTTCTGGGTTATAATTTACCAGTTCATATGTGTTGTTATTGGCTACTAGTTGATTCATCTGAAGTACGTATGTTGACCTATCAAGGACGACGGTGGCATTACCTTTATCCGATTTCGTTATTATTATGTTTTGTTTGGCTTTTAATGACTTAATTGCTGCTAGTTCTGTTTTTGTGAGATTGTTCTGTATGGTTTTCTTAGTGTTCAGGACATTACTAGTTTCTAATCGTATTTTATCGGCTATATTGTTAGGTAGGGACCTGATGCCTCTTTCTATGTGGTAGATAAAATCCAATTTGTTTACCTTTTTAGGTGCTATTGCGTAGTAAGTCCTTTATTCGGTAGCATAAGTTCGCCATTGTTCAGGGTGTGGCTTGATAGGTTGATCACATGGTTCTTGCTTGCCAGTGGTTGGTCGCTCCTTGTCTCCCTTGTTTGTTGTTCATTGTTGGTGTTTATCAGGGATGTCTTCTGTTTGGATGGATCCTGTGACTGGCCACCATATTTTGCCATTGTTTCAAACTATGGAATTTGGTCTCGAGTTTTTCTTTATTCTTTTCCAGGGTATATTTGGCCGAATTGTCCGTAATTCTTTCAAGTACTTATAGAATGTCTGGATTAATATAGTTTGATAGTTCAGATTGCAATTTTGAAACCCGATTTTTGTGTTGTTGCTAGGTTTTGGCGGGCTGTTCTCTGAGCATTGCTTTTTCTGTCATAAATACAGAGTGCTTTAGCAGACGTAAATTTCTTTTTTAGCCTGATGCAGATAGGAATAAGGTTATTGCCTCTGCATCTCTTTAAAAAGGCCAGCCGATTGATCAAGAGGGAAACGAATCTTTAAACTTACCATACCGATTGCAGCGCTTGTGGGTATCATTTCCATGGATGATCTGAATCCTTTCTTTTAAGCTTACACATAATTTTCAAAAATACATCCGAATGTATTTTTGAAAATTATGAACACACTACTGTGTTTGAATAAAAACTTTAGTTTAATATAACTAAAATCTACATTCGACGTTTTGACCTTTATGTCAAGATCATCTTCTGGAGCATACAACTATACACAGAAAACAAGCTACACTACAATCAAACTGGTTTGTTAAAGATACTAACCAACTGCTACAACAATTGTTGACCTGACCTCTGGTGAGAAAAAAAAAAAAATACATCAACGCTAGAGTCCTAATGTTAGTGTTATCTGTTGGTTGTAGAAATACATTGGGCGCAGCAACAAGTATCTATCTATATACATATATTAACATCATGATTATACTTGTACATTCCAGCCAGTTGGTATAGAATGGTTTCTAATACTAGCTGAAGATTGGTTAGAGTCCTGACTTATGCTGGATCTTATATATCTCAGGAAGCCTGTGAAATCCTGATAAACCACCAAATATCAATAACAAAGATGGCATGAAAATTCCAAGGATCTGGATGGCACACATTCAGCCTACCTAATATATATATAAGATCCAGCATAAGTCAGGACCCTAACCAATCTTCAGCTGTTAGAAACCATTCCATACCAACTGGCTGGAATCTACAAGTATAATCATGATGTTAATATATGTATATAGATAGATACTTGTTGTTGCGCCCAATGTATTTCTACAACCAACAGATAACACTAACAATAGGACTCTAGTTTTGATGAATATATATTTTTTTTTTCTCACCGGAGGACGGGTCAACAATTGTTGTAGCGGTTGGTCAGTATCTTTAACAAACCAGTTTGATTGTAGTGTAGCTTGTTTTCTGTGTATAGTTGTATGCTCCAGAAGATGACCTTGACATAAAGGTCAAAATGTCGAATGTAGATTTTACTTATATTGAACTAAAGTTTTTATACAAACACGGTAATTGTCTCAATTTTCAAAAATGCACTCGGATCACCGTTTAAGCTTAAAGAAAGGATTTATATATATGTAAATAAAAATTACATATAATAAAATATATGTATATAAAATTTTACATACATACATATATATATGTATGTATGTAATTTATATGTATTGTCCTCTCTCTCTCTCTGTTAGAAATTTTTTTCCCCCCACTTGGTTAGACTATAATAAATTTAGTTTAAGCCTTTATCCAAGTGCAAGCAAACAAAGTTTGTGTCTGAAGTATCTTCAGGACTGAGGCAACTCGTCATAAAGGTGGACCAAGCTCTCATCACTCATTTTCTCAGTATCTCCCATAATGCAAAGCACATCTCCTTGCGGACATGTATAATGCTATGCATTAAGGGAAGGGCCACTACCCAGACCAGTTTTGACCTTTATTGAGGTCTTGTCAGTGGGAGCCAGACCCAGAAGTGGTGATACTAAGGCAGAAGCAATGGAGAAGTCATATTTACCTATATGAGTAAAGGTGGACCAAGTTCTCATCACAAGGAGTGATGAGAGCTTGGTCCACCTTTACCACGAGTTGCCTCAGTCCTGAAGATACTTCAGGTGCAAACTTTGTTTGCTTGCACTTGGATAAAGGATTAAACTAAATTTATTATAATCTAACCAAGTGGGGAAAAACTTCCAAGATCTTTCTCTAAATCCAGATTAATTTAATAATAAGGTGGTACACCTTTTGGCAACTTGTATAGGTAAATGTGACTTCTCCATTGCTTCTGCCTTAGTATCACCACTTCTAGGTCTGGCTCCCACTGATGAGATCTCAATAATGGTCGAAACCAGTCTGGGTAGTGGCCCTTCCGTTAATGCATAGCATTATACATGTCCACAAGGAGATGTGCTTTGCATTATGGGAGATACTGAGACAAGGAGTGATGAGAGCTTGGTCCACCTTTACCATGAGTTGCCTCAGTCCTGAAGATACTTCAGGTGCAAACTTTGTTTGCTTGCACTTGGATATAGATTAAACTAAATTTATTATACTCTCTCTGTATATATGAGTATGTAACTGATATTTATTGTTCTCTCTCTCTCTCTCATTCTCTGCATTAAATATGTGTAAGTCATTGATATTTATGTTTAAACACAATAAATATTGATATTTAATGCATTTTATCTCTCTCTACCTTGTGTGTGTTTAATGGATCATATTTATACAATGGATCAGATTTATATATTATTATTTTTACATGAGTAACTCCATAGCCTGCAGACTCACTGAGAGGCCCTAAACATCATGTCAAGCACTAACTAATATTTGCATAATATCTGTCATACTTTGCTGTGAACTCATTCATTGCCATGGCACTCACAACAGACTAGAAACCTATTCCACTCATTTACCACTCTCCAAGCCAAAAAATCTAGTCCACACATCCTCTATCCAAACTCTTGTTCAATTTCCATGGATGACATCAGATTTTCACCCTCCCTCCCTCACAAGAACTATACAAAAAAATTTCTGTATTAATCCTATAAAAACCTTTAAGTAATTTTAATGTCTTTATCATGTTGTGGTGGCAATTACTAATTTTCACATATTAACCAATTTCTGTAACCCAAAAATCAACTTATTCTCATGAGAAGCATTTCATAGAGCTGAAGCATCTTGGTCACTCCACCTCTTCCTCATCATCCCATGAAAACCCAGGCAACCAATCTGTGCAGAGGTCAGATGAGACCTTATCAAGGCCTTATAGAGAGGTATAATAACATGGTTAGCTCTACTTTCTAGAGTGCTCTTCAATAACCAGATAATCCTGTAAGCTGTTTTAGTCACTTTTGCAACATGCCCTCTGAACTTCAACTCCCTATTTACAAAAATCCCACATTAGTGATATCTGTTCTCTTTTGCCCATACTTCCAGTCTCCTTAAATCATTCTGCAAAATTAAACACCTTTATTGACTATGCTTTATTACCCAATTTTGTATTATTAGCAAACAACATTTCCCCTCAGTTTATCTCCTATATCATTAATGCACAACGTACACAAATTTTCTACAGCACACCACTAGTCACAAACATTCTACTGGACTACTATTGAATAAACTACTGTCTGGTATCTTCTCCATCAGCTACCTCTTATTCACATTACCAACCTCACATCTATTCTCATTTGCTACAATTTATGTATCAGAATTCCATACATTATCCTGTAGCCATTATCTTTATCCAAACTCAGCTGTCACTTTGTTACAAAAAAGTGAATATGTTACTGAGACATGATCCACCTTGGATAATGTGGGTCTTCCTTGATGATTCCTGTGACTCATTGCAGGAGTCATCTTTGTTTACTCTTGCAATTTTGTCTGTTAAAGACCCCACATTGGCATGTTATTTTTTTTTTCCTTACTGCTACATCATCATTCTCCTCATCTTCCCATACTTCTTTTTTGTTATCTTTCTTCCAACACTCTCTCTCCCACCATTTATGTTTTTACACCTTTGGTCACTATCCATTACAGCTCAAATATCTCACTTTTGACACCTACATATGAACCTTTACACTATAAAAATCCATTATTGTTTATATAGATTATTTACCTATGTTATGCCCCTGTTTTTCTAATTCCTTATATAATTCTGAACTATATTTTGTAACCACACCTTCTGAAGAAGAATGAAAATGGCCCACAATTCCACATCCACGCCAAGATATTCCACTTCCAATTCTGTAAAAAAAGAAAATAATAACAAATTGAGTTGCATATAAAGAAGCAGTATAAGTAATTTACTTATACTGCTGTAAATTACTTATACCCGATATAAGTAATTTACTTCATATTGTTTAAAAAAATAAAAAATAAAAAAAAATCAGACCACATGAAAAGTGTAGTCATTAGGAATAATTATGCTCTGATTTTTTACAGTATAGTATATTCATATGATTTAATAAGATAAGATCAATGCACATTTTCCTAATTTTTATTGCAAGTTTCCACAGTATCAATTAACCAACACTGTTATGAATAAAATTATAAAAATGAAACAAATACAACACTAAACTAGAGGGGAAAGAAAAAAGGTGGGCATTTTTACCAAGAATCATAAATAATTAAACATAACATAATTTATAAATTTACTTCAATATTTCCTACAATGATATTCAATGAAATTCTTACATATGATACAACACTAACCTGCCTTGTTCAAGGACTACAACATCTGTCCAACCGTTCTTTACAAGATGATATGCTACAGAGTTTCCCATAGCACCAGCTCCACATATAACAACACGTGCATCATTTGGAAGAGGAATCCGACTAAAAGATTCATATGAGTGTTGTTCTTGATAAATATTTGCATTTCTAAATTTAAATGTTGATGTAGTAAAGTAACAGTTTTGCATTTGCAACTTGATCCATGGCGAGAAACTTAAAAGCCTGAAAGCTGCAGCAGGTGAAGAGCAAGTCATTTTGGTCTAAGAGAAAATCTGTCAAAATTAAAAGAAATATAGTTGGAATCACAACATTAAAAAATAGATCTTTTATCATGAATTATTACACCAATATATACCTTAAGAAAAATTTAAAACAGAAGGTACTAGATCATGCATAATTAACCAATTCATGGTGAAAAGCCTCTCTTTTAATTATAATACTGGTCAATATTTAACTAGCATTCTCTATTGCATATGAGGTGTGACAATTTAATTCCTGGAATGCACCTGTAAAAAACCTACATTCGGAAATATACATTAGTGGCTACTATGGCCTTCAAAGTAGTCCCCTTGTGCATTTATACACTGGTTTAGACAGTGTTCCCATTTTTGGAAACAGGCCTGGAACTCTTTTTCCAGAATACTCTTGAGTTCTTTTATCACATTATGCTGGATATCAGCGATGTCAGAAAATCTTCATCCTTTTAGTGCAGTATTTTTTTGGAAAGAGCGAGAAATCATAGGGAGTTAAGTCGGGTGAATAAGCAGGATGACCTAATTTGGTAATTGATTTTTTGGCCAGAAACTCTCTCATGATGAGCGCACTATGGCTTGGCATATTGTTGTGATGGATGATCCACTTGTCAGGCCATAATTCAGGTCTTTTTCACCAAACAGAATCTTATAATCTTTTTAGCATCTCTAAATAGCATTGATGATTGACCAATTGTCATTGTTCAATGAATTCATAGTGGATTCTGTCCCCTTTGGTCACACCATGCTGGTGTGATCAAAGAAACACACCAGCATGGTCTTGAATTGCAAACGTGACATGCATGCTTTTTTTCGGACGTGATGAACTCTGGGTTTTCCACTGCATGCTCTGACGTTCTGTTTCAGGATTGTACTGGAAGCACCAGGTTTCATCACCCATAACTACTCTCAGAAACATGCTTATTTGAAGAAAGATCAGTCCCTGCGTCTGTTCGTCTGTCAAGATCCGTGGCACAAACTTTGCAGAACTCTTTCGCCTACCCAGTTCTTCAGTTAAAATTACCTTGACTGTTTCTCGATTCATTTGCAATTCATCAGCCATTAATCATCTGTCAGACCATACCAAATCTCACACACTATTCACATTAGCATCTGTCATTTTTGTTTTAGGCTGCCCACTTCTGGAGTCATTGTTCACATCTTCTCACCCCACCTTTGAATCTCTTATGCCACTCAAAGATGCTTGACTTTCTCAGGGCATCCACACCATATGCCACTTTCAACAGCTCCATTTCAGTAGCAGTTTTGCCAATTTTCACACAAAATTTGATGTTAACAAGCTGCTCCAAATTTCGATCACACATTTCTGCACCAAAGTTTACATGCAGATCTCTATTGTTTTTGGAATAGCCAAATAGCAAATGACTCTATTGGCTTGAGGTTTACACATGCATTAGTTGAAACACGTAGAAAAGCGATCAATCACGACTCCAACCAAATCATCACACAGGCAATATTATGTGGCTGTAGTGTTGATTTAATTCAATTGTGACAATTTAATTCCAGGAATTAAGTTGTCACACCTCATAAAATGCAGCACACACATATACACAACATTATCAAGTCTCAATAGAATCACAAAACTCACTTCAGGTGGTTCCATGCATATATATATATAAAATACATTATTCTTGAGGTGTACAATTTGCATATCAAGATGACTTTATTATTTACATTTTATTATTATTATTATTATTATTATTATTATGTGACACCTCCAGGGAGTCCAAAGACTTATCGAGGGAGGGCACCTGCTCTACAACTCTGTCTCCACCACTCAATCCACCAACTACAACGCAGTGCTACTACACTAACACCATCTAGCAATTCCACCTTTTCACAGATAATCACAAACATCCATGGCTACAGCGGGATTCGAACCCACAGCAGCTGGCTGGAGAGTGGATACGCTAACCACTCAGCCAACCAGGTCAACAATTTTGTAATTCATATTAATGACATCAGGAATAACAGTCTATTAATTAATAATACAATATACAAAGTGTAAGCTGATAAAACAGGCAGTGATTAGCTAACATTAAACTAAACAGGTGCAACGACTTAGGGTGGGCTACAGTGGTAATCCAGTCATTTATAATAGCCTAAAGGGCTTAAATGACGATGTTACAATCAGCATAATACTTTGATAATGAATAAAGTGCTACACTCTGCATCACATTTTTTTGTAATATATTTGTGTTTATGACATTAAACTTAATGAAATATGTTAGCTATAAATAAATAATGTGAAAAATATAAAATGCATTCCTATTCAAGTTAACTATATTAATTCTGGATAGTGCTAACAGGCATGAATAAAATAGCACCTGATAATTTATAAGGAAGTGTTGATATTCAAACCAGCATTATTCATTATCTTAATATTTAACAGTATTACAATGCCATAAGAACAAAATAAATAAGATTATTTATTATGCTACAAAGGTTTGTCGATTGGATAGAGCCTCTGCTACTAATGGCTCACAAAAAGTTAAGCAGGAGCACGGTTAGTAGTTAGAAGGGGACCAATCATTTGATGGTGTTGGCACATTCTCCCTCAATGAGTCTTTGGACTCCCTGGAGGTATCACATAATAATAATAATATTTCGCTGGATTTCAAATTAGCATCCTCAGAGCAAATATACATTTGTCATAGTACAAAAAACACTAACAGTCATATAAAACTAATTCAAAATTGTAAAGAAAAAAATTAACTGAAATCCTATCATAACACACCTTCAGGGGTAAATTTTGGTAGACTGATGAGTCCATACTTGTTCGAAGAGTGCTTCACTGCTGATGCTGACTCCACATCATTTTGAAAGTTTATTTTTCACTTGGTTAGAGTATAATAAATTTAGTTTAATCCTTTATCCAAGTGTGGGCAAACAAAGTTTGCACCTGAAAGTATCTTCAGGACTGGGTTAAGGTGGTACAACACCAGGGCAACTCATTGCAAAGGTGGAGCAAGCTACCAACACTCCTATCTCAGTATCTCCTATAATGCAAAACACATCTCCTTGCTGATATGTCTAATGTTATGCATTAAGGGAAGGGCCACTACCCAGACTAGTTTCAACAATTGGCAAAAAAAGGTGGCACACCAATTGGCAATTCCTATAGGTAGAGATGACCTGCTAATGCTTCTGTCTGATATCTCCACTTGGGCCTGGCTCCCACTGAAGAGACCTCAATAAAGGTCAAAACTAGTTTGGGTAGTGGCCCTTCCCTTAATGCATAACATTAGACATATCCGCAAGGAGATGTGTTTTGCATTACATCATAGGAGATACTGAGATAGGAGTGTTGGTAGCTTGCTCCACCTTTGCAACGAGTTTCCCTGGTGTTGTACCACCTTAACCCAGTCCTGAAGATACTTTCAGGCACAAACTTTGTTTGCCCACACTTGGATAAAGGATTAAACTAAATTTATTATCCACATCATTATAATGGCATCTATGTAATTCTGTCATTGGCTTTGATTTAATCATATGGGATGAGGTGAGGGGTTCCTAATACATGATCTTCCAGTCTTAACTCACCATAATGATAGGTGCAAAAGGATTGCTCTTCAAGCCAGATATTATAGATCTTGTCCATGGTAAGCACAGGGTACTTTATATAAACTACTGAATATGCTCCAGAAGAGAGACTGCACTCCCTTTTCTAAGAAAAATGTTACAAACCCATTTCTACATAATGGCCTTATGTAAAAATGAATCACATTGGTAATGAAGCATTCTCTGAGCCTCAAAGTATGGCTGTATTAATTTACCAAAAATTTGGAAAACAGTGCTTTTAACAACTGTTTACCATTATATTTCCACAACTTTGTTTCATCTACTGTGCACAGATGTGGGTGCCAGGGTTTCTTGATAATGAGGAGGAGGTTGAGAGGATCCAGAGGCGAGTGACTAAGATGGTAGCAGGTCTATGGAATGAACCTTATGAGAACAGGTTGAAGATTTGTGGATTACAAAAACTGGTTCATAGGCGAAAAAGGGGTGATATGATTGAGACATACAAATTAATGAGGGGGTTTTACAAGATTAATTCAGAGGAAATTTTTCAGAACAGTTCTAGTGGTGGGAGAACTAGGGGCCATCCATGGAAACTGAGTAAGAGTACAGTTAGCAAGGGTATTAGAACTAGGAATAGGTTGCCAGAGTCAGTTGTGGGTGTCACGACTGTGAATGAGTTCAAAGCAAAGTATGATCGATACTGCGCAAATGTCAGAGAATACTTAGTATGATGTTTAGGGCATACCTTAATGAGTTAAGGACTCCATGGAGTAACCCATAATAATAATAATATAGGACTCAGGCAAGAAAAGTGACTAGTATTGTGAGGAAAGAAAAATTAGAATATAAGGAGATTGGCACTGCAATCCAAGGAGAATCCTAAAGAATTTTTTAGTTTTATTTATTCATATGATGATATAATGGCCATGAGACCCCTTTTACAGGGAAGTACGGCACCATCTCAATCCCCCCAAATTTTATCCAAGCTCGGGACCGGCATAACGAATCAGGCCTATGGCGTGGCTGGGTCTTAAGTATTACTGACTGTAATCCATGTGTTCACAGGGCCGGTTTGCCTGCTTGCAGGAGGAAAAACCACAGATAAACTGGGGAGAAAAAAACCCTGCTGTCCATGCCCAAGACCAGCTAACTTGTCTATGTCTGAGAAAGATCCTTAAGCTCCTCACATCGGCAACGAGAATTGAATCCAGGACACTCCTTTCCCAGGCATATGGTTGCGAAGTGCATAACCACTAGGCTAACTGCATGGAGAGTTTTTTAGTTATGTGGCAAGTAGGAAGAAAAATGATAGTTGACAGATTACCTTGCTAGATGGAGATGGGAATCAGGTGATCAAAGCAAATGACATCATTGAGCTATTTAATTACTTTATTAGGGTATTTCATCCTGGTACAGCAGACTATATTCCGCGAAAGATAATGAGTGATAAAGTGTTAGAAGTGAAGGAAGAACAGTGTACTCTGTATTCCAAATACTGAGTCTGCTATAATAAGGAAGAGGGCATAGATAGAATTTCACCTCGTTTTATGGGAAATTGCCATGGAATTGACTGTACTATTAGCTTGGATGCTTAATGAAAGTCTTGCAATGGGACAGGCTCCTGAAGAGTAGGAGTGTAAGATAGTCTCATTGCATAAGGATGGTAGTATCAAACCATGGGCCTGTTTGTATTACTTCTGTAGCTAAGATTTGGACAAACTAGTAAAGGCTAGTAGACATAATTGGGTAGAGGAGGGCAATGTATGCAGGCCAGCATGGATTTGTTAAAGGGTGCTCTTGTTTTAGTAATCTGGTAACCTTTTACAATAAAGCAACAAGAGCAATGAATGAGGGTAAGGTATACATTGTCATTTTTTTCCAAAGGCATTTGACAGATGTCACATTACAAGTTGATTTTTTAAGTCACAACATTATGGGTCTGGATATCAGGTTAGTGGAATTGGATTCGTGATTGGCTCTCTGGCAAATATCGGAGAGTTGTACATGGGGAAGCAGTATCAGGCAGTAAGAAGGTTACAAGTGGAGTTCCACAAGGTTCAATACTGGGACCACTGCTGTTCAATCTTTATGTCAATGATATTGTCACAGGACTACAGGGAGCTGTTAAGCTATTTGCAAAGGATGTGACACTTGGAAGGGTTATTAATAATAGTGCTGATGTTTTGGCTCTTCAAGAGGATTTGAATAGGCTGGAAAGGTGGACAAATAAATAGGGATATCAGTTTAATGCAATTAAATGTAAGGTTTTAAAATTTGGAATCCATAGATGGATACTTCATATTCACTATTATCAGCTTGAAGGAATTCTAAAAAACTAAGTTTAACATCTTAGATGAAATTATAGTGGAATCTTGGAATGACGTTTCTGCCTAGCGCCTCAATGCAGCCTGGAAGAACTCGTGGTCTTTAGTCATCTATGAGTTTGACAATTGAGACTGAGAGAATAATTTTAGAAATAATCAGGAAATTGTCAGCTTGGGGAGTCATTTAGTCTGGAAGTTAATGCAGAGAATATGGAGGAGTTAAATGAGGATCATGGAAATGAGATGACAACAGAGGACCTCCAGGAATTATAGAAGATGAGTGAGAATCTGTTAACTTGTCAATTTGAAGTAAGGTGCTAAGTTACTGTATTTGAAAAACCTCCAGGGAAAGCCCAAAAACAAACAACTGTGGACAGTTTTTACATCAGAAGTAGCAAGAAACAGCAATAAGAAAGAACATTATAAACATTTATAAACATTAAAAAGCATGTAAATTGTAATAAGCTTATCATCAGACTGGAAAACCTATTTCTTAAAATCATTTGCAGTATAGTATTGGAGTTGGTGGAGAATCTTCTTCAATGAAGATGTCAGAACCTCGACTGAAGATTCTCCACTAACTCCAATCCCATACTGCAATAGGTTTTTCGGTCTGATGATAAGTTTATTACAATTTACATGTTTTTTAATGTTTATAACCTACATTTGAATAAATAAAAATGCGACTCCTTCAGCATTTTTTCCCCGATTTTATCAATTTTTTTTTAACATTCTAATATTGTAATTTAACATTAACTCGGAGCCTGTGTAGCTCAGTGGATGTGGCGTTTGCACACCATCATGCTTGGCCGCACGAAGGAAGACTTGGTTTCGAGTCTAGTCGGCGACTAGAGGAAATTTTTCTAAGCCTTTTTTCGACCGGTTCCCGAGTTAGTCGATCTCTGGCACGGGCAAGCAGGTTTTTCCTCCCGGAAACTCGGGTTTTTCGTCCTGTAAACTCAAGAAAATCGACCATAGAACCCACATTATTTCAGACATTAAATATATTGTGTTAGGGTTAGGGACCACGAAATGGCGGCACATTTCAAAGCCATCTCTCTTCACTGCGTACCGCTTAATTAGTGATAGCTTTGGACCATCTGTCTCTGATTGGGTACCAGTGGAGATTGAACTGCCCACTCAGTCTCCAAAAGTTAGAGGCTAAATGGCCTCGTCTACTCCCGTATACGGGAATAAAAAAGGCGTTAGCTGAGAACACATTAACTCTAGGCTATGCCTCATACCATATGTCACATAACATAAGACACATATTGTAATGAACCTGTTAAATTAAATCATATTTATATTTTAAGTATCATCTATTACAGAGGGGAATAACATATTTTCAACTTCATTGTATTTCGATAATTCATTCTAGTATAGCTGAATTATTGGGTTCACATTATGTTTTCATGTCTCTTATGACAGTAATCTGTTCCAAATAGGAGTTCACTGTATAACCATCTGCTTGCCTCTATATGTTGCTATCTTCCTCATCACCATAGTAACACACTATGCAGACTTCATAATACTTGCAATATGTCTCCTGAACTTAGGCCTCTGTTAATAACTGCTCTTCCTGATCCCAAATCTCACCTGCCTCTTGGAGCACAGTTCTACCAATACAGTATAAAGCAAATTGCACCAAAGAGTAACATCCTGCACCTTGAGCTGGCCTATCTGGCCAAGAGGATAGGCCTTTCTCTGACTAACAAACCATGTGATTAAATCTCGCTGCAAGTATAGATGTTTGTAAATGTCTTTAAGGGAAAAAAAATGAATTTCATTACAAGCATGAGATGACATCAACCTTCTCACTGGATGCTCAAAGTTCCAGCATCTCCATAGGTCTATTTCCACTCAATAAAAGTCAAATCAATCTAGCCAAGCATTATTACCATAATGCTCAGCAACATATACATACTCACTACCACAGACAAGTAATCATTTGGGTCACTTGCTTCTGAATTCTTTCAAAAAAACTTAGAACTTAAACAATTTGATGAAGTCAACAGCCTAGTCATGAAGATACTTCATGCATAAACTTTTGTTTACTGATGTTTAGGTAAAGGAGTAAAACAATAACATAATTTCATATCAAGTATAATTTACTTTCTAACAATACAAAAACTTGCTACACCTAGCTGTCATCCAGGGTATTTTAATAATATATGTATACTCCAATAAGCTACTTGTATACAGAAAATATGACTTCTGGATCGATTTAGCTCTCAGTATCCCAGAAATTTAGCTCCCACTGATGGGACCAGACTGGTTTGTCCCATCAGGGTGCTAGATCTCTGAGGATAATGAGTGTGACTCTTTCAATAATACATAACAATATACAAGATCCATAAATAATAATAATTACATGAATTGACAGGGATAGGAATTTGGAAACAATTACATACCTATAACTGAATTTCAGAGGGCTACTACAGAAAATGAGCAGTACAGCTCAAAGGGTCACTTAGACACTGAAGAATGCACTGTTAAGTAGAGAAGGAAATTATTCTTTCTCTCTTATACGGCTGTGAAATGACTACCTCAGCATTTGTCATATTTGGTCAAGATTTGTTGGGGGGGGGGGGGGGGGGGGTAAGGAGGAAGAAGTGAAATTGTTTGAAAGAATTCAGAGGCAAGTGATCCAAATGATTACTGGTCTGTGGCATAAGTCATACAAGGACTATGCCACATCAGAATTTTCTCATTGGTTGTTTGATAGTTTCTTGGAATATCTCATTAAATTGGTTATGGAATGCCTGCTCCAGCTATTAATTTATTAAAACAATACTTAATTACTCTTTTTTGTTGTTGTTACAATAAAATCAAACGTAAAATGACACTGCTGAATCATTGTAATAATTTATTCCAAATAATTGTGTGTGTGTGTGATAAAAGGACCTCCCAGATGAGTCTTTGACTCCATAATTTTTGGGGTAATAATAATAATAATTGTTTAAAAAAACTTAAAAGACAATAACACATGATAACGTTTAACCTGCGATTGCGCTAAGGTTTTCTCCTAAATGAAACAAACTGTATCCCTTAGTATTATTACAAACAATATAAAATGAATTCATGATAATAAAATAAAAATTCACATTTAACGTCCGTAGACGCAGTATGGTCACACTCGTACCTCACAGGGTTTTCGGAGTGAAACCTTCAGCTAGAAGTGATAGGGTCGCAGATGCCATTTGCACACAGAGTTAGTAGAACAATCATAAACATCCATGCCCGTGGCGTGATTCTAACCCGGCCGGCCGGTTTGGCCGATTGACTAACCAAAGGTTGGCCAGAATTAGGGACTCACTGAGAAAGGCCACATATCACCCGCACCAGTGCGCGTGCGACATGTGGCCTCTACGCCCTTCGATATTTCATTACGCTAAAGTGCATGTTTCATTAATATTGAACTAACAATTACCAACACTGAACTGACAGCCAAGTAAAGATATTCATGCTAACCAAAATTGCTCACTTACAGAAAATAACAAAAATAATTCGATTACTTAGGCAAGTTTGAAGTCCAAAACGATAGAATAACATTCGTCATATTACAAACCACTGTACAAGCGCGTTAAAGTTCTCTCAGCACATGCTCATGTTTCATTTGGTAAACACATTTCGTAGTGAATCAGCTGAGACATGATGTAAACATCAAAACCTTGAGTCTTGAAAACAAAACAAGATTTTAGAAGATATCCCAAGAAGAAACTGATCTCTGTTTGAATAAACAAATAACTAAATTTTTACGTTTTCATTATAGCTATTGAAAATAATAAGGTACTTCCTAAATTTCTCACAAGTATTCCGAACAATCATACACATTACACGTGATAAATATTTCGATATTCACTCGAGAGCCACCTATTGAAATATGAAATTTTGGCTGAGCAGCGTAACATATTGAACTCGTTTAAGAGACATTTGAACCCTTTTAATTACCAAAGGGTCAAAGAATCTTACTCAAGGTCAAACAGTATTAGATCTGATTGCACAGTTTTAGTTAAAGACGTGAATGTTCTGCCGTCGGTTGGTAACAGTTTTATTATTATTATAGTAGTATAACGGCGTCTCCATGGAGTCAGAAAACCGATCGCGGGAGATCCTACACTGACACACTAATCATTATTCACACAATACCTATCATACTTCCCCCTTAAATTCATTCACAGACTAACCTTTCGCGTTGCAGAGGTGGTTTTACAACCACCTCTGGCAACGCAATCCACACATTCACCAGCTTACAAGCAAAAATTCTAGTCCTAACACCTTTGCTAACCACACTCATACACAATTTCCAGAGATGACCCCCCCCTCGTTCTTTCTATTCCTGCACTGCACAGAAAAAAAGTCATCAGTATGAATCCTATAAAACCCCTTTAATAACTTATGTTTCTGTCATATTTCCTCTTTTACGCCTATCAGATAGTTTTTAGACACCACAGACCTTTAATCTTTCCTCATATGAAAAATTCCACAGACCTGCAACAATCTTTGTCACCTGCCTCTGCCTCCTCTCCACCATTTCACCAAGGAATCCAGGTGACCAGATCTGTGCGCAATAGTCCAGATGTGATCTTATTAATGCCTTACAAAGGCGAACAATACTCGTAACTTCCCTATCCCTGCTTGTTTTGCATATAGTCGTTTTGATGCCGTATGATCACTTCCGTACTTCATTGGGTTTTGGGAGTGAAGCCTTCTGTTGGAAGAGATGGTAGGGATGCAGATGTCCTATTCCCAAACACTTGGTAGGACTATCACAAACATCCATGTCTCTACTGGATTTCTAACCTGCATACTCTTGGCTAGAGAGTGAATACGCTAACCACTCCGCCAACTAGGTGGAGGTTTTTGACAGTGATCATGCTATACTGACCAGGAAAGCAGCTAGCATGGATAATCCATTAAGAAAAAGTTGCGTGCTAAACTTCAAAATAGGCAATTATGACAAACTGAGAAGACTGAGTTCTATCCATTGTTAACTTTTGCTAGATGGGAAGGATATTGGCAGTGCATGGGAAGCATTTAAAAATACTTAACCGATGCAATATACGTCTCCCAAGAGTTCGAAATGGGTGTAATAATATTAAGCAAAAAATTCTTAAGAAAAAATGCTGTGAAAGAAATATCATGTGCACAAGGATGATGTCAGTTATAGAAATGATAAGGAACAGTCCAGAAGAATTACAAGTATTGCACCAAAAGCTTAGTCTTAAATAACTATGCGGAATCGGATGATGCAAAGACAGGCAGAGTAATCAGGAATGCGATATGCAGTACGTCCAGAATGATTTGAATACGCTGGAATTGTGGGCGGGTGAAAATAGATATCAGCTCAATGTTAGTAAATGTTAGTTCAATATTAATGAAGCATGCACTTTAGTGTATGGGAGTCCAACCTTTTGGCATGCCTGGGCTACATTGAGGGAAGAGGAATTGCTTTGGGCCGCATATAAAATGTATAATATAGTTAATGTATATATGTAACAAAATTTCCTTTATTTTATTATTTTATTTTTTTTTATTATAACATTAAAAAAGAGGGCAGCATAAACACAAAACTAGTGAGATATTTGACTTTGTTTACGTGAAACCAACGCATCAATGTCTTGTTCGATGGAAGTGATTGCAATTCGTGGTGAGCTCTCAAGATACTCATCAGAATTGTTTGATCTAACTTTACTATTCGTATACTTCATTCTTGAAAATGCTTCTTCACAAATGTAAGTACTACCAAAAAGCGATGCCATGAATAAAGCGCGATTGTGAAGTGAAGGATATTTTTCTCTTGGAACAAAGGTCTTATAGCAATCTAGCAAAGAGATATGATAAAATTTTGTTTTGAGTTGAATATCTGATTGCAACTCTATACATTCCATTTGAAAATTCGAATAAAAAATAAATAGATGTTATTTATTTTTATAATAATAAAAAAAATCAGCTAACGCTTTTTGTTCCCGTATAGGGAGTAGGCGAGGCCGTTTTTAAGCCATATCTAACTTTTGGAGACTGAGTGGGCAGTTCAATCTCCACTGATAGCCAACCAGAAATAGCTGGCCCAAGCCTATCACTAATTAATTGGCACGGAGTGAAGAAGGCGACTAGTAAGTATCGCCATCTGGTGGTCCATAACCCTAACACAATATATTTAATGTCTGAAAATAGCGTGGGTTCGAGCCGATTTTCTTGAGTTTACTAGACGAAAAACCCGCTAGCCCGTACCAGAGATCGACTAACTCTGGAACCGGTCGAGAAAAGCTTAGAAAAAGTTCCTCTAGTCGACGACTAGATTCAAACGCCTTTCGTCGTGCGGTCAAGCGCTGTAGAGTGCAAATGCCACTTCTACTGAGCTACACAGGCAATAATAATAATAATAATAATAATAATAATAATAATAATAATAATAATAATAATAATAATAATAATAATAATAATAATAATAATAATAATAATAATAATAAATCAGCTAACGCCTTTTTATTCCCGTATACGGGGAGTAGGCAAGGCCATTTAGCCCTATCTAACTTTTGGAGACTGAGTGGGCAGTTCAATCTCCACTGGTACCAATCAGAGATAGATAGCCCAAGGCTATCACTAATTAAGTGGTACTCAGTGAAGAGAGACGCTTCATTCTGGCTCCTCGTCTAAGGTCTGTTGGTAGCTACGCAACCGCCCGCATAGTTCCTGGCATCCTTAGAGCACACAAGCCCCTTTACCAAGACAAGATGGGTGTCCCATGGATTATTATTATTATTATTATTATTATTATTATTATTATTATTATTATAAGCCATGGGACACCCACCTTGTCTTGGTAAAGGGGCTTGTGTGCTCTAAGGATGCCAGGAACTAGGCGGGCGGTTGCGTAGCTACCAGCAGACCTTAAACGAGGAGCCAGACTAAATGTGAAGTGTGAAGAATTTAGCTGAGCAGGCCAAAGGAAATCCCAAACAGTTCTTTCGTTATGTGGCAAGCAAGAGGAAGAATGATTGTGGAAGATTGACCTTAATGAGTGATGATTATCACGAGGAGACGGAAGTGGATAAAATAGTTGAGTCACTGAGTGACCACATTGTCAGCATATATCTTCCTAGTGAGGTTACACTATAACCTATGTGAAAGAATAAATTGGTGATTGAATTGAAAGTTTCCGATACCTTACGAAAAGGATTTTGCAAGAATGTGCAAGAGAACTGGCAATGCTTTTGACTAAGCTGTTTAATTTAAGTCTTAGCTCTGGTAGAGTTCCAAGGGAATGGAAAGAGGACAAAATTATTCCTTTGCATAAGGGAGATTCTAAGACTACATTAGCAAATTATAGACAGTATTAGAGGCATGGTGGTGAAAGAATTCCTGAATTCCTGAATACCCATTCTTGAATTCCCTTTCAGTAAAAAGGAAATTCAAGAATGGGTAGATAAAAATATGATACTGTATGAAGGTCAACATGGCTTTGTGAAGGGTCGGTCATGCCTTAGTAATTTACTAACTTTTTAAAATAGTGTAACAGCTGAGTTGGATAAAGGAAATGGCTACACGATGATTTATTATTATTATTATTATTATTATTATTTGACACCTCCAGGGAGTCCAAAGACTCATCGAGGAAGAATGTGCCAACAGCACCGAACGATTGTTCTCCTTCCAACTACTAACCGCGCTCAAACTTACTTAACTGAGCCATTAGTAGCAGAGGCTCTACCAGTCGATCAACCTTTGCAAAGTCATTTGACAGAATACCACATGGAACACTGTTATCCAAATTAGAAGAAATTGGGATGTATGTGACACTCATTAAATTGATAAGAGGATGACTGCTGGACAGGTATCAGAAAGCGGTATATGGAGTGCCAGAATTGAGGCGAAAACAGGAGAACATTGGTGTGCCACAAGATTCAGCGCTGGGACCATTGCTGTTGAATTTGTACATAAATGATATAGGAAATGACCTGAAAGAAAATATTCAGTTGTTTGCTGATGATGGGAAATTAGGTAGAATAATGTTATTCAAGGCGATGTGGAGAGCTCTTTTTTTTTTTTTTTTGCAGGACGAATTAAATAGCCTATCAGTATGGACAAACGTTAATGGGTGTGTCAGTTTAATGTCGAGAAATGTAAAGTTATGCACTTTGGGATAAGTAGATTACCAGCCGTTTATCACTTATTATTATTATTGACTGTATTCCAAGAAATAGATGAGGCTAGAGATTTAGGGGTGGTGGTAGTAAGAGACTGTTAAAATTTAGAGGACATTGATAAGGTTGCTAAGGTAGCACCAAAGATTGCTTGGCTAGTGAAGAACACATTAACAAGTAGAGATAATGAAGTAATAATTCCTCTTTATAAGGCCTTGATATTGATATGCCCACATCTGGATTACTGTGCTCAAGTCTGATCGCGTGGGTTTCTTGAGGATATGGAAGCAGTGGACAGGATTCAGAGACGAGTGACCAAGATGCTGAGTAGCCTGTGGAATTTCCTCTGTGAGAAGAGATTGAAGTTGTATGGATTGCAGAAGTTGGTTGATAGGAGAAAAAGAGGGGATATGATAAAAACATTTAAGTTGCTTCAAGGATCTTATGGGATAGATGCAGGAGAAATGTTTCAGCATTTAACTAGAGGGACCAGAAAAAGGGGTCATCCCTGGAAGTTGAATAAAGGTGCGTTATTAGGGGTGTGAGGAATAGATATTTTGCTTGGGGAGTTTTGAATGAGCAGAATGGGTTGCCAAAGTCAGTTGTGAGTGCTTGTCAGTTAATGGGTTCAAGGAGAGGTATGATAGATTGTGTTGATAGATTTGGTCTCCTGCAATGAGTTTTTGGACTCCATGGAGTTCCCGTATAAAAAATTTAAATAATAATAATATTTGGATTATCTGTCTGAATTCAACTTTTTTTTTATCAGCTAACACCTTTTATTCCCTTATAGGGAGTAGGCGAGGCTTTTTAACCCTATCTAGCTTTTAAAGACTGAGTGGGCAGTTCAATCTCCACTGGTAGCCAATCAGAGATAGCTTGCCGATGTCTATCACTAATTATAGCAGCCACCGATGAAGAGGCTTGCAAACAAGTGCTGCCATCTCTTGGTACCTAACCTTAACAAGATATGTTAGTCTAAAATAATGAGGGTACTACGGTCGATTTTCTTGAGTTTATGGGATGAAAAACCCGTGTTTCCGGGAGAAAAAACCCGCTTGCCTCTGCCAGAGATCGACTAACTCGTGAAGCGGTCGAAGAAAGGCTTAGAAAAAGTATTCCTCCAGTCGGCGACTAGACTTGAACTTAAGTTTGACTTCAAGCGACCAAGCGCCACTTCCACTGAGCTACAGAGGCCTTGAATTCAACTTCTTCTTCTTCTTCTTCTTCTTCTTCTTCTTCTTCTTATTATTATTATTATTATTATTATTATTATTATTATTATTATTATTATTATTATTATTGAACGCCTGTGTAGCTCAGTGGAAGAGGTGCTTGCATTCTTTGCGCTAGGCCGCCGAAGATACACTTTAGTTCTAGTCGCCGACTGGAAGAACTTTTTCCAAGCCTTTCTTTGACTGGTTACCGAGTTAGCCGATCTCTGGCATGGAAGAGGGGATTTTTTCTCCCGGAAACTCGGGTGTTTCTTCCCATAAACTCAAGAAAAATGTACCATAGAACCCACATTATTTCAGACAGTAACATATCCTGTTAGGGTTAGGTACCAAGAGATGGCAGCAATTGTTTGCCAGTCTCTTCATCGGTGGTGCCTATAATTAGTGATAGACAAGGGCAAGCTATCTCTGATTGGCTACTGGTGGAGATTGAACTGCCCTCTCAGTCTCCAAAAGCTAGATAGGATTTAAAAGCCTCGCCTACTCCCTAGAGGTGAAATAAAAGCATTAGTTTATTATTTTATTCTAATTATTACTGTTTGTTGATGATGCAAAGATAATCAGCGCAATCAGGGATGCTACTGATTTATTACAGAATGATTTGAATAGGCTGGAAATGTGAGTGAATGATAAAGACTATCGATTCGATGTCAATAAGTGTAAAGTTATTCACTTTCATGTGATGAGATTTCCAACGGCATATTATACTGGTGGAGTTATGCTACAAGAAACAAATGAATCTAGGAATCTTGGCGTTATGGTGGATAGGAAGGATCACATAGCAAAAATTCCAAATAGAACTCAGAGGATAATTGCGATGTTGAAACGAACATTGTCTAATTTTTCATTCATTCCTGGAAAAAAAAAAAAAAAACCTGAACATTTGATGATCGAGACATAATTTACACTTATCTGAATACGACATTTCAGTTATGCTAGAATGTTCATAGGAAAGGAAATGCAGTCTCGCTTTCTGCTAACATTCCATCATCTGTGAATCTAGAATAATTAAAGAAAGTTATAAAGGACATTAAGTTTAACTCTGCCATCGACGCGTTATCAGGAAAACATATTACACACTCACACACCTACACACAAACTCGAAGAACAGCTGTGAAATCTGTAATTTTGCCTATTTTCACCAACAACTGGATGCAGGTGTTGAGTAACTAACCTTTAGCCATCTTACTTTGATCCAATCCTATATTAAAGTTCTTTACGTCCTAGACAAGTTTCCAATCCAAGTCTTTCCAATCAAATGACATTCTTGATTCCTACTGAGCTAATAGGGCTCTTGAGAGTGTGAAATTGACGGCACCATCCTCAATTTGTCTGAAAAGCGATTTCTTTATTTGTTATTCATTCAAATAATAAACAATATATAAAATAATACAGTAATCTGGTAAGGAACGTTGAAATAACGCTATAATATCAGAGATTTTTTTTTGAAACATTTACTAAATTCTTAAGCCATTTATAAATCTGTGTGTGTGTGTGTGTGGAAAAATAACGTTTATAGTTTAGTTGGTTTTCGATGCAATGACCAACTATTAGTTCTCCTCCCATCATCCCCCAAAATAGAAGATTTTTGAAGGGAAGAAAGAATAGTGATTATTATTATTATTATTATTATTATTATTATTATTAAATGTATAAGTGCTAATTTCTATACACCTGAGTTTATTTAATTTCCTGTTATTCTTTACTCTCTCTCTCTCTCTCTCTCTCTCACACACACACACACACACAACACACTCTGTCTCAGATCCTTTTTATTTCATTTTGTTTTGTTTTATTCTCATCCAAAAGCGTAATAAACATTTCAGATGAGATGTAATCTCGTCCGAAATTAACAGTTTCCAGTGACGTGCTAAATTCACTCTCTGCAATTAGAAACAGTTACAGCAAGTACATTTCTTTGACAACTCAGACACACAAAAAAATAAAAAAATAATAATAAAATAAAATAAACGTACATACGGGAGAGAGAGAGAGAGAGAGCGTGCTTCGTGCCACATCACTTCATCATCCATCACAAAAACATAAGGTACTTGCCAAAAGAGCGCGACAGGAAAAGAAAAGAAAAAAAAAAGGGGGGGGGGGGAAATCCACCATCTTATGCTACAATACAGCAAAACAAATTAAACTGGCTAACTGATACCTTTGAATAAAATTGATTTTCTTCAACGGTATCAGGTAGCAACAACAACAAAAAAAATATTCTTTATAGGATATTAAAATATCTGCTGTACTTAGAACCCCTCCCCCAACCACCCTCACAAAAATTATAATTTGCACTACCTCATCAAAAAGCACCAGGGAAAAACTAGTTAAAAGCATAATGTCAAAACAATATACAGATCTACGAATAAAACTTTTAAACATTCGAAAAAGATAACACGTAAGAGAATTTCCTTCTTTTCTGGAATATACATGATCAGATGCAAATATAGTTTTCCTTTCTCGGTGAAATTGGTAGAATACCACTTTCCCATGTTGTCTTTGAACTACATAAAGAACTCGAATCCATAAAAAGCAGACATTTCCCGAATTATTATTCATAATAGTTTATTTTACTTTTTTTATTTTTTTTTTTATTGATCCGTTACACCAAAGGTATAAAAATCTATAAGCCCATTAGCACCGTATATGGGAGTACAGTTAGGGGATGGAAAAGAAGACGTTTATTGGCATTCTTTTAGAAGAATTGCAAGTTATTGTTATTTGAATACTTCATGAGGAAGGCTGTTCCCGATGGGGGGGGAAAAGTGGACAACAAGAAGCAGGTTCGGTGTTTTATATGTGTACGGAAGAGGGTAGATGGGCAACGTTAGTCTTGATTTAACAGCCCCAACAGAAAATGAAGGAATGATGGTTGCCAGGTAGCTATGTGTCCGTCAGATAGAGCTTGAAGAGTGAGTCTGTGATGGAAGGAATTTTCAGGGAGATTTTGGACACGCCTCAAATATGTGAACAGTATTCTAAAGTTGGACAAAATTTGGGATTTGTATAAAGTTAATAGTTGAATGGGTGAAAACAGCATCCTGAGCAGAGAGAATACCTAGTTTTTAGGGGCTGAGAAAGCTATTCGTGTAGTGTGTTTACTCCAGGAGACCTGGAGTGGAGGTAAATGATAGTCCAAGGGAAGATCTGATCAAGGATGGTGATTTGTATATTACTGATTATAAGGACGGGTGAGCTAAGATCCCTTTTTGAGAGAAAAGGCAAGGATAGTCTGGACATCAGTGTTTATGGAACTGATTGCAGATGATCATGAACCATGGAATTTCACAACACTGCATGGTTTGGCGAATGAGTAGGATGAATGGAATGTACTGGCATCAGCAAAGCATTAGATAGAATTAGTATTTATTGAGAGCAGGTTATTTATGTATAGAAAAAACAGGATAAGTGATAGGGGCCACCCGCCATGACTTGCAATGAAAGAGCAGAGAAGCTGGCTATCCAATTACAGAAGGTGAACCATGACACATTTCCAGTGTTGGGTGATGTTGGCTAAGAGGTGCGTGCTACGATTCTTGCTTGGCGAAATCCATACTGTAGGTCGTTAATTGGTTTCTGGTTGGTAGTGGAGAAGTTGACGACTTTCTGCATTATTTTGGAGAAGATTGGGAGATGATCATTGAACTGAATGATTAGTCAATAATTTGCAGCAATTTTTATTTTTATTTATTTATTTATTTTATTTTTATTTATTTATTTATTTTATTTTTATTTATTTATTTATTATTATTTTTTTTTTTTAATGCCTCGCCTACTCCCTGTAAGGGAATAAAAGACGTTAGCTGATTTTTTTTTTTTTTAATTTATTTATTTTGAATAGGCTGGATATATGCTTGCTTCCACATTAGGATAGTTAGTAGCTAAATAAAAAAGATTGTAGATCAATTTAGGAGCACAACGTCAGAGTGCAACTGAAGAGTGCCACCAACAAGATGACTTTTTCGTGTGTCTCAGTTGTTTAGAATTCTTCTGATGTCGTTTCATGAAAGTTGATTTGCCTTGGTCATCTATGCCGGAGTTAGAGGAAATGAGTGACACCAGGAGATCGGCATTATCTGTGGGTATTATAACAATAGTGGCATATAGATTAGAGAGAAGTGGAAGCGAAGGTGAGTAGAAATCGAGATCGATGACTTTTACAAGTGGCCAATAAGCATGGTTTCCATTTGAACTGGAGATGAGTTTTCTTCTATTGGTATTTGTGAAATTGAATTTGGAGTTTTCTGATGGCTGTTTTGCATTTTTTGCGTGCTTCGGCATAGGCCGAGTATGAAGCCGGAGTTCTTTTTGCAAAAAATCGAATTCTTCTGCAGGAGCTGAAGAATTCGATGATTCCTCAAATATACAGATGGGGGGAATGAAAGCATTTTTATGCTGGTGAGGATAATTTCTGTGATTCGTTTGGAGCAACTGTTTGTGTCAGACGAGCGGAAGCTCGTCTGACACAAATAAATACATAAACTGACACAAACAAATAAATAAATAAGTGAATAAAAATACACCGGTATTAGGAGAGTGAAGAAAGTTACTGTGAATTTGAGTGGACAGATATATGACATACGATTTGCGTTAGGTCACTGCATGTAGCGAAAATTTCCATATTATTAAAATAGGTTTGTCGATGTGTCAAAAAGGGGAATTCTACAATTCAGCTATCCAAATAGTGCAGTTCCCCTAAAAGATAACTTCACTATTTGGATAGCTGGATCACAGAAGATTGAGTTTCGTGAATACAAGGGCGAAGAGGTTAGAGAGGTTCTCAGATAAATGCAGCAGATAAATGTTACTAAATGGTATAATAATAATAATAATAATAATAATAATAATAATAATTTTTTTTAAAAAAACATTTTATTATGTCTCAGTATAAGTTACATACAATAATAATATTTGCAGTATTTACAATAAGGATTATACAGAGTTTTTTTTTTTTATGTCTCAGATGAATTGCATACATAGTTGCTGTAGTAATTATATATATATAATATTTATAACGCATTACAAGTGTGTATAACAGATACTTGCAAGTTAGTAATTTTCTTCCTCGAAGCTTAGCAGAGCTTATCTGAGGAAGATAATAGATGACAGAGGGTGGTGGTTTCATGGTTGTGTTCCTATACTGGTCACAAGCCAGGTGTTGATTTTACTGTTTGTTAGTACGTGCTTGAAAGACTTCGACTGCTATTACAGTTTAACTTTTGTTTTTTTTGTGCAAATAGGGTTGGATTTAGACATGGTGTGTTTGTTTCTTTGTGTTCTTGTAGTGATAGTTTTTGAGGGGGGGTTGTCATAGGTGTGTGTGTGTGTGTGTGTATGTGTGGTGGGGGGAGAGAGAAACAGGAATTGCTCTAATTTTCATTCTCGCTATAATATTTATATAGTGCCTGTTTCAGCTCTCTGTATGTTCCTAGGTTTCTGTTGTCGAACGGCAGTTTGTTTATCATGTCAGGTACATAGCAGTTTCGGGTGGCTTTGCCGTGGTGATTGTTGTACTTATATGTTATGTAGTTTGTTGACTGTGGTCTTGTTATTTGATATGTTGTTCTGGTTACTCTATATGTTGGGCTGTAGTAGTGTTTTAACATGACTGTGTAGTGGCGTAAGTGTTTCACCTTAAATATTTTGTGTTTTGTCCGTGCTTCCTGCATAAGAGTGGGTTGTTCCCAGAATATCAGTTTTATCATTTTATATTGCGACCATTGTAGCCTGTTAAGTCTGTAGTCTGCGCAGAATGCGTATGATGTGATTGCATATCTTAAAATGTTTTCACATAATGCTTTATAGATTAGTATTTTTATGTGGGTTGGGGCAATGTCTTTTAATCTGTATAGTTTGCTTGCTATTATCCTAAGCTTGTTATGTAGGTAATTTGTATGGCTATTCCAACTTTGATCAGCATCGAAGTGAAGTCCAAGGTAGCGTGTTGTTTTCACCTGTGTGATGGTTGTGATTTTAGGTTCTGCACTTTGTGTATAGGAGGATGAATGTTTGATAGTGAGATATTTAGTTTCTATGGGCAGGGTTTGGGGGTTTTTGAATATCATTAGCTTTGTTTTTCCAGGGTTTATATATATGCCGTTTTCGGTTAACCAGTTAGTGATTTGATTGATGTCGTGTTGCATATTTTTGTAAGCGATATTTGCATTGTTGTGAATGGATACTATGGCAGTGTCGTCTGCATACTTGAAGATTTTACTTTTTAGGGGGAGTTGGCTTATGTCGTGTGTGTATATGTTAAATAGAATGGGAGATAGGACAGCTCCTTGCGATACTCGACAGGTTATATGTACCTCTTTGCTGTGTGCTGATCCTATACGTGTGATATGCTTTCTGTTTTTCGTGTATGCTTTAAACCACTGGAGTAGACGACCTCCAATTCCGATATGGTTAAGTTTCGTTAACAAGGTTTTATGTGTTAGTGTGTCAAATGCTTTTGTTAGGTCAATGAATACCACTAATGTTATTCTGTTTTTATCCAATGCAGCGTTTATTAGATCTGTGAAATCTTCCAGGAGTGTTGCTGTTCCTTTATTTTTTTGAAAGCCATATTGTGTTTTGGGTATGATTTGAAATTTTTCAACGTATGTGGAGAGTTTCTGATGTACAATGCGCTCCATGATTTGGTTGATTACGAGCAGCGTGGCGATAGGTCTGTAATTACTTATTATGTTTCTTTTTCCCTGTTTGTGTATGGGTGTGATTAATGCAGTCTTCAGTGTTTCAGGTATGTGTCCAGTTTTGAAGATTTTATTTAACATTTTTTTTGTATAACTGGAAGTAGGTCAGTTGAGTGTTTCTTGATGTCTTTTGGTCTGATTCCGTCTATCCCCGGTCCTTTGTTAGGATTAATTTGTTGAATTGCCAGTGATAGTTCTTCTTTTGTTACTGTGGGGAACCACATCGACTGGGTTGCTCGTGGACCTAGTGGAGAATGTTCGTTTGTGTGAGGAAAGGTTGTTTCTTGTAGCTTTTGGACAGAGTTCACGAAGTGCTGATTAAAGTTGTTTACCAACTGTTTGAGGGATTTGGTGTCGCAGGCAAAGCTGTGTTTTATTGTTTCTGTGGCAGTGGTTCTGTGTATATTGTCCAGCATTTCATTAATCAGGTGCCAGGTTTCCTTTATGTCATTCTGTGCTGTTGTTAATTTGTTGCTTAACAGTTTCTTTTTGCCGTTCGAATCTGGGTTGTTAGGAGATTCCGTTTTCTTTTGTATTCAGCTTTTAAAGCGATATTGTTCAGCAACTTTTTAAGTTGTTTCCATAGGGCATCTTTTCTTTGTATGTCTGTTAGTATGTTGTCTGTTATCCATGGATTTTGTTTCGTTTGGGGGCGTATTTTTATTTTTGTTAATGCTTTGTTGTATATTTTGTTAAATGCAAGTTTAAGATTATTATATACAGCTTCAGCAAAGTCTAAAGATGCTATCTGCATCCAGTCTGTTTTTCTGATTTCATCGTTCACTATTGCTTCGTTTACAATGCTATGATACTGTTTTGTAGTCTCAGTGATTTTTATGGGTTCTGGTTCAGTGTGTAACTGCAATGCTGTGAAATAATGGTCTGCTAGTTTGCATGTTATGATGGCTGCTGTGTGGCTGTTTGGAGGGGCCTTTATATTTATATGATCAATGCAGGTTGAGGTTGTTGTGTTTCCGACTATCTCTTCTCGTGTATACGACTGTATGGATGGGGTTATGTTATATTCCGATAATAGGTCTAGGTATTGTTCTGTGTTGTTATTTATGTTCCTAATCTTTATATTAATGTCTCCTATTATTATCAAGTATTTTGAGGTGCCTACTTTCGTGGCTGAAAGCCATCTGTTTAGTTGGGTGGTCTGTATATTGCGTTTAATATCAGGGAGTTTTCTTGTTTGATGTTTTTAATTTCGATGCATATGTTTTCTGCGTATTCTAATTTATAGTTTATTTCTGTTACTTCTTGTTTATGTTTGGTAAATATTATTATACCACCGCCTCGTTTTGTTTGTCTGCAGTGTTTGTGTTGTTGGAAGTGTGGCATTTGGTAGGAGGATGCCTCTTCGTTTGTCGTAGATACTTCAGTCTGTATTAAAATGTCTATTTCGTCTATATCTTCCTTCAGATAAGCTTGCAGGGTCAGCCAGTATTTTTGAATGCTTCTGATGTTGATGTGGAGAATAGATAGTCCATTTTTGGGGATTGTCAGTTGTTTCCATTCTGATATTGATTTCAGAATGTGGCAATTATCATGTTCCAGGGTGATTACGTCTGCTTGATGGTGTGCATTCATGTTGGTTGGGGTGCTGGTCCTTCTTTACGAGTTGTCAATATTCCTTTCAATGTGACTGCCTGTTGAGGTCATCTACGGATTTTATTTCGATTGGTTTTGCGTCTTGTGTCTTTCTAAGGAATATTTTGCTGTCTGTTATCCATATAAACTATATGGAATAATAATAATAATAATAATAATAATAATAATAATAATAATAATAATAACAACAATAAACCAATTCTACATTAGTCATTCTTTGGCAAGCAGTTCTGATCCTTGCAGCGAAAAGAATCATGAAGTGTGTACATTGCCAGTAGACTGCAGTTAGTAGCTGCAATTTGAGTTTCTGTCGAGAGTTAGGTCTGGTCTTGATAGCTATGAATGCATTTCATATTTATACTATAGATGCTAGTAAAGTCAATGTGAAACAAGTTTCTTTAATTCTGACATGTTTTTATTTATTTTTTTTTTATATTGTGCTTTGTTTGGTGTTTGTTAGAATTTTTTTTATTTTATTATTATTATTATTATTATTATTATTTTTGAGAGAGAGAGAGAGATTTAGTCGTAGTGTCACTGTCAATGTTTATACATTGCCATGTAGACGTGCAATAAGGATATGCAATGAGAAGATGGGCATGTTACCAACACAAAAAACGACCAGTGGCCTTGCCATGACATGGTTTCGACAGTGCCTTCCACATACCACTACTCGGATTCCTTCTCCAGGCAAACTCTGGCAGCGGAAGGATTATACACCAGCTGACCGGAAGGGCCCATGCACTAGTTGGTGGCCTGCCTGCAGCCCGCAGTTTTTTAATTCATGTACCATCGCTATAGAGGAGATTTTAGGTCTCTCATATGTCTAGCACGCACGCCTTAAAAGGCTATTACTCGTACTACAGAAAAAATAGGGGACAGGGGAGGAGAGAGAAATCTGAAGACTAAACCTGCATTCACTACTTCAGGCCTCCAATAAACTTGGTGGTATTGTTTCACAGGGCGGTGAAGGTCATTTACTCTTAATGGGCCTAGTTGGCTTATCCTTCAACTAGGAAGTTATCTTTTTGCAGCTCATATATTCTTTCTTGAGATGGTAGTTTTTATTGTATTTTATTCACATGTTACGAACTGCCATACTAACTTTTGCTTACATGTTATGGCCACTATAAATCATATAAACAAACCATCAATCACATGAATCACATAAATCAAAATTCCAATAGAAAGACTGTTTCTGCCACTGCTGAAGTTATGAAACAGTCTAGCAGTATTAACAAAGACAATAAGGTAAGATTATTAAGAATGCTGCAATTAAAACTATGCAGAAATATTTGGAATTCTGCCTAAGGTCCCAAAGAGAGTCAATCACTGCACGGATATCTTTCGCTTGCTTAACAGATCGTGTGTAAACTAATGATCGTCCCAACTGCAGTTCTCACTGTTAGTGTGCTAGCATGTTTTTGTGGTATATGTACTCTTGATAATGCCAAAGAATAAAATTTAGCAAAACGTCGAGTTCTGTATAGTTTTGTTTACATATTATTACATTAATTTTATAGTGTTTTGGTTTCTAAGTAGTTTCATTTCCGAATATATGTTACTGACATATCCAGAGAAATATTACAGAGAGAGAGAGAGACTCGTTGCTATTATCAACCTTGGAATGTTAAAACAACGAATTGTGTCATCAAGGGTCTCTGAAGATAAAGAAATCTGCTTTTTGTAGCATCGTTATCATTGCGGAACATGCGATCTAAAATGTTGCAAATGGAAACAACTATTGACAGTTCACCACCGTGTTACATGAAAATACAAGAAATCATGATATGGAATTTGCCAGGTCCGCTGAACTTTACGATTTAGGATATGAGGAACGTTTATGGGATGTTTTTAAATGGAGGTAGTCTATAAGTGGTTTCATAGTAATGAACGTTTTAGTAATCGCTTAATATGAAGATAGCAGACGTTTTCTCGGATATTCAGGTTTTCTTGCATCCACTCTCCCCTCCCTTTCCCCCCCCCCCCCACACACACCTCGGCAGCTCAGCAGGTATTGATGATGCCCTTTAGAATAGCAAGATATAGGTTGGAATTTAGATGCAAAGAACCTTTACATGGGCTTTCAAATGAAGTTGAGCTAAATGCTTTCATACGGAGGTGGAATGTTTCAACCGGAAACGTGGGTCTTTTATCTACATACAAACAGAGAAGGACACACAATTAACAGACATAATACATTAACATCATATCCAGGGGTGTAGTCGGGCCAGAGCGCTCCAGGGCGACGCCCTGGTACTTTATTAAAACTATCAAAATTTTTAAATTCATTATAATAAATTATAAGAATTATAGTAATGAGACTTATAATACATGTCCAGCTTTCAGTCAAAAAATAGCAGCTTGCACTCTTGTCATTTTCGTTTCAGAAAACAAGACAGTCTCTCTACCATATGGCCGTCGCATATCACAATAATAATAATAATAATAATAATAATAATAATAATAATAATAATAATAATAATAATAATAATAATAATAATAATAATAATAATAATAATAATAATGCCGCACTTCGTGCTCTGGATTTTTGTTTCCAAAGTAGAGCCCTGGCACTATTTCTTTTAGGACTACACCTCTGATCATATCCTTATATCCTTTGACTGTAATTAAAAAACAATTTCCCCTCAAAAAGATATAAACTGCCTATTGAATACAGTTAACCAGTGGCTGCCCGTACATAAGCACTGCAGCACTGCAGTACCCACAAGGAAAAAATGAAAAAATTAAAGTTTGATTGTGTTTATAAATAATAACAATGCTTACAACATTATGTAAATGCAATACATGTTAAAGTTTACAGCTTATATTTCGACATTGATTGAATAGTTAATAATTGGAATTATTCTATTAACGCTTTAGATTACGAAATAAATGCACTGCGATCTAACGCCGATATTCGTTTGCGCTTGTCATTGCACGTTACGTCATTCCCACACTGCTCAAACGGCAGTGTATATTTAGTATGCTTATGTGCCTTATTTCTGTGAGATATGAAACGTTCGTTATTGGTGCATGTGCATGGTGAACTATTTTTTATAAATCTTATTTTATTTTGTTAAAATAACATATAATTATTTATTTATTATAGATACAAGGCTGAATTATGACGAGTGCCACTGTTGAAAATATGAAAATGATTATATTTTTTCATTTGTTTCGTCTAACGATAATTGCGATCTAACGCCGATATTCGTTCGCGCTTGCACGTTACGTCATACGATGTACTGCCGTTTGGGCAGTGTATTATATTCTTCCGCGCGTTATTTCTGTGAGATATGAAACGTTTATATTGGTGGTGTTCGTGGTGAACTATTTTTTGTAAATCTTTTTTTTTTTTTGTTAAAATAATATATAATTATTTATTTATTATAGATACAAGGCTGAATTATGACGAGTGTCACTGTTGAAAATATGAAAAGAATTATATTTTTTCAATTATCGTTACAGGAAACAAATGCACTGCGATCTAACGCGGATATTCGTTTGCGCTTGTCATTGCTATTGATACGAAACTTTTATTATTGGTGTTTGTTCGTGGTGAGAATGAAATATTTTTAATATTATTATTATTTTTATTATTATTATTATTATTATTATTATTATTATTATTATTATTATTATTTGACACCTCCAGGTAGTCCAAAGACTCATCGAGGGAGAGTGTGCCAACAGTATCGAACGATTGGTTCCCTTCCAACTACTAACTGCGCTCAAAATTACTTAACTAAGCCATTAGTAGCAGAGGCTCTACCAATCGACCAACCTTTGCCGGCAATATGTAAATTTATTTATTAATAAATACGTTACTGATTAGGGAAAAAAAGTTTTTTTCTTTTTTTTTTTATATATATGCAGCACCCCCACTTCAAATTTTCACCGGCGGCCACTGCAGTTAACACACTTTTTTAATATAGCACAAATCTGTTCACATTTTGCTTGAACAGCTGGGGATTTTGGAAGACAAAGTGGGGGAGATTGTTCCAAAGGACAGAAGTAGATGGAATGAAATAGAAGGCAGTGAAGTTGGTTCGGTGAGTTTCAAGATAGTATAAAACGGGTATTGTTTAGCAGTGGCTGTTGTTTTAATGATACAGTGACCAATTCAGCAGAGCACTGTTTGAAAGTATATACAGAAGAGGCACAAGGCAGAAATTGAACGTCTGTGTGAGATAGAGATTATTAATTAACCAGAATGCCCTCTTCTGGACAGAATCGAACAATCTTAGAGAGGATTTTGGTTCACAACCCAAATATGGGAACAATATTCCATGGCTGGGTGGATATGGGCTTTGTATAGAGTTAGCAGCTGTGAAGGGGTGAAGTAATGTCTTGTGCGAAAAAGTACATCAAGTTTTTTGGCTAATGATGAAATGTGGTTGTGCCAGGAAAGATCGAAATGCAAGTCATTCCAGGAAGAGAAATCTGATTGTGCTTGGAAATCTCAGTATTACTGAAGGTGAGGGGGGAGGATGTGAGCTCTTTCTTGTGAGAGATCAGAGAGAACTGGGTTTTGGTTGCATTGAAGTTTTCCAGGTTGTCCTTTCCCCACTGAGATATAGCTAGGAGTCTGAGCTCAGGTCGCTGGTAGTGGTAGATCTTGAGGATTCTTATATTTGAGCACTACAAGATTTGTAGAATGAAAAGTAGGAATGGAGTGTACTGTCATCAGCAAAGCTATGGATAGGATTGGAAGTCTGAGAAAGCAGGCCATTTAATATAAGAGGAAGAGAGTAGGTGAAAGAACAGAACCCTGGGGTACTCTTGCATTGGTGCAGAAAACTCAGGAGAGTAAACCGTCCACCATGACACATAGTGAGCGATCAGTGAGAAAGGTTGCAGTTGCAGAGTGATGAAGGTAGACCATAGGATGGTAGTTTCTTAAGTAGGCCCTCTGTGCCAAACGCGATAGAATGCCTTGAAATATCGAGAGAAACCATGTGAGTTTTTTCAAATTTCTCCATGGCTTGAGCCCAAAGGTGAGTGACGAAAGCAAGATCAGCTGTAGATATCGAATGGTGGAATCCATACTGCTGGTCACTGATTAGTTATTATGATTCTAGGTGATTCAAGAGTTGGTTGTTGATGACCTTCTCCATAGCTTTAGAGAGAACAGAAGTGATAGCAATTGGATGATAGTGCGTTGGTTTTTTATCACCTTTCTTTGGGATGGGCTGAATGTGGACCTGTTTTCATGTTGTAGGTAGATGCCAGTTAAATAGGATATATTAAAGAGGCGATACAGGAGAGATGTTAGTTCTAGGGCACAATTTTTAACACAATGGGTGGATACCATCAGTACCAGATGCCTTATTTGTGTCCTGGTTGTTAAGAATTCTTTGGATTTCTTTCTGTTGGAAGACTATGGGAGACATGAAAGGAACCGTTCTTTGTGGAGCAGAGGAAACTTTGTCCTGTGACCAATGCAGTAATTGGAAGAGAAAAGTGATGCCATTAAGATGACCCTGTCTTCAGGTGAAGTAACTACAGTACCTGGGTGGAAACCTGGTTGGACAGAGGTTTTTTCCCAATGGCCTTGACAAAAGACCAGAAGGAGCGACTGCCATTTGGGAAGGAGGTAAGTTTGTGGCATTTGGCTCTTTTAAAGTCTGACTTGGACTTGGTGATGATTCTTTTACAAGTGCTGCAAGCTCTAGTGTAGACAGAATGGGCAGCTGGAGTTTTGGTCGTGAGTCATCCTTGGGAAACAGACGTTTTTTTATTTTCCAGCATTGGCACACTTTTTTGAGAACAAAGGCTTGGATGAGAGTTCGAAGTGAAATAAGGAATAAAAGCTTTCATCCTTGTGAAGATGATTTCCGTTTGAGCAGGTGTTTGAATCAGAAGAATTGAAGCAGTAGTCAGACCATGGGAAGCAGGAATGGAAACAACTCAGGTCCTCCCATGGTCCTGAGTTACCAAGAGGAGAACAGACAACCACAGTATATCTGAAAGGGGAACTTGTTAGGAAGGAGTCAATTGTATTGGCAAATTCAAGGAATTTTCAAATATTCTTGTGGGAAGATTGATGATCTGAGATAGGTCATTGCAATGCATCAGTCTATGACAAATAAAAATTATTATTATTATTATTATTATTATTATTATTATTATTATTATTATTATTATTATTATTATTATTATTATTATTATTATTATTACGTGACACCTCCAAGGATGTGTCACGTAATCCCTGCCTGCTTGATCGGTAAAACTGGAGAAGGAGAGCCAGTGTGAGTTCTGGACATTGAAGTCCCCAAGAAGTATAATCTGACTATGGGGTATTTCGACTGCAGAAAGTCGAATTTTTTAGAGATGGTTGAAGAGGTCAGGGTGATTGACAGAGTTTGATTTTGAGCCAAAATGCATCAAACAGTGAGGATTCAAAGGTTTACATTCTCTGGAATGGCATGTTGGTTCTGTTGAATTCACAATTAGTGCCCTTGTGACGGAAAGAGCTGTGTAATATGTAGTTTTGGCAGTTGAGGTAGACAGTAGTTATTGAGGTTACTAGTTGAAGTTCTGATTGGCATAGTACTTCTGATTTAGATGACTGTAGGTAGCGGCGCACATTGTTTATATTGCTGTTTAGGCCACGATGTTGCTGAAGTGGATGTGGAGACTTTTCTGGTAAGAATTAATGTTGGTGGGTTGTTTAATTGGATTTCTATTGTTTTTTATGATTCTTTTGATTGGATTTTTGATGTTTTTTATGGATTATGGTCCATTGTATTTGATAAACATAAAAGAAGAGATAAAAAGAAAGTGGGGCATGCAGTGAGATGAGACAGACTTACAAACATGCCACTCACACAGAGGGAACTCGGTCTCCTGTCCATGCGTGGCTTCGACAATTCCCCACACAATCACAATATCTAGTCTCCTTCCAGTCACGAACTGACAAAAGACGTGGCTGCAGAATTTGACGCTGGTTGATCGGGAAGCCTCCATTCGTTAACTAACTGGTTCGGTTTCCGTGTACTGTCCAGCGGCCGGCCTGCAGAACCATTTTACAATTGTACCCTCGAATAGGGAAGCCAAGCCCCACTGCAGTAAGATTAGTATATCATTGATAGTATCAATCTCACTGCATGTGAGACGAGTGGAGGAACAGAAACTGGAACCCTTGCCCTAGCGACCAAATATGACTGCAGCCACTTTAGGATCTCTAACAAGCAAATTTGTGGTATTTCATCAGGTGATGAAAGACATCTATCACCTAGAAGTCTAATTGACATTTTCACTAACAAGGGAAGGTATATTTTTGCGGCAGCAATGCTCGCTTGGTTCGTAAAAAAGACCCGTTTATGGAAACATGCTATACCGCTGGAAGGTGGCGATGACTTGACTGTGAGAGTACCGAATGCCTTAGTTGTCTCTGCTGGTACGAAACAATAACTGCGACCAATGTGGTTTTAAAACAATGTCCATTTTTCTTGACATGAATTTTTGTGACTATGGCATCTTCATTAATGAAACAACCTTCCTGGGAAATAAAAAATCATTCATTTTTAATACAAATGGGAAACATGCTAGTGGTGATGGTAACCAGTAGATGGCATTGGTGTAGATGATGCCGTTCTCTGTAGTTGGTGGATTAAGTGGTGGAGACGAAGATTTGTAGAGTAGGTTCCCTCCTTGGATGAGTCTTTGGACTCCTTGGCGGTGTCACGTAATTATAATAAAAATAATAAATTTTATTCGTCATGGACCTATGCATTTCAATACTACTGTGCAGTTGCATATTTTTCAGTTATATGTGTGTAAGAAAGGACATCCAGATAGCTAATTAAAGTTGGTCTTTGGAGACATTAATGAAGATTATAATTTATAAATTAATTTATTAATCTATAATTTATAATAAATTTGTATAAAATTTGCATAAATTTCACGACATGCAGATATATTCTGCAGTAAACATAGAGGTCTGAGTCAGAATTTTTAAATAAAGTTATCATGTAAAAAGTTAAATAATCCTAACCTGTCTTTTGATAATAATTTCTTTCAAACAATTGTTTGTCCGTTCTGATAAAATGGATTTATCGAGCCAAACTTTCGTATGCATGTAAAATTGAAAGGATCATTTGTAAGTCACCTGACATAATAGAGAACGAATGCGTGGATTTAAGGGAATGCGATTATTTTCCTACTCTTTCTTTTAATGAAATCACACTTTTTCACATTTTTAACCTAACCATATGGTATGTGTATCTCAATTTTGAGGCTTTAAAATATTGTAACACTTGCGTAACTAATATAAGGCAATCGCCTCCTTCTGCACTGTGGGAGTCCCAAACTTAATTTATTATTACAATAACTGAAAGAAGAAAAGTAATGTTTTTATGAACAACTGAAGTGTCCAATAATGTTGCTCGGGGGACGTCTATAATCTTAGTTAAATCACTCTATTTTATATATGTCCGAGTTATACTAGTATCAAACTGCCTCCAAAAATAAAAATAAATAAATAAAATAATAATAATAATAATAATAATAATAATAATAATAATAATAATAATAATAATAAAGAGCTTATGAAAAGAGTGAACAAAATTATAATATAACGCCTTTCAAACAATTAAATGAAGTTAAATATTTTGAGGAAGGGAGCATGACAATTCGTTTTTTTTTTTTCCCCCACTGGATTTCAGTTTATTCATCATATGGCTTTTTTTTTTTCTTTTTTCTTTTCTAAATTAATTCTTCTGAAGGTGGAAAGCATAAAGGGAAACATTTCTATTGCACCAAAATATTTCATAATTTTCGAATGAAGTACATAAAATAAACAACATTCCCTAATTTCAAAATACTGCATACGTTTCGACTGAAGTACGTGATTTTCAGCTTGTATCAACACGAATCAATAATATTATTTAAATAATATCAAGAAATAAACATTGCGTCACATCCTTGAAAGTTCTGAACGAAAAGAATGTGAACAAATCAGCGTAGTTCAGATATTTATATATTTTAATAACGTTTCGCAGCAGATTTATATCCGTTGAACTGTCGAAAATAAAGCGAATGCAACAAGTCTTTCTTGTAGTTTCTTTATTCCTTCATTCTTTTCTTATTCTTTCCTTTCTTATCCCCTCCCCTTTCGCTGTTTTGTTTTCGTACACATGGATGTATGCTCCCTCTAGCGGAATATAGCCATAACTCGATGCAATGGAAGAGCGTACGAAGGACGTTTGACGGTCGTTTGGTGAGCATTTTCGTTTACGCTATATTATTTGTTTTTTGTTACGCTTGCTGTTATCACGGTATTTTTTTGCAAAAGTACAGCACGAGTTCCAATTGCCATTGAAAGCTGTCTAATGTTAAAATTGTGGAATTTATTTTTATTCAAGTAATTTATGATGAGCTTAAATGTTGTATATGCATGCGTAATGAGATAATGGAGAAACTAGAAAAGTCAGCGTGCTAAAAATGTCCGAAAGCAAGGCAAGCATTCGACCTATCTCCTGCAGTTTGAGTCTGGCCAGTTGCCGACTTAAAGCAGAAACGCTCGCACGGCTTTTACATAATAAGCTTTGGCTGTTAGGCCGATTTCCATCAACTGTACCTGATGTGAACGGAGAAAGTGATAGGTTGGCATTGATTAGAAATTTTCCTTTTATGCCAAAACACCTTTCTATAGTTGACAAACCACCAACGTCTTTTATTTATAGTAACGATAATGCCATAAGTGATCACGCATGTAAAGAAACAATGACAAGCGAAGAGGAAGAATCGTATGACACTCCTAGTGGTTATTCTCCTCCAGTCTTAGCTGACGAAGATATTTTAGTAAATCCAGCACCATACGTAAATTTACTTACGTCAAAGAAAACCTCTAAACTAGTTGGCAATAAAGAAGCCCTTTTGCAGCCGGGTACTTCAGCAGTAAGCTCGTCTTCGGCATTCCCCACGTTAGAAAATATAACATTAGAGGAAAGAGAAGAATTTTTCGAAAAATTAAAAAAATATGCTGATAACTTGTCATCTTCCGAGGATGATAGTGATAGCGACTATCAGGAAAGTGAAGTTTTCGTGCCACCATTGGTGGAGAACAAAAATGAGAATAATGAAGTTGGAAAATCACAGATATGTGACTTAGTTAATGGCTCGTTTGAAAATAAGGAACTGAGTGGAGAAAAAGAAGAGGAATCTAAACAAAACAGTGATGTGAGTAGTTTGAATCAGAATATAGCCTTGAATGCTTGCGAATCAACAACAGAATCAAAACATAATGAAAACACTTTAGAATTACAGCGAATTAGTGATAGCGAAGATAGTGTTCAGTGTGAAGAACCAGACAAGAAGCAACAGCAGCCAGTTTTGGTGCTACGCGATGATGATGATGATGATGTAACAGCGAATCATACAGATGATATCCCGGTGAATGAAACAGATGTGATTCCGTCCACATCATCAGCCGATACCAGCAAAGCTGACGAAATTTCATCCTCATACACACAACAGGTGCTTTTTCAAAACGAGATTATTGATGATGATGATGATGATGACACTTCACGGCCACAACTGGTTCGGAGCACTTCGTTAAAAACCGGAAAAACACCACCAGGAACACCTCGTCGAAAGAAAATAGTCCGATTTGCAGATGTATTAGGCTTGGATTTAACAGCCGTACGTCATATTATTACTGATGATATACCTGTTGTTCCGCCCTCTGCATTTAACGATCTTAGTGTGCCTGAGAATACAACTGAAAGTCGTACCAGAGTCAATAACTGGGAATCTAGATTATTAACCAGGGGATTTTCATCCATACCATCCAGTAGCCACGGTCACCGTAATTTATGCCTTCAATTTCAACAGCCTTCAGCTGATCCCCTCTTCCTAGACAGAGTACGATTACAGAAAGTGAGTGTAGAAAATGTAGCAGTATCCGATTTAAGCTTGCATTGCACGGTACGCGTGCTAAACATCGGTTTTGAAAAAATGGTAACTGTCCGATATACTACTAATGAATGGGTAACTAGCAATGATATTTTAGCTTCCTATGTCCCAGGTTCATGTGATAGTTTTTCAGATAAATTCAGTTTTAATTTATATATACCTAATTTAAGCGATGGACAGAGACTGCTTTTTGCTGTTCGTTACATTGTTAATGGTCAGGAATTCTGGGACAATAACAGAGGCCAGAATTACGTTGTTCGTTATTACAGTTCTGCATCCATGTTGTCCTCAACGGAAGACGAGTCCTTATTGCATCATTTTATGTAATTGTCACTTTTTTGGCCTTTTGCAGTCTCAGGTTGTTAAATGATTACTAAATCATAGATGTATAGTGATTGTTATATCTGATTTATATAGCTATATATAAATGCAGTATGTAAAGTATGGCCATAATCAAACATGTTTTTGCAATAGAGCTGTTAATTCTTGTAACAAAGTTTATGGTTGTAATTATAAAATGATGTATTTCCAAGTACTTACTGTGTACTGACTTGTTGAATTTCTACAAAAGTATACTCGTTGCGATTGTATTACAAAATATGAAATAATCTAGTCATAAATGTCATTCTGGCTGCAATAAAATTTTGATTTAAAGTAATATAATGCACTGTTCTTTGTTCAATGAATTTAAAAACATATCGATTATTTAATTTTGATTTTTCAAATTTTGTCACAAAATCGTACTAATGTCTGTATGAGTTTTTTTTTTTCCTCTTCTTCTGGTGAAACAGTTATACTTCTCTCATAACAGAAAAAAGAGAATTACGTAGAGATATTAATGTGATCAACTGATCAGTTGTAATTGTTATATCTGGTTTATAATTATATATTTAATTATATAAATATGGTTAATGTTATATTTCTGAATGTAGATATTAACTCTTGGAAAAGTAGCTCTGTTGGACGTGGTTTTATAAACAAAGGTGATCCTACTGTGATGCTAATCCGGGAATTTTTTATTTGTTTTTTATCCTCTTAAAATTTATATAAGAAAAACAGTTTTCCTGTGGCAGTGTCGAAGTTAGAGCCTCTTTGATACATATACTATGAGTTACATTTAACTATACAACCTACTCCCTTCCCCCAGCTGACCAATCTCTCTCTCTCTCTGACACACACACACACACACACACACACACACACACACACACACACACACACACACACACACACACACACACACACACACACACACACACACACACACACACACACACACACACACACATTCTTTCAAAACCTTGTTTTGTTTTTGTTTTTTAACTGTGAAATAAGTTAATTCATTGTTATTATCGAACTATTTTGTTATGTTCAGTTATTATTTGTTACAAAGATACTATTGTAACCCAGAGAAAGGGAGACATGCTCACATCATGGTATCGTATCGGTACTACGACCTTCGCTGAAGGACGTTGAAGTATTTTGGAGGCTGATGAACCACGGTGTTCGTTCAATGAAATCGATTTCCCTGACCGCTACCATTCCGACGCAATAAGCTAAGAGGCAACGTTTTCTCTTCTGTTGTAAGAGAAGTAACTCCCGTAAGAGAAGTAACATTATATATATATATATATTTGAAAAAAATAGATTTAATGACTCCAAGACCGAGATAACATATAAAGATTTTAATGATAAATACTACTAGTTTCGGCATATAGCAGCCTTCTTCAGTTATTTATAAAGGAAAGGAATACTAATAAACATTGAATTATTTAAACAAACTGGAAATTACAGGTACAAATTGCCTCACATAATCGATACATAAAAACGTTGTATTTTTCAAGTTGTTCCAACTGGCGTGCCATTGTTTGTTGCAATTGTGCGTGCAAGTTCACGTGAACGCCGATATTGAATGGCACGCCAGTTGGAACAACTTGAAAAATACAACGATTTTATGTATCGATTATGTTAGGCAATTTGTACCTGTAATTTCCAGTTTGTTTAAATAATTCAATGTTTATTAGTATTCCTTTCCTTTATAAATAACTGAAGAAGGCTGCTATATGCCGAAACTAGTAGTATTTATCATTAAAATCTTTATATGTTATCTCGGTCTTGGAGTCATTAAATCTATTTTTTTCAAATGTATAACAACCGAGTAAAAGCTGATCGCCACATATATATATATAATATATATATATATATATATATATGTATATATATAGGATAACCTAGCTTATACTTTTATAAGCTAGGTTTTAATCTTTTTTTCCCAAGTAAGCAAACAGACAAGTAAGTCAAGTTTGTGTTTGAACTTACTTCAAGTCTGAGGCAACTCGTGGTAAAAGTGGAGTAAGCTCCGATCACTTTCCTTAGTATTTCCTCCTAATGCAAAGCACATCCCCTTACGGAGATGTATGATGCTGTACATTAAAGGCAAGGGCCTACCCAGACCGGTTTCGACCTTTATTGAGATCTCATCAGTGGGAGCCAGACCAAAAAATGCCAATGTTGAAGTAATGCAGAATTTATAAATTTTACCTAAACAATTGCCACAGGTACTTTGACCTTATTAAATAAAAATCTCAGGATGAGAGTAAGATGTAGAAAGTTTTTTAATTTGGGTAACTATGTTAAAGATACCAAGCAATTTTATAAGCTAGGTTTTAATCCTTTTTTTTCCCCAGTAAGCAAACAGACAAGTCAGTCAAGTTTGCGCCTGAACGTAGTTCAAGTCTGAGGCAATAGAATGTAAAAATGTGTCATTTTTACATTTCTTACTTTTTTTTTTTACTTAAAAAAAAAAAAAATCACCGGATGTATTTTTGTAAAGAAATGTATTTAATCAGATATAATGCAATTAAATTTAATTATGGCATATGCAGTACTAATTTCTATAATAATATTTCTAAATGTAATACTATTGATATTTGCGTAACTGATGTATGAGTTTATTACTTACAACAAATAAAACTTAACTCTGGTAGCCCTATAGATTTTGATTTGCTTATCCAATGAGAATTGTTAATTAATCACGTTTTTAATTGGTATTAAACATTTTCTTCCTTTGAATGTTTCACTTTACCTCCTCAATATGTTTAATTGATTAATACTATTCTGGATGCTAAGATATAATTAATTTATATATGCCTGGGAGTTTTTTTTTTTTTTAAGCTACTCAGAGCTTTGATGTCTTGTGTTTGGTTGGATTTATTTTACTCGTGTCCACACTAAATTTCTGGCCGGCATTTTTTTTTTTTTTTAACTAAGCAATACAACTTAAATTTCTGAAAGTGATAACATGCATAGCCGCTTTCTTCTTTTTGCCACAAGTACGTAGTAAACTCCACTTAAAGGACATGTGGTTTATTCTATGACCGAGTAGTTATCCTCTACCTTCCAATCAAATGGCTGTGGATTTCAATGCTACCATGAGCATGGCAGTAGTTGTTAGAAATTATGACCGATGTACATGAGCAGCGCCGAGCCGAGCAAATTTTTGAGTGTGGGCAAGATTTTTTTCCTCCCTTCGGTCGAAAATGTATATGTATGTGTGTATATATATATATATATATGTGTGTGTGTGTGTGTGTGTGTGTGTGTGTGTGTGTGTGTGTGTGTGTGTGTGTGTGTGTGTGTGTGTGTGTGTGTGTGTGTGTGTGTTTTAAGGATACCAAGTAATTTTATAAACTTGGTTTTATAACTCCTTCTCCCAAGTAAGCAAAACAGTTAAGTTTGCGCCTGAACATAGCTCAAGTCTAAAGGTAGTGCAACACTAGGGCAACTCGTTGTAAAGGTGGATAAAGTCTGATCACTATTCCTAGTATTTCCCATAATGTAAAACACATCTCACTAAGAGATGTATACTGTTATACATTATGGGTGGGGGAGTCACTACCCAGACCAGTTTCAACCTTTTTTGAGGTCTCCTCAGTGAGTAGCTAGACCCTGAAATACCAAGGTTTTTAGTAATACAGAGCCTTATCAACTTTACCTATACAAGGTGCTTTTACTTTGAATAAGAAACTCTGGATGAGATAAAGATGTGAAAAGTTATTTCAGGGTCTAGCTACTCGCTGATGAGACCTCAAAAAAGGTTGAAACTGGTCTGGGTAGTGACCCTCCCCACACACACGCACCCATAATGTATAACAGTATACATCTCTTAGTGAGATGTGTTTTACATTATGGGAAATACTAGGAATAGTGATCAGATCTTTACCCACCTTTACAACGAGTTGCCCTGGTGTTGCACTATCTTTAGACTTGAACTACGTTCAGGCGCAAATTTAACTGTTTTGCTTACTTGGGAGAAGGAGTACAAAAACCAAGTTTATAAAATTACTTGGTATCCTTAATATATATTATTCCCAAGGTAAAAAACTTATATATATATATATATATATATATATATATATATATATATATATATATATATATATATATATATATATATATATATGCAATTATATTATATGCAATATTACAATCGCTTTAATATATATATATAATATATATTATTTTTTTTTTTTTCAATTTATCTATTGAAAGTGACATAGCCGAGAACTTAGATCTAGAAGTAGTAAAGTCTTTTGCTGAAATTAAGGCTAGAAAGGTTACTTTTTTAAATAATTAAAATTGTTAATTCTTAATTTAGATTTTTTTATATTTATTTTGTCATGTTTAATGTGATTTATGTAATATTTATAAACTGTGCTAACGTAAACTCGACTAGCTAATTTCGACGAACAGTTATTCAGTGAATGTCTTTCACAACGATATGTTTGCATACCCGTTACATTGTCGTTTCCTTCCGGATTTAGTGAGATAAAATTTCGCTCGTATCCAGGAAAGCAGAAAATTTCCACGATTTAAATAAACAAATAACATACACTGAAGTCCTATAACGACTGAATTTTAATTTTGCTGCCATAGTGAATTTTCATACTAGGTTCTAGTGTAACGTCTTTCCACATGACTATGTTATTATTTCTACTACGTATTCATATTGTAATCACAGATGTAACAGAACATATTAAAATAATATGTAATATATTGTTATTTTATGTGATTAATAATATGAATATTTTTAATGCGTACGTTTTCTAAGTATATAAGTAAATATCGTCTCTAACAATTTGCTATTTGTTTGCAATTATATGCAATATTACAATCGCTTTATCCAGTTGTTCGTTGCTCACCTCTGTATTTTATTTTTATTTTTTTCTACGGGAGAGTTTTTTTTTATTATAAGTTTACTGACGGAGAAGGGAGGGGAGAGAAAGAAATGAAGAAGTTACACGAGTTGTTAAATATATATTTCGACCTTCAAAAATATGAATGTCTCAAAAAATAATGTAACAGAACTGTGCTCGTATAAATGTATCATTCTCAGGAGGGCCAAATAAAATATTTGCATCCTGTGAAGAATGCCGTTCCCTGAAGAAGTTTATTGCCAGTTTTGTTCCACGCACTGCCAGCCACACAAACCAGTGTTTACGGCACAGAAACTAGTGATTCCAGACCACTAGCAGCACTGTCCTTAATCTTACTCATACAGCTTTCCATCGCTTTGGACTAATGAAGGAGAACCTGTCTGGAAAATGATAAAGCGATGTCTGTAACATGATCCCGTTTCCTGTGGAACAAATACGTAAATATCTTTGTAGACCGTGTGGAAAAGTGATAAGTACCAAAGTCGACTTTGCGTTTCACACATACCACTATGTTAGAATAAAGTTCATCATAACTGTGCTTATTACCATATTTTTTGAAACATCCTCGCATTGGAACAGAAGTAACAAATTGTTTTGTATATAGCCATTCAATGAACGTCTTTCAAAACAACAATAAAGTTTTTTTTTTACTATCAATGCCAGCCCAGCTGACCGAGTGGATGTCACCGCTCTATCTCCAGTGAACAAGCTTTTGTTCGAATCCTTCCATGTGCACGGATGTTTAAATTTGAGATGAATTTCTTCACACACACACACACACACTCTGGATCCATACCCCCTAAATGGCTTGCAAATACAGGCATAGAATTGCTCTAGTGACCTACCACAACAATTCGAAAGTAACTTTTCAATTAAATAACAAAACAGAACTCTATATATACATTTTTTAAAAAAAATTATCACTAATACAAATTAAAAATATGAAGTAAATGTTAAAAGAAAATGTCTATTGTTGTTTTATTAGTTCTTTTAAGGTTTGAAGATTTAACAACTGTCCAGTCTGACAATTGTTTTGAACTTCATACTTTTCAGTACTAAATCACTATTGTTAGTGAAAATGTGAAGTAAATTACAGGTAACCCTCGTATAACGCGGTACTTATACAACGCGGTTTCGATAAAAAAATACGGTCTATAAATTGTAGTAACCTTTTATCTTTTCATATGTTTTTCACCGTGCGACTTAAAAATCAAATTTTATCTTCGTTAAATTTGTGTCTGCCAGTATTCCACGTGTAGTTATAAGTAGCGAATTTATATTAGGAGAAATACCCTGTAGCAAGCATGCACGTCAATTGTTTACCATATAAAGTTTATTGTTGAAAATTGTCTTCGTTTTCTGCCAGGAAAGCGCATTAAAAATCATAAATGTGTTAATCTCAAGCTGAGCACTTTATTTTCTGGTGAGTTACATACATAATTAATATGTAATGCTTTTTTATGTAAAAAAAAATATTTTTATAGTAATGGCCACAAACTGCAACGAAAGGGAAAAACCAACATTGAAAAGAAAATTCATTTCTCTCGAAGAAAAAATTAAAATCATGGATCGATTGAAAAATTGAGAAAAACCAAGAGCTGTTGCAGGGACTTTGAATTTAAATGAATCAACAATTCGAACAATCAAACAAAATGAACACAAAATCCGAGAAAGTTTATGGCTGGGTCAACGGTAAGTGCAAAGCGCGTTGCTCGTGTACGCGATATTCTAATAGAAAAAATGGAGAAATCTCTAATGATTTGGATAGAAGTTGCACTCCAAAGAAAATTCCTTTGGATGGAAATCTTATTAAACAAAAAGCTCTCAAAGTTTATAAACGTTTATAGTTCAGACCAGGTGTTCAATGCGGATGAATCCGTGTTATATTGGGGAAAAAAATGCAAAAACTATATTTCGAAAAATGAAAAATCACCTCCTGGATGGATTCAAAGTTTTCAAAAATAGAATTACTCTCTTAAGTTTACGTACAATATGTAATTTTTTATAATTTTATGCTATGTATTTGTTTCATAGTTTATGTTTTTTTAACTTCGTGAATTATATAAAAATATTTTTTTTCGATATGTCATGGTTGTTTATATAATTAAAAAAAAAAACGATTTCGGAACATAACCCTACTTTTTCTATGTGATCTGAGTCTCGCATAACGCGATTTATATAACGCGGCATTTCTATGTAACCTAACATCCGCGTTATACGAGAGTTACCTGTATATTAAATGAGGGGGGGGGGGATTCCTAAAACTTGGAGAAGTGAGTCAATCAATGATTGACTCACTTCCTTCAGACTACAATCTGGAACCGTCATTGAGAAGAGAGGATGGACTTTATAGCAGTCCACATACAGATGTAAAAATCACTATCACGGCTGCAAATTTCAGGAATCTGGAAACATTTGGGTCTGGTTAGATCCGTTCTGTTTTTACCTTATGCGTAGACCATGCAGGCTGTCGAAACCAGATCCTACGGAATAGGATGGTTAATCCTTATTCCCCTAGTATTCTTATGTCTATAAATTGCCTGTGTTCTTCTGACCGGTTTGTGTGATAAAAAGACTCTAGTTTCCGGAAAAAGAGGTGATAGGAAAAACCTGTCACCTCTATGACACAAGCTAACTCATCCTGAACTGAAAAGTCGATAAAGATTATTTCTGGTTATATCACATTCTCAATAAATACCTATAGAAGTGGTAGTAAAATCTACACACCATGCTTGGCACACAAGTATTTACGAATTATTTTAGCACCTGATGGAGAGACCTGCTTTTAATATCCATTAATATCTAAACCGTTAATAATATCCATAAATGTTTGTGATGCAAAGATCGAAATTCTTGCCGAATATATTCATTAGCTAATTTAATTTTATACATAGTATATATAAAATACTCCTCACTTTTGACATTCTATCCTGTAACCCTACCAAGAATAGCACCGACTCTAAGGACAGCTGCAACAGGACATGTTTTGACCCAGAAAAAGAAGTCTAAAAAGGTTAGGTTAGGTTAGTTTCATATTTAAGAGATTCACTATACTTTCCAGAGAAGGCTTGCTATTTGATGACCTCTTCAGGTTACTGTGGGTATCTTATACCGACATCTGCCATTCTTTACACGTTCCTGTAGTATTCAGACATTTTATATCTGAACCACTCATGAAGAATACCCGTCTAAGTATTAATTCTGTAGGTTTGGAACGGACACAAGAAATATACAAACAAATTATGTTTATCAGCTTTTAAACAGATCATTGGTTCGATTTAGTAGAATCAACTTCGGTGACAAATAGACAACATGAATATACTGTACTTTACTGCTCTGTCAAGAACTTCTGAAAGAGAAGCAAGGTTAGCTGCATTTCTACATTTGTTGAACTATAACGAAAAGTAAAGATATAACATAATGATTTTCAAAGCAATTAAAAGGTAGTGTACAAGATTATGAACGGAAAATTATAGTGATATAAGAACACTATAAAGTCTTCTCAAAAGTATAAAGTCTCAAGGTTACCTTAAGAACGCCTTCTATCTTCACTTAATTTGAAGTTACATTATTTTAGTACGGATAACAGCCAACTGTTATAGGAAAATGAGACGTTGAGGAAAATATACTGTACCAAGCGGACAGTTAGAACGTGTTTGGAGGGATAGGAAAGACGACCACCACAAGGTCATCTTGAAGGTCTTTTACCCGGAAAAAAAATCGTTATTCTATTTCCGGAAGGCCACTAACGTACAGGTACAGACAAAGCAATGTTAAGTTTAATTGGTCTGTGACTTTTAATTCATGAGATAACAGTAAACAAACCGTAATAGTGAGCAAGAAGCTTCCCCAACATTCGCCGGAGGAACTTTTGTTATAAGAAGTCTCAGTATAAGAATAATGGCTCAGTCAATTGCGGTCCTGGGAATTTCTAGTGACCTGGGCTTGGAACATGAAACCACTCCAGTTCAAAGACACAAAGAAAGAGTGAAAAACAATAAGAGGTTGTAATGAGCCCATTCAGGGATGGGTTGAATGAGTTCCAGTAAGAATATGATATGGGGATACTTCCATTATACTATTTATTCTTGAAGTTTGAAAAAATATTTCACAAAGATGATTTTTTTTTTTTGCGTAATTATGATATTATCATAATATTAGACGGAATTATAGGAGTTACAGGAGTTGGTGTTTCAGTGAAATTTAAGTGTAGATTATTCGATTGGTGTTCGTGATTCGTTGGTGTTTCAGTGAAATTTAAGTGTAGATTATTCGATTAGTGTGTGTGTAGAAGAAGAGTTTTCTCATATGATGTTTTATTTCTGAACAAACTTTGAGACTTAGAATAATCAAATTGAAAGATTTAAAGATGACTGCTAATTAAAAATGATCTCTATGTCTTATTGTGGTTTTGATATACTTGATAAAAATATATTCATCTTTAATGCACTGAACAGTATATTAAACTCACCCGCCTATGATTTATCCGGAAAATTTATGATTAAATAAAAAAATCAGCTAACGCCTTTGATTCGTTATAGAGAGTAGGCGAGGCCTTTATACCCTATCTAGCTTTTGGAGACTGAGTGGGCAGTTCAATCTCCACCGGTAGCCAATCAGAGATAGCTTGCCCATGTCTATCACTAATTATAGCAGCCACCGATGAAGAGGCTGGCAAACAATTGCTGCCATCTCTTTGTACCTAACCCTAACAGGATATGTTATTGTCTGAAATAATGTGGGTGCTACGGTCGATTTTATTGTTTTAGTGTAAAAAATAATCAGTGAGCAATTACAGGAATCAGAAGTGCGGAGTAAATAACTTTTAGCAAGTGGGCTCAAAAGAGGATCTACATTTACCTTCTAGAAAAGAAATTTTATTAGTAAGATGTGAATTTTATTGTGAACGTCAGGAGAGGTTAGGGTTAGTAGAGCCTAACCCAAATTGCTGAAGCTATAAGTAGCTGGGTTGCTCGGTCTTTAAATAGTAATTGGGTCTTCAAACTTCATACCCTTATATTAATTAGTCCAATATGGACTAATTAATATAAAGGTATGAAGGGACAATAAATAGTATAAGAACTACAGTTTATCTAAATCAGTTGTAAATTTCAATAACTTTCAACTTGCATATTGAAGGAAATTAGTGTCAAATGGAGACACTATTACAGAAGAAATATATATTTCACAACAACATTTCTGAATTAGGATGATCGGATGCGCTGGGGCATGAAATCAAATATTCTATAAAAATGAAACCATTAAGAACAGTTTGTTTACACATTGTAGTATGACATGTAGAGGATGAATAAATGTGGTAAATTTCTATGGAATAATTGAAGATAGAATAAATCTCCTTGTTCTTGTGTAAAGAAAGAAGACAAGAAACGCACCAATAATGTAACTTATCGTAGATTGTCTTTTAAGCGGAGATTTTTATCCTTTAATTCTTTGGATCTACTTCGATATTCATTAAACTTATTAGGAATGCTAAATGGCTTACTGTCTTCAATTACAAAGCAGGTTATTATTTCCAGGCGAGGGGAAGCCGAAAACATAAAGAGAAAATAGATTTTACGTGTGACGATGAACTTCATTTCATTCGGGCACCTTTCGGTTTGAAAAATACTTCTGCAACGCACATTCAAACGATGGGCTGTCTTAAATGAGTCGACATTGATAACATGATAATACCAACCTCAACATTTTTCTCAACCTTAATACAACGTAATTTAAAAGTAACTCTTAAAGGCTGTATAAATTCAATTCTGTTTGGTTTACTAATAGTCAGTCTTCCGAGGATCAAAAGAATATTATTATTATTATTATTCCTGACACCTCCAAGGGGTCCGAAGACTTATCGCGGGAAATATATGTTGAATATGTGTTGAAAATAATGAAAACAAATTATTTAACTGTTGCAAACTACTTAAAATATTTTTAGAGAATAAAGAAAATGACGTAAAGGTACTTCCATCGACACATTGATAGTAATACATGAATAAACGCAATATAATACTTTGTAGTAAAAGCGTTGAAGGAAATATCAGAAAAGCATGAAGTAAATTGTCTTCTCAGTATCTTTCGGTCGTTCTTCATTTAGATAGTGACGGGATACTCGAACAACATTTATTCTGTTTCCTTACATTAACGACGTCGATATGTTAATATAAAAGTGACAAGCCAGGCCCGACATTAAATACTATGATAATGGCTGTACTCCCACAGATGCGAGACTCTTTTTGCTACTTCTGCGCATGTCAGAAGAAGGAGAATACATTCCGATAATAGGGTAATCAATCCGTCTTGTGGGATGAGTTGTTTATTATTACATGTCAGAAAATTGACTTTTATTTTATGAACATTGTAGTTTTTAAAGTGGTAACTATTTGCTTGTATATTGGAAATTTTTACGTTTAAAGCACGTGATTTCGCGTGTTGGTGACCAAATTCGAATATCCTTTATTTATTTCTCCCCTTCAGCATGAATTGACTCTTCTTGGCACGTTGCCAGACTAGGGTCTCGGATCTGTGGTAGCACATACATTCCTGAGCCAAAACATTATGTCCACCCATTCTGTTTCCAGCCTACGAAACTGCACGGTTGGCTGGAAACAGGCTGGTGTGATACTCGCAGGCCTCATTGAACGCATTTTAACCACTAATTCAGAACTGCGGATTGTTTCAGACCAGGTATTGGATGACAATGTGACTCAATGGATCTGGACTCTTCCAACAACATGTCACAAGGCTCACTTTGTGCAAGCATGGTTCGAAGCGCATATGCAATCATTCTGTGTGCTCCCCTGACCGCCTAATTCTGCTTATTTGAATCTCATCGAAGATGCTGCGTTCCTCATGATCTCACAAGTAGGATCATGCGGAACGCAGCATCCGCTGGTGCCTCTTTCAGTTGCAGACTTGGACGTTATTCTGTTTAGTTGGTCCGCCTCGCTTGCTGGACACCTTCCATGATCTATCTGAATCGATGCAAAACCGTGCAAGTAGTTATCTCCACTAAAGGAGATCCAATACGCTACTAAGTAGGTGGTTATAATGTTTTGGTTCAGAATAAGAACATAAGTATAAAGATTGCACACATCTTTGAAAGGCTTACCTTCTGTTAAGATTATTACTATTAACATTCATGTATCCATTTGCATGAAAGGAAAAATGCTTGCGATAAACAATAAAAGAAAAGTTGAGTTAAAATAGTGTGAGAGTTATGGAAATATTAGAATTGTGGAGAATAATACCTGTAGTTTATTATAGCTACTTCGAGTAAGACCTTAGTGAATAAACCCACTGTTAGGTCTAATATCACCATCGAAGCACCTTCACTCTGCTGCTTTACTAAACAAAGTTTAGTAAAAAAAAAAAAGAAATGTTGGATAAATACTTGCACTTTAAAAAAGAAAAGAAACAAAGGGTGCATTCTTGGTAACAACAAAATAAATAACAACGGGAAGAAAAGGTTAAATAACTGAAAAAGAGATGTATAAAAAGTCATTATATCGGCAAAATATAGTATTACTAAGTTGGCAATGAACATTGCCCATTGAGCAGTCACATGACTTCAAAAGAATTTCCTTCCTGGAAATGCGAAAAGTAAAAGAGTGAAATCCGAACTTCAATAACGGTGAAATACAAGAACGCTGAAAGTTTGGCATGCAAAACCCAGGTGACGAAAGAATCATAATTGATTATTATATGGACTGAGCAAACACATACGTCCCAGATAACGGAAGCACAGATAAAATAATAATAATAAATAAATAAAGGATAAAATAATAAATAAATAATAATAGTTCGGCACTTACCAAAGCTACTCGTATATAATAAATATTAAAGCAAACTGAAACTACATAGCAGGGCATCATATTCACGATAAACGCGGGGAGGGGAAGAAAAGAAAAAGAGAGAGAGAGAAAGAGAAAGAAAACGGCCAGAAGAGAAAATATTAATAAGTGAATTACATGATAAAACACACTTTTTATAATATAATATAATATAATATAATATAATATAATCTGCTAACGCCTTTTCTGCATGAAGCAAGAATTTAGGAAAGCAGAATTTCGAAGCTAAACTATACGAGGATAGCTATTGGTAAGTCTATGGGGGGAAAAAATAAACACACCGAAGAATTTTAATTTCACTTATTATTATGTAGTGTTGTCGTATGACTGGATAATATAGTGAATAATTTCAGACCGGTATGTAGAGTATAACGCGAACATGCACCATCTGGCGTGAAATATTTTATTTTGCTGTCATAAAAATTAATTAATTAGGAAAAAGATGATAAATGCTCTAAATTAACAGCAAAGTCAGACATTGCAAAGTAATCTCCAATTGACTTCCAGTTTTAAAAAAAAAAATGCTAGGGTATAAGAAATACTTAAAGTAAAGCTTGCTATATAATGAACTAATAATTTTAACTGTCAACTGCTGCTTACCAGAAAAATAATCTATCTGGAAAGATTGTTGAGGAGGGTACAAAAAATCATAGTTAAACCACTGCTGCTCATTATAACTACGACTAACTAGTTCTAAAAATTATTCATATTATTATTTTTTTCTAAATAATAATATCAATAATCTCTTCGTTCTCGTCGTTTTTATTAGAATAGAACGGTGACCGAACACTGATAACAGACTAGATCGTAGGTGTAATAAAATATGAAATTAATCTTTCGGCGGCGTTGTAGATTCTAATAATTTTATTATGCGAAATGAGGCTGCAAAAAAAATGTCAGTTAGCGCTTTCATCATCATCATCATCATCAAATTCCTGCCATGTACCCTCAAGGAGTGTACAGGATATGATAGTACTACATGAAAAATTTACAGCATTACTAACTTCCTATCTACAATTTTCCTCCAAATCAATGTGTTAAATGTCAAGACTCTAATATTATCGGGTCTTATATTTCTGTCTTCTAAGGCACTTTTACTGTATCAATCCGCCTATATCTTGGTTTTCCTCTGGGTCTTTTTCCTGCCAACCTGGCAGAGAACACTTGTTTTGCTAATCTTTCCTCGCCCATTCTGTTTAAGTGACCATACCACCTGAGATCAGCTCTGCTAACACATTCCTAGATTCTAACAATGTCAAGTGCTTTCCTAATATCCTCCTTTTTAATATGATATTGCCACTGATGCCATCTGTTAATACCCCTAATCTTTCTCAGGACTCTCATATCTGCAAACTCTAGTCTTTGGTCAAGTGTTTTACTTCTTATGCTCTCAGATCCATAAGTTAAAATTGATTTAGACACTGCCTTGTATACAGCTAATTTAGTGTTTTGAATAATTTCTCTCTTATTCCATATAAATTTATTCAATTGACTTTCTACCATACTTTGTTGATTCTGTTGTCTATTTCCATATTTAATTTACCATCTTCACTAAAAATCGTGCCTAAGTAGCTGAAATGTTTTACTTGTTCCACAGGTTCTCCATTCACAACACAGTTGACATTTTCAATGATTCTGCCTATTTTCATTGTCTTTGTCTTTTTATTGCTGACCTTCATACCATATCTATTACAACAGCTATTCAATTTAGTCAGAGAATCTTGCAGACTTGTAGCGGATTTATTTAGAAGTATAACATCATCCGCATAGAGCAAAGAGCTGACATTAACATCTCCAATTTTGATATCATTTTTAATACCACTTTCCTTCATAATGTGTTCCATATAGATAATGAATAACAGAGGGGATAATGTACATCCTTGTCTCACACCAGATTTAACATTAAACCATCTTCCTGTACTACCTTCAATTCTAACTGCTGACTTACAACTCAAATAAAGACTAAGTATTGCTTGATATAATGCCCCATACACACCATATAACTGCAGCGTATTGAATAGCTTCTCTCTTGGCACCTTGTCATATGCCCTTTCCAAATCGACAAAACTTAAATACAGATCTTTGTTATATTCCCATGCTTTCTCGACTATTTGTCGTAAAGTGAAGATCTGATCCTGACAGCCTCTATTTGGCCTGAATCCAGCTTGTTCTTCACCAAGCTTTTCTTCCACAATTCTTCTCAACCGTTTCTCAAGTATACTTGCATTGATCTTGCCAGGAACACTCAGTAGGGAAATACCTCTGTAATTCTCACATTCAGTTTTATTTCCCTTTTTTTTTATATATGGGTACTATGAGAGCTCTACTCCAATTGTCTGGAATTCGTCCCTCTGTCCAGGCTTTCTGTAATACTTTACTGTAATACTTTATACCACCATACTTCAGCATTTCTGGTCGAATATCATCCACTCTTGCTGCCTTTCCACATTTCAGGCTTTTGATGGCTTTTTCTACTTCAAGTATGGATATGTATTCCTGACTGCATGCCTGGTCAATGTTTTTTACCACTGTGCTGTCATCGCTGCTTATTTTATTTAGCAGTTTTTCAAATTAATTACTCCATACTTCAAAGCTATCTTTTTTTCCTGTTTTCATGTCACTTTATCATCTCTAATTCCTTTTACAACACTCTTTCCTCCATTTCTTAGCTTCTTCAACAACCTCCAGAATATCTTACCACCTTCTTGGTATTTATTTTCTATGTTCTTGCCAAAGTCCTACATGGCTCTTGTTTAGCTTTCTTACATTTGTCTCTGTATTCTCTAAGAGCACAAGCTGAATTATTTGCCAGGAACTTTTGATATGCTTTCTTCTTTTCCTTCACTGCCTCTTTAACTTTCTGTGTCTACCATGGAGTTCAGAATTTTCTATCCTTGCACACAACCTCAACACATGCCTCTCTGGCTGAATCAGTGAGTGTTTTCTTCAGGGCTTGCCAATGAATCTCCAACGTTGGGTTCCTCTTCTCGAACTCTTTCATTTTTTCTTCAATAATCTTTGTGTATTTTAGTCTACAGTTCACATCTGAGAGCTGCTCAACTTTTATTCGCTTTAAAACTTTTTTACATGTTATTCTTTACAATATGAAATTCAATTTTATTCTGCTCAAGACTAAATGGTGATCACTTCCAATTTCAAATCCTCTGTACACTCTGGTGTCCTGCACCAATGGGAAAACATCAATATCAACAATAACATAGTCAATGAAACGCTTATTTCTGCCTTTTTAATATGATTCTAAAAGTAACAAATAATAATAATAAATATATTTTTCTTATATTCTAACAACCACAAATTGAGAATTATATTCATCTTAAGAACTGGCATGTACTTACAAATGAAATGTAAAATAAGACTTAAAAAAATGCAATGTGTGTGTGTGTGTGTGTGTGTGTGTGTGTGTGTGTGTGTGTGTGTGTGTGTGTGTGTGTGTGCGTGCGTGCGTGCGTGCGTGCGTGCGTGCATGTGTGTGTGTGTGAACACACACACACACACGAACACTTCCTATATGAAATAAAAGGCGCTGGTGGATTTTATAATTTAAATTTCATTAATTATACTGCATTTTTTCTGAGGAAAAAAGTTGTGGAACACTTGTAGTCTTTGGATCCTAATCCTACCTTTGACCAAAATATTTATTAGCGAAATAGCCATTTGGATACTATCCACAGTCTCTGACGTGAACACTTGTGAGTTTCTTTAGTAGATAATTTTATAGCCTTGCTGTGTATAAATGATATAAATGATAGGTATTGCAAATTACGTGGGTGGACCCCACGAAAAAAATAAAAATAAAAATTTGCTAATGCCTTTCATTCCCATAAGGAATAGGCAAGGCCTGTTTAGCATGGTCGAACTTTTGGAGCACAAGGGGGCAGTTCAAATTCCACCTTTGCCCAATCAGAGATAGCTCCAAGACTATCACTGCATTATTGAAAAGTAAGTCGCGATGTACACTTTACATTAAGCTTAGGGAATTTCTCCATAGGAAATAATCCAAAAATAGGAAGGATTCATTGCCAGATTTTCATATTGATATATTTTTAAATATACTGTACTTGAGTGTTACTTTTACACAACCCACACAGCATGATTCATTACTTCATTTCTTTGAGTGTACGTACGTGTATTACGAGAGTGTGCTGAAAAGTTGTGATAATCAGCATGAAGGAATTGACATGTCTTTTGATGAAACATTGGGATTAAACGGTTTAAGATATGTTCTTTCTTGTAGTTATATCAGTTGCTTTTGTATCATTTTTTTTCTACGTGTTTATTAGAACTTTTCAGCTCCCCCCCCATACTTGCATTAATTCATTCACTAAATAACTGAATAAGTCTTACTGTATATGTCTCTATTTAAAATGTGTCAAAATAACTTTCCTTCCTTTACTAAAAATTATAGTGTTAGTTATTTAAAATCTAATATATAAAAGTTCTTTCTTCCTAATTGTTAATCACTCAAATATGTTTTACATCATTTGAGTTTTGAGACGCCTAATATGTACTTTGTGTTGTAAACAACAAAAAGCACATGGGGAATAACTTTAATTTCAGTTTGTTAAGGTTATAATTAGTAGGAAACATTTCTTATTGTGCATAGCAAGAGAGCCTAGGAGAACTGAATGGACAATACACAAGGTTCGAATTTGAACGGCAAATTAATGTAGCACATGTTCACAACTCCTGAGAAGAGAGGTGAACTGAAGGTGTTGGCTTGGAGAGTCAGTTGTTAATTAGTCTACTGAAGGCTTGGAATGGATAACTTTCAGTGGTTCATGAATTCCCTCTTCTGGCGGGCGACCATCACTCCGCTTACTGGAAGTAGCAGTTGTTCAAAGAAAGTACCATCATCACTTCGCTTACTGGAAGCCAGCAGTTGCTTAGAAAACGTGCCATCGGAAAGAAAATATGAACCCCAGTTTTTTTTGTTTTGTTTTTTTTCGATGTGGAAGGAGAATGAGCAACTATCGCCACTTTTCAAACCATTCTTAAAGAGGACACCCGAATCAAATGAAATATGAGATCAGATATGAGGTTTTTTTTTGCGTGAAATAACTACCAAGACTGGGTTTTAGAATAATGAAAATTGACTAGGTTATCCCCCTCCCACCGTAAAAGAGTATGGTGATTAGCATTTGTGGGATTTGCGGTGGTTGGTGAAAGAAGTTCATTACTATACAGAAGAAAGAGAGTAAGATAAAATAATAGAACCTTGAAACAATCCAGTATCGGAAAGAAGCTGAGTGATAAAAAGCCATCCACTCACATGCAACAAACGATCAGAGTTCTAGATATCCCTTTACAAAACGTATGCGGATGATCATAAAATGGAGGTTTGCGAAATCATATGCCCTGGAATATCAAAATTTAACAACTTAGATTTTGTCAAATTTTTTCATAATTTAAAATGAAGTTGGTCGATAAATTTTAGTTTAAAATTCTAGCGACCGCATTTAAATATAATTTAAATGCGGTCGCTGAAAATGAGTCGTCTAAAATGTGTATAAAATGTGAATGGACAGAATAGCTGAAACTGTCCTAAGGAAACTAAAATTGCAATGCCTTAATTTGTTTGGAATTTTCATTCTTTTCAACAAAAAATATAACCATCCGACTACGAAGAAAAATATTTATACTTTCACAGAGAGAGAGAGAGAGAGAGAGAGAGAAGCTGTAAATTGTCGTTGATAAGGGTTCTTAGAGTTAATAATTAAACCACTAAATTTCATCAAAATCTGTCCACTTGAAAAAAATTATCACCTCCGGATTAACTGATTTCAATAGGAATTTGGGTACCTAAAATGTGCGCCCACTATTTCTTTATTTTTCATCGAAAATATTCTTCTTTTCTTAAATATGTTCTTAATTAAACTCAAATATATAAATATTATTATTACATAGAAATGGATCTCGACTCATAAGGCCGAGATCCATTTCTTCCATACCTGTGTCTTGTGCCACTAATTCTACTTCTCTCAATCATTCATTCTTCATTCTCCGTTCTTTTAACCATTCATTGTTCTTCTTTCCTTTTTTTCTGTGCGAAGTTAATTTAGGCCTTCCTCTTTTTTTTCTTCTTCCGAAGTCCATGTCAAACTCTTGGAATCTGTCTGTTGTCCATTCTCAGTAAATGTCCAATCCATTTCCATCGTTTTTTGTTTTTTTTTTTCCCCACACTGGTGATACTTTTTTGCTCAGTCAGTTTATATAAGTCATCGTTTGTTATATGTTGAGGCAAAAATATTTTTAATATTTTACGTAAACATTTTGTGTGGAAACAATTTAATTCAGCTTCCTGTTTTTTTGGTCAATTTCCGTGTCTCTGATCCATATAATAATACAGCTTTAACATTGCTATTCTTTATTTTGGTTTAATTATAATATTTAGACGATTTCCATATAGTTTCAGATTTTTTTTGAAAGCAGTACTTGCTTTTGTCAATCTTTTCGTTATATCCCATTCCACCTGTCAATTCCACCTTCAGTATCAACATTAGCTCCCAAGTATGTAAAATCCTTAACTTTTACTGGATGCTAATCGATTTTAATTTCTTTTTTTGGCATCTGTTGTTCAGTTTAAGAACTTTAAGTCCCAAGACTAAAACTACGCAATATCCTCAAGTCTACTTCATACCTGAAAAGTGTTTTTGTCTGTTTATAGTATGCATTCTCCGATCGATTTGCTTGTTTTGCAGGCAGAAAAAAAAAAAAAAACTACTTATCTACTTCCTCTACAGGAACAAATTAACATTAAACATTCACATAATCGATTTCAGTTATTTTTCTTTATCTGCATCTAAATAAAGTGCATTTATTTAATAAATCTTGATAAATTAAATAAATGTCGATAACTAAAAAAATTAAATAAATGTAGTTATTTTCTAATTTATGGGAAAAAAAAGAATAATACGGAAATTCAGTTTAAAAAAAAAAACGAACTTTCAAATTTTTGCTGAATAAATAAACAATGAAACAGTTAGTTGAATGTCCTCTTTTCTGAAAAAAACGAAACTATTTGTGGTTTTGGAACGTGCTTGCGGTCTATTTTCATTGACGCAACACAAAGATTAATTGCGTTTAGTGTGAAATCAGTTCGAAAGCAAAGTTGAAACTCCCTCAACATACAGAGACCCAAAATTTTGCGTGTAGGAGCTGTAGTGATGTAGGCATGCTTTGTGTTTATATTTAGATAACGTGGGCGCAGGCATTTCATCATTACAGCCCTTGAAGAGCAATAAAAATATTTAAAATGCAATTAAGCTTTAAGAATATTAGTTGTTTATTAATTAAGATTCATTTAGATATTACATTTAAACAAACAGAAATTTCATCGTCATTTGTATTTGGTGTTCAGCATATTGTGTAAAAATTCTTGTGCATCTGTTATTTCATTAGTTATCATGTGATGATGACGTCACCCTAGCAGACGACTAAGCAGTAGGAGGATTCTGGTCGATGTAACTATTTATGGCTCGTCGGGTTTTAACCCCGACCCTTCAAGGTGATGCGCTGTTAGAGATGAAGCCAAGCATTTTTATGTTAGAAACAAAAGTCTCTCTCTATCTCCCTTTCAGTCCTTCGTTTTCTTTATGAAATGCTTGTAAAAAACCAGAGAGAGAATATTTATTGTTCTGCAGTTAAGAAATATTTTTCTCATTTATTTGAGAAGCAATATTTTTCTTAAATGTGTTCGTAATAAAACAATACACGATTATAAATTAACACAATTGTTATCTAATAAATTTCATTTCGTATTTAATTTTTATTCTTATTTATAAAGATAATCTTAACTTTACATTATTTTATTTTATTTTTACTTTTTATGTTATTATTATTTTTTTTAAAGAAAATCAGCCGTGCTACTAGTATAATTAATGTAATTGGGGCACATTGTCACTATTTTTATCTATAAAAACTATATTATCCTTCATAATATTCTTTATATACGAGGGACAATACGAACGTAATGACTCTTTTTTTTTTTTTTATTATTATTCTTTTGATCCAAGCTCTGTAGAAAGCTTCTAACGTCAATGAGTGGACAATAATAGTGGCAGTATCTAGTTTCACCACAGTGAGGGGAGGGCGCTGCAGTCGGTCATATGAGCGCCACACACATAAATAGTTCAAAATGACTTATGGATGCATGTGCAAAACAGAGTTGAGATTGAATTCCTTACCGAGGAAGATGTGAGTCCGATGGAAATTCATACCCGTCTGGACAATGTGTATGAACGTGAACTCAGGTTTAACGTTGGGTCAGTCACTTTAAGAGTGGCAAAACTTTAAATCAAATGTCTGACTTTTAAGAATTTGAATAGAGAGGCATGATGATCAATTCAGAACCGTACGTGGAGATGTTGCAGAAATTTTGGAACGGGCAGAAACATATATGAGGATTTTCTCCATGACAACCTCCGACACCATTTTGCATGCAAAGGTCTGGAACTGACTACCACCTGTTTGGCCTTCTGAAGGATATTCTCTGAGGACATCGTTTCGTAGATGACGAAGAGTTTAAACTGCTGTTCGTGAAGAGCTTCGACGTCGGAGTAAAAATACTGTACTGGAGTCCAGCGATGGCAAAAGATTATCGAGAATGAAGGAGACTGTGAAAAGTGACAGAATGCTCCCAAAAGATGGAGGATTAATCCCCGTAAAAGCCAAAATATTTGAGAGAAAAAAAAGGAGGCATTACTTTTATACATGCCCTCGTATAAGATATCCCGGTGGATCTTTTTGATGGGGCGTAATGATTTTTTTTTTTTTTAAATTCTTACGATATTTAGACTAAAGTGGATAGATTAAGATATCTAAAGTGCTCTATGTTTCGGAAAAGAAACATCTTCCACTTGAACTTATATATATCGCTTCATATTCATCCTCATGGCACCTGACCATATAAATGATGCTGTTGGTGTCTATTGTGTGTGAGTGTGTGTGCACGCGCTCGAGCATGCGTGCTGCGTCAGCAACCGTTGTTTGGAATTACGGGCCGAAGCAACCAAAGTGAAGGCCAGTGTACTATGTCTGTAAACTCCACACACTCTAAATTTACTCGAGGTTAACAATCGCTTAGCGAATTTTGATGTGTAGTTTCCTTTTTTCACACAAATGTACCAGTAGACTAAACTCCTTCCACCTTTCCAATTTTCTCTTAGGAGTTTGGGAGCTCTTTAAGAGCTGTCTTAAATCGGGGTATTTTAGGTGGGATAACGGAGTTTTGCAAAGAACAAGAGTATTTATGCGATTTTACTTCTGCTCCATAGAATAGAATAGAATCTTTAACATTGACTCTGAATTCGCCTTCCCACTCTCAAATCTAAATATGAAGTACACAAGGATGCTTTTGCCATTTAGTTTCAAGGCCTACAGCCTCCTCAAACTTTCTACAATTGCTTAACAATATACACTCACGAATTAATTTCAACTGTGGAATGGAAACAGAAGAATCTTTAGCCTTCTATTCTGATGATTCCCTACAAGCTCTTGTGTTAAGTCTACTGGATATGTATACATACGAGCAGATACCTATTTGTCACTTAATATCAATTACTACCTTCCCAGAAATTAGGAATTTTCAAAACTTTAGTCTACAGGGTGGAGTGAATTTCAACCTCAGGATTAACATTGTACTTGGAACAAAGGACAACAAACAACAACAGCAACAAAAAAAAACTCTTTCCAAATTCTTTAGAATCCATTTCGTATATATACGCTATATTTCTACTTTATGAAATGCACGCTCGCGCGCGTGCATACACACACACACATATTAGGTGTCTAAAATGAGTGTTCTATGTACAAAATATCTACCCTCCTGGACTAGATTATAGATCGCTAGGATCCTCTTTTCTTTCCGAATGCCTACGGCATCCCCTATGAATGTGGTACACAGTATTTTAAACATACAGGATGGACTATCTTAGTCAGGAAAAAAGGAACATAAAAAATACATACGGTATGGCTAATTCAAAAGTGGATTAGAGCTGGTAGCTGATTCTGATTTTTTGGCGCACACCTTATCTTCCCATCAACAGTAATTAGTGATAAGCATCACAAGCAGCGCAATTCTCTCATGCATGACTTTCAGTTTTCCACTTTATTTTATATTCTGTCATTGGTGAGTTGTGTCTTTCAAGTGCCTACATTATGCTAGCATTTTTAGCTGGCAAAACGTCCAGGTATAAATATTTAACTTAGTTTTAAATTATTAATTTTAATTTCTGTTCAATTCTAAGAACAACTTTGACATGAGTGTAGCTCATAAGACTAGTGAAATTTCCCTAATGAGAACCAACAGTTCGAATCAGCTGCGAGCCTTAAAAAAATAATAAAATAAATCAGCTAACTCCTTTTATTCCCTTATGGGGAGTAGGCGAGGCCTTTATACCCTATCTAGCTTTTGGAGACTGAGTGGACAGTTCAATCTCCACCGGTAGCTGGCAAATAGGCTGGCAAACAAGTACTGCCATCTCTTGGTACCTAACCCTAACAGGATATGTTACTGTCTAAAATAATGTGGGTACTACGGTCGATTTTCTTGAGTTTACGGATCGAAAAACCTAAGTTTCGTGAGAAAAAACCCTCTACTACTGTTATCAGATCAATAACAAATACAGCAATCCCTCGATTATTGCGCCTAATGCGTTCTTTAAAACAGGCGCATTAATCGAAAACTCACTAATCGAATATAATAACCTATGGGAAAAAGCATAATTCTTTCCTCAAATTTCTTTTTTGAACCTTAATTTTTTTTATAAAAGAATTAAGGTATGTCTCAGGGTCTAGTTAAAGGAAAACCATGAAGCTGAAAGACAATAAAACATATTCAGAATATAAATTTTATTATTCTACTTCTTAACAAAGAATTGAGCTAACGTAGTTTGGCAGGCATTTTGTTTCTTTTTTTTTTCATACAACCGACGTTAGCCCTATTGCCTCTTCTACTCTTCTACAAATTTTACTGCTTCCCTCTTCATCAGAGTTAGCCTCTAAGCATTGCTGCTTAGAAATTTCGATTGTACGAAAAATCTTTTCAAATTGTTTCTGTGAAATCTCTTTTGGCTAATTATCAGTGGTTAAATTTTCTTCATATTCTTCGAGAACTTCCCACTTGCATCTAAATTTAGCAAGTCGGAATCATTCAATTCTTCAGAATGAGATTTAATTAACTCTTGGACGTTATCATTGTGAAGGACGTACGAATTGGTCGCCAACACGCGAAATCACGTGCTTTATAGATAAAATTTCCCAACTGTTATACAAGTAAAATAGTTACCTTTAAAAACTACAATGATCATAAAAGATAAGTTAATTTTCCGACGTGTAATAATAAACACCTCATTCCACAAGATGGACTGATTACCCTATTATCGGAATGGATTCTCCTTTTTGTGACATGCGGTAATTTTGGCGGTAAAAATTTGGAACATAGTGTACATGGAATTAATATGCCATTAAAAATACTTTATAGAATGTTTTAAATCGGTAATTAAATTATTTCATTCTGGTGAGTGATTTTTTTTTAAATAGTTAGCCATAAAAATGTATAGATAGAAATTTTTTAAAATCTGTAACATTTATTTTTAAGATGTACATAGGCGCACTAATCGAATTTGGGTAACGAAAAAGAAAATGACGCACTAATCGGGGGCGCATTAATCGAGGGATTACTGTAAATACATAGTAGTAAAAATAAACACATCATAAGTAGATATATACATCATATATTTACATTTGTTTTAACCTCCTTAGGGGTATGTACATTACTATTTGTTACAAGTAATTCATTTTGTGAATTTACTTCTCATAGTCTTTAACAGGGATCAGTTACATGACATTTCAATTGGTTACATTCAGGTTTAACTCTTAATACCTTTGTATTACTGTTATTATACAAATAAAAATAAATACACAGCAGTAAAATAGATACATCATTGATAGATATATTCATCATATGTTTGCATATGCTTTAACTTCTTAAAGGTATTACCATTTGTTACAAAGTAATTCATTTTGTGAAATCAATTCTCATAGCCTTTAACAGTGAACAGTTGAGCTACACAGGCCTATAGCTGTTAGCCTTTGAAACCTTTATTTAAAAGTGCTAATAAAACACGAATATAAGGAATACAGTTAGCACTTTTTAATTAAAGCAACCATGTGTATCGATTTAGATGCCTATAGGATTTTGTCTCAAGCATTTCTGAAACCATTAGAATACTTTATTATGTATATAATATTCATTTTTATATACAAGTCTAATTCAAATTCTATTCTCAAAGGCCTCGCCTACTCCCCGTATACGGGGAATAAAAAGGCGTTAGCTGATTTTTTTTTTTTTTTTTTTTTTTTAATTCGTTAGAGCCAGTGGTGCACTCAGGATTTAATCTTGGGGGGGGGGGGGGGAGAGCGAGTTGAGTAGACGACTTGAGACACACTACGACCTATTACTGAGCATCTGCAATGATCGCTAATTCATAAGTAATATAGATATAGTAGACGCGATATAACATAAATTTTAAAAAAATAATAATTTTAATTAGGAAAAGATTTTTGGAAATTTTTCTAATTTTTTTTCCCTTTTTCTTTGGGGACCAGGGCCCCTTTGTCCCCCTCTGGGTACGCCACTGGTCAAACCCATGATCTATGCCAAAAGAATTAAAACAATATATTTACTGCCTGTGCCTATTGTTTGGGTTAAGCACACTATATAGTCAGAGACATCAGTCGATCGTCTCATCTCTATCGATAGGCTGATTTGTCTGTTTACTGAGTGGAAAAATCTTCCCACTTCATATGAGGATGACTAACTTACCTTGAGTTGAAAAGCTCTTTTAAATGTATCTCATTCCTTTTTTTTTTTTTTTTTTCCTGCATATGATAAATCAGAAATGGTAAATAATATTCTTTATAAAGCTATGAGGATTGGATTGTTGGGTATTACGATAGAGTCAGCTAAGGCTATGAGGCAGCAGTGTAATTATGTCCGTTAACTGAGTACATTCGTAAGGCTGGTTTGCTTACATCGCAGGATGAAAACCTGAGTTTCATCGCATTTTAATCCCTCAATACAGGCAAGTCCGCAATAATCAGGCTGAAAACCCCTAGTTAGCTTAGCTAGTCTCATAAGGAGGCAGAAGGGAAAAAACTCCTTATGAGACTGGCTAACTCACCTTCAGATGAAAAATCTATGGGGGACAATTACCATATCATATATGAGGATTTTCATCACCAGCTTCTGGAGTAAATTTAATCGCAGAGACAATATAGTCAGTCCTCGACTTACTACAGCTATCATATTCACATGTTCACACCACCTCACTCCTGCATGTAACTCAAGGACGATGATATTGTTGCTGTCTTCAACGCATTAAAGAGAAATAAAAAGAAAAAGGCAGAGAAAATTCTCAGAGACTTTTTGAAGGAATTTATTTTTTTGCAGATACAACACTGCGTGAGGTGATAGCAGGGTGTATGGGTGGTGTCTAAAAGAAGCTGCTGGAAATATATGTTCATACTCATCAAATTCTAAATTCAAAGACAGCGCCCTATAAAAGACTAATGACAGGATAGCGCTGCTAACCAAAGATTTGGAGTTGGAGGTTGACAATGAAGATGCAGAACATTTGTTGAAAGCCGTGGAAGAGCTCTCAAATGAAGACATTGTAATGCTAGATGCACAGAAATTTGCGAAGAAGAGAGGAAAAAAGCATTAGAACAAGAAGAGGAAGTCGAGTCGACAAAAAACGTTTGCAGTGAAAAATTGGGTAGAGATATTTGCCTTTGTTAATAAAGAAATGGGGAGGATTAGTTGTGTTCTCCTACCAGGACCTTGGCTGACTAGCCATCAGTCATGCTTGTAGCATGCTGAGCACAGTTAAGCCTGGGATGGATTTCCGTGGTGGGCTGGCAACCTACAGCACGGTCAAAAACCCTGATGGAACTGATATAGATGGCAGTGCCAATATTTCGGTGAAGTCCGGAGGGCCATACCCAGGAATCATGCCTCTACGTGGATCTCCCGTGAAACATGGTGTCGTAATGAGCCATGGCAAAGTTGATACTGAGCAAAGAGCTGACAGAAAGCTATAAAATGCATCTCCCAAGACGTTATGTGGCCAGCGTGGGAGATTAGGCCACAACCCCTCCACTACAATGTCAAGAAGAAGAAGAAGAAAGGCCATAAAGCTCATAGCCAAACACTGGATGTGACTAAATTTCCCAAACTACATGACTGCTCTGATCGAAACCATTTATGGAAACCAGAGCATGATGTGGTGGGGAAGCTTTCCCAAATAATAAGCAATACTGGAATAGCCCAAAGAATTCATAAACATAACAGTAATCAATACAATCCTCTTTTCCTCCATATAAGAACATTTAATTTTCGAACACTTAAAGAAGAGGAAGACCTTACCATCTTACAGCAAAAACTAAAACACATTAAATGGGGCATCATAGGTTTAAGTGAAGTTTGCAGGTAAGATGAATATTTAATAAAACTAAAAAATTAAGACTACTTATACTATTATGGGAAAACTGAAAGATAATAATGAGTTGAATTTCTAATTAAGAAAACAATTGCACACCTTATAGAAGAATTTAATTATACAGATGAAAGAATAATAGAAATCACACTTAAAATAAACTCCAAAATTAAAATCAGGATCATCCAAATATGCTCCCACCTCATCCCATACTGATGAAGAGATAGAAGCATTTTATGACTCACTGCAGCACACTCTAGACAAAAAAAAAAGAAAAAAAAAATAGTAATCAAAACTTTACTATAGTAACGGGCGATTTTAACGCCAAAGTAGGTCATCCCATTCACCAAATAGGCACAATAGGACCATATGTATACTGTACAAGCAGCAACTCAGGAATGGCTCTTACAGAATTCTCTATCAGTAAGAAGCTTTACATTATGAATACATTTTTTTAAGAAATCCCTCAAAAGAAAATGGACATGGAGAAGTCCAAATGGAGAAATAAAAAATGAAATAGATTATATACTGTGTATATAATCTATTTTATATTATATTATATATTTTATATTCTATATTATACCATAAAGAAATAGTTCAAGATACATCAGTACTAAATCAAGTAAAAACAGGAAGTGACCACCGACTGGTGAGAGCCAAAATTACAATAAACTCTAAATTGGAAAGAATAAAATGGCTAAACAACAAAAAATCAAGATTTTTTTTTTACTTAAAACCTATTGAAAACAAGAAGAAGGATTACGAAGAAAAAATCAAAAACTAGACTTAATAAATATATTTGAAGAAGAAGAGATAAATAAAATAAGCAGAAACCTAACGGAAGTAATAATCTCAGCAGCCAACGAATTCAAAAGCAACAAAAAGACCATAAAGTTTTCGAGGAAATCTTACAACTACTAAAAAAGAGACGAAATATGAAGCAAGACAAAAACTTAATTTCTAAAATAGAATATGCAGAACTGTGCAAAATAATAACGAAAAAGATAAGAAATGAAATAAGGTCTTATAACACTAAAAAAAAAGAAAAGAAAAAATTTAAAACAATAAAAATATGAAAATACTAAAAAACATTTATCAGTTGGCAAAAGTCAAATAACTGCAATAAAAGACAAGAATGGAACTATAATAAGGAACCTAGAACAAATCCTAAGCAGGCTAGAAGAATTTTATAAAGAACTCTATAGTGATCCTTCAATAGATAAATCAAATATAAATAACTCTTCTCCATCGCATATAGAATTCATCCCCCCCCCCCAATTCAGATGAAACAAAACAAGCATTAAAACAAATGGAAAATGGAAAATGTCCTGGTGAAGATCAAATTCACACACAATTAATTAAATGGAGAGGAAATAATATCATTCACCATGTCACAAACTTACTAAATCTATGCTTAGAAGAGGGGAAGATACCAGAAAACTGGAAAAATGCTACTCTGATACTGTTATTTAAAAAAGGGGGACAAAGAAGAAGTAAAGAACTATAGACCAATTAGTATTCTCTCCAATCTCTACAAAATTCTCACAAAAGTAATAACAAACAGGTTAACCCCTCTTCTAGACTCAAATCAACTTGTTTTACTGGTTGATTTGAGTCTAGAGGATTCCGTAAAGGCTTTAACATAATGGATCATCTTCATGCAGTAAAACAAATAATAGAAAAAGCAGAAGAAAACCAGTTGCCTCTCTGATTAGCCTTTATTGATTATGAAAAAGCATTTGATTCTATCAAAACTAATGGAATAATCAAAGCACTCCAGAATCAGGGAGTTCCTGGAGAATATTACCTCCTTCAGAAAATATACCACACTGCAACAGCAACAGTCCAACTTCACACAAATAGCAATAAAATATCAATTGAAAAAGGTGTCCGACAAGGAGACTCTCTATCACCTAAAATATTTACAGCAGTCCTCCAATAAATATTTAATAATATAAACTGGACAAACCTTGGTTTAAAAATTAATAGCAGAAACTTAACACACCTAAAATATGCAGATGATATCATAAATTTTGCAAACACTCCAGAAGACCTTAATAGAATGATAGAAGACCTATATCATGAAAGCAGAAAAGTCGGTCTAAAAATAAACAGAGAAAAAACTAAAATCATGTTTAATCATTTTGTAACACCAAAAAACATAATAGAAAACAATTTCTTGAAAGAGTCTCTTGATATACATACTTAGGTCATCTCATTGATCTAAACCGTGGACTTTAAAAGGAAATAAATAGGAGAGTTCAACTTGTCTCGGGTGTATTCAGAAAATTGAAAAGCATTTTTCAAAACAATGATATCCCACTCTTTTTAAAAAGGAAGACATTTAACCAGTGTATACTTCCAGTCATCACATATGGTTGTTGTGAAACTTGGTCGCTAACAAAAGCACTGGCAAATAAACTAACAACAACTCAAAGGAAAATGGAGAGGTTGGTAGCTAGGCATCACATTAAAAGATAAGAAGCGAAACACCTGGATAAGAAGTCAGACTCACATCACTGACATCATCCTTCACCATAACCGACTAAAATGGAAATGGGCCAGACATCTACCCAGGAGAAAAGATGCGCGATGAACCACTATAGTAACGAACTGGATTCCCAAAGAGGGGAAACGAGGCCGAGGACGTCCTAAAAGAAGGTGGAGCGATGAACTGTCAAATTTGTTGGGAAAAATTGGTCAACCATTGCCAAGAACAGAGAAAGGTGGAAAGAACTAAAGGAGGCCTTCGTCCAGCAGTGGAGAGAAAATGGCTGAAAAGAAGAAGAATAAAGCAATTCGTTTTTGGTGTTGTTTTGTTGAGGAAATCGATCCCAACATGGTGTACAGAGATTTATCAAAGTAGATGAATGATGTCAGCTGTAATTGCTTGCTACAAAGAAATTGATACTGAAAGGAACTCTGTGTAGACCAAGTTAGACATAATGTTTAAAGAGGTTCATACCTGCTCTCACGTCATCCTCTGAAGACGAGCCTAGACCCACAAATGAACCATCCTCAGAAGGCTTTGTTGCTATTCCTGAATGTGAAAAATTTGTTAATAATTACCTAGCCTCTGCTACCTTTTCTAATGAATTGTTCAACTCATAGCAGTACCTTTGAAGATTTACTCTTTCTCCATGTATTTCCATCCGAGTTTTTTTTAATGTGCACAGAAGCACTGTTACACCCAATGTTTTACCTTTTATTGTACAGTAAAATATAATAAAACAGATCTGCACATGTTAGCATTCAGGCACATTAAGTGTTAACGTATCCGTATGGTTCATTTAGTGATTTCCGACTTAACGGGATCCTGGAAACGGAACCCCCATTGTGAGTCAAAGCTTAACTGTAATTGGTTTGTGGAATGACTGAAACACGATTGGAAAAACTCCAAACCTCCTTCGCGTTGCAGCAGTGGTCTGAAGAAAGAGTCAAATATTTAAGCATCTGTTTTATAATAAACTAATAATAATAATAATCAGCTAACGCCGTTTATTCCATTATACGAAGTAGGCGAGGTCTTTCAACCCTATTTAGCTTTCGAAGATTGAGTGGGCAGTTCATTTCCACCGGTAGCTAACTAATCAGAGATAGCTGGCCCATGACTATTGCTAATTATAAGCCGCCACCGATGAAGAGACGGGCAATAAGTGCTACTATCTCTCTTGGTACCTAAACCTCACAGAATATATTATGTCTGAAATAATGTAGGCTCATTATTTCAAACAGTATTTTTCTTGAGTTTACGGGAGAAAAAATCCGCTTGCAAATGTCAGAGATTGATTAACCCGGGAACCTGTTGAAAAAACGCTTAGAAAAAGTTACTCCAGTCGGCAACTAGACTTGAACTTAAGTCATTCTTCGGGTGGCTTAGTGCAAAGGATGCAAGGCCACTTCCACTAAGCTACACGGGCCCGTAATTTGTTTTTTTTTTATTTTGTTTTTTAGGGAAGGAACGCACATGTGCTTGTGTTAAAAAAATTCGAATTCACTTACTCCAATGATACAATCGATCCTAAGAAAATTAATTACAGTCGGAACATCTGCTTCTCATAAAGGCAGGTGTTGTGGCAAATCAAGTAGAATCCATTCCGAACAAAAAAAAAATGTCATTCCCCACTCTTCTACTTCAAATCCATCACATGCATTCGTCTGTGCAGCTCCCAAGACTCAGCATATTACTTAGACTTCAAGGAGGACTTGTCTGTGCTGCCTCACACTGTCCAAATTTTACAAAGTTTGTGTACCCATTCAAATTCAAATTCATTATATTAATGCTACCTTATTTTCTCTTAAAATTCTACGTATCACTCGCACTTTTTCTAAAGGACTCCTAACGCTAATACACCCTTGGGAGTCATATTATGAGATTTTCAACACGACAATCAAGATATCAGTTCCTTGCACATATAGAGAACATAAAGTTAGCGATGTAAAAATACACTATTTTCTAATCAGTCAGCATATACTTTCCTGCTGTCATACACCAGTGCACCAGCAGCATATTCATTATTTTTGCGAGTATGAAGATACCTTTGGTGACAAGACAAAATAGTAGCATAAAAGTTAAATAAAACTTTGTTAAGAATTATCCCTAGACGTCTGTCTCTTTCGTTATACTAAAACATGACCTTCCATTTAAAAAGAAATCTAATGCCATTTCTTCCCCAAATGGAGTAGGCAGAAGCTCCTCTATCATTAACTAACTTTTTGAAGACAAGTTGGCAGCCATTCCTCATCTTTCAGCTCTCGTTATCATGTGCTTCCACTCAGTACCGCCGACAGGGTGTAGCATAGAGGCAGCCCACATCACGGCGACGCTTATTAAGGGCACTCGTTCAGCCATATTGCGGTAGACGTTGTTAGCGTAGCAAGTGCGGAAAGAAGTTTTTCCAAGCTTAAACTGATTAAGCTTGCGAACAGCAATGACCCAAGAAAGATTGGTTGGTCTAGCAACTATATCGATAGCGGCGGACATAGCTTATAATTTAAATTTAGAAGAGCTTGAAAACAGTTTTATTGTGCGATATTCCAGTAGAGCAAACATTTAATTAATATTATTATGTAATCGTTTTGCGTCAATGTTTTTCTTATAATAAAAACAAAATAGCAATTGTAGATTTTCTTATATTTTTGTCTTATAACCCATCAAGGGCGATATCTAATTGTTTGCCTCAGGGCGCGATCTAATATGGCAACGGTCCTGCTTCCACTGTACTATGCCACTGGAACAAGGACTGTTCTAAGTTCGATTTTAGTCGTATAGGAGAGAAACGTTTACTCAGGAGCGGCTGTGAATAGCACTGTGGAACTGCAGCACCCTCAATTTTTCTCGTTATATAAATATATTTATTAATTTATTTATATTTGCTTGTAATATTTAATTTTGTCATCAACAATCTATACTTCCTTCTTCTTCTTCTATCTAACATGAAATTTAGGCCAAGGGGCCTGTTCCGGTCTCATGCCATCTCTTTCTTGATCTTCCGATTCTTCTTTTTCCACTTATTTTGTATCTGTATATTATTTTTGGTAGTCTGCTGTTGTCCATTCGATTTAAATGTTCTAGCCATTTTTGTTTATACTGTCTTATGTAGTAATTAATTGGTTTTATTTTCAGGGATTGTAAGATTTCTTCATTTGTTTTGTGGTCCCAGTTGGTATATCCAGCTGTTTTTCTGAGGAACTTCATTTCTGCTGTTTGAATTCGTTTTTCATCTTTCCTTTTCATGGTCCATGTTTCGCTTCCGTATAGTAGAGTTGGTTTTGAGAAGACATTATATAGTCTGATTCTAGTGTGTTTTTGTACTAGGGATGGCTTAAATATATTATTTATTATTTTATTCTTTAACGATATTTGTGACATAATGATTAGAAATATATACCCCTTTACACAAGAATAACGTGTTCTATGTGTGAATATGTTCGTATTCCACCTTGTTTTTTAAAACTATTCCTATGTAGCCACTGAAGATGGTCTGTAATATTCAGACCGAAATATTTGGCAAATTAAATATTATTCTTGTGTAAACGTGTATATATTTCTAATTATTATTTATTATGCCATTTACTTTGACAAAGTTTGATATTTTAGTGTCTATGTCTTTTTCTTCTTCGTATGATAGATCACATCCTAAGTATCTGAAAATGTTTACTTGTTCTAGTATTTTATTATCTATCACTATTTTACTTCTTATTGGGTTTTTTCCTTTGAATGCCATTATTTTTGTTTCTTCTTTAGATATTGTCATATTATATTGCTTTCAGATATCATTTAATGATCTTTGTAAGTCATCTTCTGATGTAGCTAATACTATTTGATCATCTGCAAATAGTAGTGTATCTATCTTAATTTGCGGGGTCATTTGTATACCAAATGGGTTATGCTGTTTCCAGATTGTTATTATTTTATATATTTATATATATATAGCCTGTGTAGCTCAGTGGATGTGGCGTTTGCCAACCACGGCGCTTGGCCGCACGAAGGAAGACTTCATTTCGAGTCTAGTCGGCGACTAGAGGAAATTTTTCTAAGCCTTTTTTCGACCGGTTCCCGAGTTAGTCGATCTCTGGCACGGGCATGCAGGTTTTTTCTCCCGGAAACTCGGGTTTTTCGTCCTGTAAACTCAAGAAAATCGACCGTAGAACCCACATTATTTCAGACATTAAATATATTGTGTTAGAGTTAGGGACCACGAGATGGCGGCACATTTGAGCCATCTCTCTTCACTGAGTACCGCTTAATTAGTGATAGCCTTGGGCCATCTATCTCTGATTGGTACCAGTGGAGATTGAACTGCCCACTCAGTCTCCAAAAGTTAGATAGGGCTAAATGGCCTCGCCTGCTCCCCGTATACGGGAATAAAAAGGCGTTAGCTGATTTTATATATATATATTGAAAATCAGAGGTGAGAGGATACATCCTTGTCATACTCCTTGATATATCTTTCCATTCTGAGATGTGTTCTAATTTAACTGCTATTTTATTTCCTGTATATATTTCTTGAATGGATTGTAAAAGTTGGTTTGGTATGTTTAAATCGGTTAATATTTTAAACAATTTTTGTCTACTAATTTTGTCAAAGGCTTTTTCATAATCAATAAAGGCCACGTGTGTTTCGTTTTGAAATTCTCTTCTCTTTTCTATTAATAATTTTAAAGTAAAAATTGGTTGTATGCAGGATCGACCTTTTCGGAAACCATTTTGTTCTTCTAGTAGTTTGTCTTCTGCAATGCTGCTTAGTTTCTCTTTTAATATTCCTGCATATATTTTATATATCCCGTACTGTATTCAGCAGGCTAATTCCCCTATAATTATTGCAATCGTCTTTATTTCATTTTTTATAGATTGGGATAACCAGTGCTTTTTTCCAAGAGTTAGGAGTTTTTCCGGACATCCAAACCATATTAAAAAATTTCAGAAGTCTGTCATTAAATTTTTTCACCTGCATTTGTGTATAGTTCTATATTTATAATATATTGTTTTCTCCTGGTGTTTTCCTATTTTTCACCTTCTTTATTATATTTTTCAGTTCTAACATTGTGATATTTTCTATTAGGTCATTCTTTGTCTTATAAAATTTTATTTCATTGTTCTCATCTGCCCAGAGATTTTGGAAAGAGGTCACCCATTTTTCTAAATCTATTGTTTGTATTTTTATCTTTTCTTTTATTTCTTTATTCGGGTATTTCATTACTTTATAGGTTTTGGACTCAATAAATCCTTTTCTAGTTCTGTTACGAAATTGTTCCATCTTTCTCTGATTTTTCCTTACTTCTCGTTTTGCAATTGCACTATTTCTTCCATACTCTATTCCTGATTCTATTGTTTTGGAATTTAGCAATTTCTGGTAACTGTCCTTTTTGGTTTTTATTATATTTTCTATTTCTTTGTTCCAGTCTCGTAGTCAATCTATACAGTTATCTCATTTTGTATAAAAAATAATAAAAATCCATCTTGTAGCACTTAGGAGGGCGAACGACGCTAGCAGCACTATGTTTACCACAGTGTCATATTGCTACGCGCGCAACATATGAACGTCATAGTGAGATGCGAGCTATTAGTGTAATACGGCACTATCCGTCGCGCAGTTCCACTGTGTTTTATAAGCAGTTTGCGCCAGTAGTGGAGTGTTCGTAGTGCTTATCGTGTTTAATCCGTCTCTTTAAATATTTGGACATTATAATTAAAGGATTTAATTATAATGTCCAAAAATTGGAAATCCAATTTAAATTAAATAGTAAATAGGAAAGTAAATCCATTCCTTTAGTTGCAATTAAAGGAATGGATTTTATTTTTAAGTAATTTTGAATTATACTAAACTGTATAATTTTATTGATAATAAACGATATTTTTTCATGAAACAAAACAAGAATATATTTTATTTTGAAGTAATTTTGAATTATACTAAACTGTATAATTTTAACGATAATAAACAATATTTTTTCATGTTTAATTTTGTTTTAATTTTTACCATGATTTTGATATTTTATCCAAACACGTATACACTGTACTTACGGTGTGTATGTATATTTCGAAAATTGCAGCACCCCCACGATTTCAAGCCACGAGCTGCCACTGCTTTTACTCCAGGCATTTTTTCATCTGAATACCGAGTTCGTCGATCTTTGGCAAGGGAAGATACTAAACTCAGCAACTCAAGAAAATCGTAGAACCTATTATTATCTAGATATTATTGCTAAAACAACATTTTAGCAATAATATCTAGAGTTAAGGTTGATGACCATGAAAAGGCAGAAGTTGTCTTCCATACTCTCCTTCCCAGATGTCTTTGGATCATTAGACTTGGGCCAATTATCATGCTTATAATGGAGATTGGCTGGCCATCGCTCTTCAAAAAAAAGTCAGGTTTAAAATAGTCACAATTGTTCGATGGGATTCTAATCAAGAGAATTAAGCAGCAAAGAAAGCACACAGAATGCTTTCTTTGCTGTTTTTGTGCAAGCCTTATGTCATGGATTGTTGCCATTGTCACCATGTATGACAATATCTGGTCGAAAGCAATTAATCGGTAACAATTAGCAGTCAAAATATGTTCGGTGGGGATGAGAACATCCCCCACAAGAGGATTCCACCACCAGCATCGACTCTGTTTCAGTAAAACTAGGGAAAGTCATTAAGTAGTACAAAATTCAAGGCGGTTGTCGTTCATCAAAATATAATCATAACTTTTATCAGTTAAACGTAGACGACGCATTCGTCTGAAATTGTCTAGAAGTTTATCATCTGTTGTGTAACCGCAAAACTCTTATTAATGGAGTCTGTAGACTCATTGCGGGTGGTCCACTAACATCAACACTAATCATTAATATCTGTGCTGATTTGTTTTGAATTGATTCACTGACAGCTCACTCTCAATTGAATTTGGCAATCCCTTCCTCTCATTCACTACCCTCCAAGCAAAAAAAATCTAGTTGCTAACCCTAGTCCTACTTAATTTCCAGAAATGATTCCTAGTTTTCCCTACACTAGCGATGCGCTGAACATTTTCATCTTTATCAACCTACAACCTCCCTAATCAACTTATATGCTTCTATCGATCCACCGTCCCCAATCTACCTATCAACCAGCCTCTGTAACTCACAAATATTCAATCTCTACTCATATAGAAATCCCACAGACCTCCCACCACTTGGGTCATTAGTCTTTGGATCTTCCACTACTCCATGAAATCCAGGTGTCCAGATCTGTGCGCAAATTCAGATTAGGATTTATCAAAGCCTTATACAGAAGTATAATACATGCTATCTCAACTTGTAAGGGTATTCTTCAATAACCATAGGTGCTCTTTTAGTCACTTTTACAATATGACAATGTAACTCTGCCGTCATGTATTCTCAGTTAATTCGCTTGATGCAGCAAAGAAAGACACCAGGTTCTAATAAATCGAACATTACACACCGCTCTTACGACAAGACAGAGAGTACAATTTGGAAGTCCATGGAGATATTAGAACCTGTACCCTTGAATATAAACCCTAGCATAAGTGTAGGAATTACTTAGAAACCTACGTCTTACATAGACTATTCTTGAGTGTACAGCTGTTTAGGAAATGATTATTTATCCAAGAGCTTAATATGTTTTCTCTTTCCCAGATATTTTATTTCTTTCCTCCTATATCGTTCACGGTGTGAAAGGAGATATTCAGTTGATGATGCTAAATTAGGAAGAGTAATGTCAGGAAATTCTGCTGTGTTGTGACAAGAGGATTTGAATGGGTTGGTGCTGAAGGATCGGATATCATTTCAATATAGCCAAGTGTAAAGTTATGTACTTTGTCCAGAGAAGATGGAATGAGGTGTAACACATTAGAGGAACTTTGCTTCAGACCGTGGAGGAAGCAAGGGATGTGGGCATAGTGGTAAATAGGGAATTAAAATTCACGGTACACCGCGAAATTTATAACGGTTACCCAAAAAATCGCTGCTATCATGCGAAGAACGCTGACATATAAGGATTAGGAGGTGACAGCTAAGTCATTTTTTAGTAGATATTAGCAATATTATTATTATTATTATTATATATATATATATATATATATATATATATATATATATATATATATATTTTTTTTTTTTTTTTTTTTTTTTTTTTTTTGATTGTGTAGTTAAGTCGGATTTAGTCAACTAAGTGATATTCTTTTCAAGTTTTAAGAATCGTTTTTCGTTATGACACCGATGAGTGCGAGAAAAATGGCGACCAAGACATCGATCTCGATTTACATGAACGTGGGATTTAGTGCACTCTAGCGTGTGTTTAATATATTCGTAGCCGAGAGTCAATGATTTGTGGTATGAGGCAAGAATGGTGAAAATATTTGGTTGAATGTTTCGTATGTGAGTATAAGAAATGCGAAAGAATGAAGGGACTGATGATAAGGATATAAGGCAGGATTGTCAACGTGTTGTGGAGAATGTAACGGAAGCAGTGAATGACAGTGCACAAAATACGAATGAGTGAAGTGAAGTGAAATACGAAAGAATGAAGGGACTGATAATAAGAATATAAAGCAGGATTGTCAACGTGTTGTGGAGAATGTAACGGAAGCAGTGAATGACAGTGCACAAAATACGAATGAGAGTTTGAAGGAAGTGGTTGAAATTAAGAATGTGGATGAGATGCTAGCGCAGAAAGAAACTGCACGCTTCCGCGAGCTAACTCCTTCACAGGACAAAACAAGGGTTCGAGCGATTGGAGAAACAATTGGTGGATGGTATACAAAAGAATGGAGAATGAAAGACAGAGTAAATGAATGGTGAAAGCATAAAAGTGCGAAAACTGGAAGAAATGGGGTAGTATTGTATGGGTATTCGATGATAAGAGTTTATTTTTCACTTGGTTAGACTATAATAAATTTAGTTTAAACCTTTATCCAAGTATGAGCAAAGTTTGCGCCTGAAAATATCTTCAGGACTGGGGTAAGGTAGTACAACACCGGGAAACTCGTAGCAAAGGTGGACCAAGCTAACATCACTCCTATCTCAGTATCTCCCATAATGCAAAACACATATTTATAGTATAACCAAGTGAAAAATAAACTTTCAACATCTTTCTCTAAATCCAGAGTAATTTAATAAAAAGGTGGCACACCTTTCGGCAACTCCTATAGGTAAAGATGATCTCGCGATTGCTTCTGCCTGGTATCTCCACTGCTGGGCCTGGCTCCCACTGAAGAGACCTCAATAAAGGTCGAAACTAGGGTAGTGGCCCTTTCCTTTATGCATAACATTATACATATCCACAAAGAGATGTTTCGCATTAGGAGTGATGTTAGCTTGGTCCACCTTTGCTACGAGTTTCCAGGTGTTGTACTATCTTATCCCAGTCCTGAAGATATTTTCAGGTGCAAACTTTGTTTACTCATACTTGGATAAAGAATTAAACTAAATTTATTATAGTCTAACCAAGTGAAAAATAAACTTTTAGCATACTGATAGAGTAATTTAATGATGGATGAAGCTTATTTTTTTTCCTTTTATATTGACTATAGTGTTCTTGGTGTCTGCTTCCATAGCCTCATCTTTCAATTTTATACTAACAAAAGGACTGTATGTTCAAATCTAGTGGATAAGGAGAAACTTTTTCTGCCATTTCCAGATTAATCTTTGGCATCAGAAATATCCTCCTCTCTTCAAAGCTGTTTTTTTAATCACACAACTCAACATCATTTTACAGAATACAATCCAAAGGAGCACAAGATGACAGTAGCGTCTACTATACTACTCTTGTCTTCAGAAATGAACTCAGCCAATGAAGGATTGGGGCAAGTTGCTTGGCAATTTCCAAAAACTAAGGCTGATTTTGCTTATTAATTCCTTTGGTGAATGAAAATGTGCAAGCATTATTTAAAGATTGATTTTATGTAAATATTTACTTATGTATGAATCGATCCTACTCTCTTCCGAGATGCCAATAAAAATCATCAATAGTCTTGGACCAGCGATCTGCGATTAGCTAAGGGTGGAATTTGGCTGTCCTCAGTTTGTACTTCTCCTTAAGTTATAGTTAAACCAGCCTCACTGAATCTCCGTTGGGAATAAAAGGCATTAATGGATTTATTTTGATCCTATTTCATTTGGTTATGACATACTCAATTCCAAACGTGTCTTGGAAGTGTCACTGCTTAATGTTTTTGAAATGCATTTCTCACATGTATGTCCTGATTTGAAATTTCAAAAACTTATGAACCCTATGCAAAACACTAAAGTGGTTTCCTAATTTTATGTATCAGTGCCCCTCTCCAAACTGTTAAAAAGTAGTACAGTATATACTGTATCACCTATTTTATTAAGTGATTTTAATTATCATACAAGTATCTCCATGGAGTCAGAAGACCCACACTAACCTTTATACGTAAAACACTAATCATACCTCTCCTTAAACTAAATCACTGTCAGGGAACTAATTCTGGCAGTTCATTCCACACACCTACCACTCCCCTAGCAAAAAATCTAGTATGCACATCTTACTAACTGCACTCATACACAACTTCCAGTTCTCACTCTATCATGTATGAAAAATTTCCTTTGTGTCATTCTTATAGAACCCCCTTTAATAACATATTTCTATTAATTCCCCCTCTTTTCTACCTATCAACTAAACTTTTCAACCCACACATCTTTAACCTATCCTCATAGGGAGCATTCCAGTCCTGTCACCAGGTTGGCCACTCATCTCCAAGTCTCTCCACCACCTGGTACCTAAGAAATCGAGGTAACCAAATCTGTGCATAGTGTCAAGATGCGGCCGAATCATGGCCTTATAAAGAGGGATAATAACCTTCCTATCTTTGTATATTTTTGAACATCCAAGTAATCCTTTTGGCTATTTTACTAACTTTTGTAATATACCTATGTCTGCCATTACCCCTCAAAGTCCTAGACTGATAAATTTCCTGCTATCTAGTAGCCTTAATGTCATATAGTTTATAATATTTTCAAACTGAAGCATAACCTTATATTTTGAAACATTAAATTTTAAATTAAACATTAAACTGACAATCATTATCTTTTAACTGCAATGCCAATTTATTTGAAATTATCCTGCAGGAGTTTTATTAGCAAATAACTGAATATCCCTCCTTTAAATCTTTCCCTATATCAGTAATATACAAATTAAAGAATAGTGGCCCCCAGCACAGAACTACTAAACCACTCCATTATTCATGCCCTCTCCTAGATTTCATTCCATCCTTTATTACTCTCTGGTGTCTATCTGTCAGCCATTCCCATCCATGCTACCAGCTTCATATCCATTCCCATATCTTCAATTTTTGTAATTATTTCTCACATGGTATTCTGTCAAATGTATTTGCAAAGTCGATCAGTATCATGGTGTAGCCATGTAGCATTAACAAATAAACTAATAACACATTAAATCCTCTATTGCCCTTTCAATTTTTGCAGAGAGAAGGTTAAGCTCTTTTAGCCATAAATTGATTCAAGCAGCTGTATTCCATCATCATAGGTAGGTTTTTTTTTTTTTTTTTTTGTATATTTAGGGTTGATGAGAGTATTATAACTGCTCTAATTTGTATATATTCACCTTACCTTGTATCATTATATGGAATAATGAATTATCTAGTCAAATTTTCAGAGTTGTAACATCAAAAGCCTGAATTTCTGGCAGAAAGAAAAAACTATTGCCTGCACTGATCAACTAATTTAGGAAATGGCTAAATTTTTTCCATACCTCGTGATCAAACTCAAACCTATAACAGCCTTTCAATTTAGTGTCACAGAAGTTACAAGGCTTCCTGTTTAATGTTCTGGAATATGTTTCTACATGCATATAAAGATATTAGCATTATGACAGAATATAATCTAAGAAGATTAATACAACTTTGCTAATTTATTTACTGACTGAAAAATTTAGTCTAAACATGCACTTTGAACTGGGATTTTTTTACTCTATTACTTATATGGAGGCTGTTCAATAAGCTATGACTATATTTATATTTATACAGAAAACAGATTACCTTTAATCGTCATCATTTACATGGTCTTTTTCGAAATAACTACCGAAGTAACTAACTACCGTGAGACGCGATGCATTTGTCCCAACGTTGCGTCCACTTCTTAAACACATGTGAAAGTCCGTTTTTTGAGAGTTCTTTCAAAACCGCCTCTGCAGCTTTTACACATGCTTTGTTGCTTTCGAAATGGCGGCCTCTTAGTGGTTTCTTGAGCTGAGGAAACAGCCAGAAATTGCACGGTGCGAGATCAGGACTGTATGGAGGGTGTGGTAGGATATCTATGTTGTTCTTCTACAAAACATCCACTACACCACCAGCAATATGTGGCCTTGCATTATCGTGGTGCAATAAGAAGCCATTCTTCAGCAATGGACGCTTCCTTTTGACGTGATGTACCATTGTCCGTAAAACATCCGCATAGTATGAGCCGTTTACAGTATTCCCGGGTTCTACAGCATGTTGGTAAACAATGCCTTCGTAGTCAAAAAACATTATTACCAGTCATAACTTTACCAGCCGATTTTATGGTTTTTGCTTTCTTGGGAGCAGGCGAAGACGGATGCTTCGATTCACTGCTTTGTTATTTCATTGTAGGATCATAGTGATAGAACCAAGTTTCATCTGCTGTAATGATGCGTTTTAAGAAGTTGTCGCTTTCTTGTTCCAGTCTTTCTTTCCATTCTGTGCACACATCCACTCGATGCTGCATTTGCTCCAGTGTCAAGAGTTTGGGAATCCATCGGGCACAAACACGTTTCAGTCCCATGATTGAGTGAACACTTCCCACAGAAATATTCAGGACAACATGCAGCTGGCGTACTGTAATTCTGCGATCCTCCTTGATGATAATCGCTGCTGTGTTGATCATTGTCTCTGTGATGGACGTTGAAGGTCTTCCGTCGCATTCAAGATCTTCCACATTTTGCCTTCCTTCCTTAAAAGTTTTATGCCAGCGAAAAACACTTGCCCTCGACATTGCTTCATCGCGGAAAGCTTCGCGTATCACGTTAAAAGTGTCCGATGCCGATTTTTGCAAACGCACACAAAATTTAATCGCATAACGCTGTTCCAAGGACGCTTCCATTTCGACGACTGGTCGCGGCTCGCAGGCGCGCCAAAACAAGCTTACGTTTAGTCACGTGACACTCTGGCGCATCAGCCCGTATACACCATCTATCAACCTCTTTTGTTAATACAGACAGCAACATTTCTTTATTCCACAGAAATTAATATTGTGATGAATGGTTTCGGGACAGTAAAATTAGTCATATTACTTATTGAACAGCCCTCGTATATAAAAAAACAATTTTCTTTTTCTTCTGAAAAAGAAAAAAATATCAGTATGGATTCTATGGGTGTCAACAGATTAACCACTCGAGATTTCCTTAACATTTCCATGGCATTTATCCAACTGTACTTAAGCCTCCGCTCTTGGACAAATGCCATGGAAACAGAGGAATTTCGAGTGGTTGCTCATGATATCTCTAAAGCCTTAAATCACATTTGCAACAAGAACTCCCAACAATATGACCAACTAAATTGCCAACTTTTTTTTTTTAGTTTGAACATACATTATGTGTAATGGCGGATGGATCTTACTTTAAACCTTTCAACCAACGAATACTGTTCTCACAGTTGGGATGGACTCTCTAAGGGATTACTTAACTACTAAGTATAGAATAAAATAAGGTAATTTCTAAATTTTAGGTAATTCTCTAAATCTGTTAAAGCACATGAAGCTATTCAACACTTGTAATTCAACTCCACACCCACAAATTTCATTTGCCTTCTACTGATGCCTTTAGGAGAAGTTTTTCCTTATGTATTTCAAAAAAGTATGGCCTACAAGTCTTCAAATCCAATATTAGCAAGATTCTTTCCCAACTTTCTACCCATTCACAGTACTATTAGGTTGAATCTTCTCTTGTGTGTTAGATTACAAAAAAAAAAAAAAAGAGAACTCTTCACTCCCTCCCATTTTTTAAAGTATTTTCATAACTGTTCTCAGCCAAGTGCTCATTTAGAGAAGACTTTTTAAGTTACAATTATATAGGTAAAACTGATATCAGTTTTAAAAGAGGTTACTTGCTTGAGTGTTTTTACCATACATTCAGATGAGGTATGTTTTTATTTAGAAAGTATGTTATTTTTAATTGTAATATTTTTTACTGCTTTCATAAGGCCAGTGAGATGGAATAAAATGAATCCAGCGTCTTGATAACAAGATTAGTCCATTATTACAGATAGACTTGAAATACAACAGGTTAGTGGCAGCAGCTATACCATCTAATTCCCTATCTAGTTTCATCAAACTAAGAAAGAAACACAAATCACATGGTATCCAACAACCCATTACAACCGAGTATTTCGCCTGGACTACAACCACTCTGGTGATCACAATGATGAGCTAGCACAGCTGAACAAATCCATTCGAAATGATTTCATGTTGTAAATGAAATACAACTACTTCCATAAACAAATATGTGGACATCTATATAGTTCGTGAAAAATTCATTACCGATGTTACATGAATATTTTTCTAGTTATAGTTATAATACTGTATAAAACTAAAAATTAGTTTTATACAGTATTCATGTAACATGAATACTGTATAAAACTAATTTTTATAAATTATAACAATTGCAATTCTGATAGGAAGTCCCAGAAAGATCACCTGTTTCAAGAAATGTAGATAAGATTTCTCATTATAAATGTAATGCATAATCTATTGCTAAGTGAAGTGAAATTAACAACATTGCTGTAACAAGGATGAGCAAGTGGGACATACACCCCAAGCACAATAATGTTAAAGGAAATGAATTGTCATACGATATATATCATATACAAAACTTGATTTAATTATGTATAATAATATACTTATATACGATCAATTAAAAATACATGTTACTTTCTCTTGTATCCACTTTCCTGGATCCTAATTCTGCCGACTACAGGAGGGTGAGGATGATTTTTTATAGGAGTGTTTTTTTTAACTCTTGTCCCTGGTGCTAATTGCCCTTGTTATAGTACTGTACATAATAGAATCTATGCTGCATTATTTGAACTTCCCATATCTAAAATCGAAAAACTTATTCACTCTGAAAAATCTAATGGAAATGAGTTTAATTTTCCAAATTATCAATTGAGTAAACTTGGAGAAAACTCTTCTAATGTATTGCATGAAACAGAACAAAAGGCAAAATAAATATCCATTTGAATTGCCTTAAAATTTATTCTGGATTTTTCATAAAAGCAGAAACTATTTCTTTACAAAATTCTACAAATATACAATTTATGTGCATTTAAAAATCTTCCAAGCTATAATTCTCAAAAATAGCATTAAAATATATAAATAGATCTTCAGAAATATAAGAGTTAAATATAAAAATAATTTACTGGCATCATTTATTGCATATTTTCTATTTCTTTGGCTTATACAAAATGCTATAACTGTGAGCAAGAAAGAAGCAGAAGGAAAACACATCATGCAGAAATATTATGCTTGTGTTCAAAGTTTAGTGTTTTTCAACTTATTTCACTGAAGATGCTAAATTCATATTTTATCAGCATCCCGTCATTACTTTATTGCAACAAATATCATACTGAGATATGTAATGATCCATTACTAGGCATTAACAATTCAGTATCTACAAGTTAATCTTGAAAAAAATTGTCATTAGCATTTTCTTTGAACTTGGTTTTCTAGCATAATTTAATTGCTTAACTTTAAACCAAATTTGTTTTCTTCTGTTTATATTTCATGTTCTAAAATTCCAACATTATTTTCAGTTAATATGAAAATGTCAACAACAAAAGGGAAATCTGTAGGAAATAAGTGAAGTAACTACACATACTGGCCACTGAATTAGAAGCCTTTATGCAGATATACGAAAACATCAATTACGCTGCGTAGATGCGAAATAGTTAGTCACATGTGCCACCATATGTTCTAAGTAACTATTTAAGAATGCTGTTGGTCAGTAATTGTCAATAGTGTTGATCACAAAGGGAAAAGCAAAGGATCTTTTGGAGTTCCATAAAGGGTACTTACTGTGGGTGCTCATCTAGCTGGAGCCATGATTGTGAAAACAGAAGAACTGACTGGCTTCTCAACAGGGTAGTTATCTTGGGTATTTAATCAGTGGAAAAATAACCAGCTGTTGTCTGAGGCTTGTACAGACAAACAGAACTTTCTGTGTGCAGCAGTTGACCAAAGCATTTAATGAAGGCTATCTCGTCAATATCTCGTGAACTTTACACAGGGAATCGAAGAGAATCAGTATTGGCAGTTTCATGCATATATGGAAACTGTTGATTATTGTAAAGAACCGAAAGGTTCGTCTACAGCAGTATCAAAAACACCATGACTGGACACTGGAAGTTTGGAAAAAAAAAAAAAGTCATGGTCCAATGAGTTATGGTACACCTTGTTCTGTATCAATAGTGGGCAGAGAATTTGACAGGAGCCCCACAAAGAAATTAACCCAGCTTGCCTTGTAAACAGAACAAGGTTCTGGAGATGGTGTAGGGCATGTTCTGTTGGTAAGGAACCCTGATGTTGCTGGAAGGTCAGGTGGGCCTCAAAGGAATCTCTGAACATTGTTGCTGATCATGTTCATACTGCAATGTTGACTTTCTATCCAGTAGGTGACAGTTGTTTCATGGACAATAATGCTACTGCCCATTGTGTAAGAATTACTCAGCAGTGATTCAGTGAGCATGACAGCAAATTCCACAATCTTCCCTAGCCACCAAAAAGGCCAAATCTGAACCCCATGGAGAATATATGGGACATGTTAGAAAAACAGATCCAAGAGCCAAGTCCTCTTCCATCAAATCTGAGCTAGTTAAAGGACTGTCTGGTGAATGCCTGGTATGCTATGGACATAGATGCAATCCAACACATTGTGGAATCTATGCCAAATGCATATATATTGTAATTTAGGCTAAAGGAGGTCCAACACAATATTAAATAAATGTCTCAAAATTCAGTGGCTGGTATGTTTAAAAAATTTAACATGCAAACATTAAACATTTCTTTCAAAAAATTTGGTTCCATAACATAAACACAGATAACATATTATATGAAAGGGGAAAAGTGTTTAAACCTTATCTGAAACAGGAATCAAATTATCAGTAACCATTATTTTAAAAAAATGTTTTAAACTTTTTTAAAAACCAAAAAGATTAAAGCATTATGCTTAAAAAAAAAAGGAGGATGCTTTTCCTTTGGGAAAGGTTTTTGCATGTGTATGGATTATTCACAGGAGTGAGGGGAGACTGTTTTAAAAAGAATATTTTTACCAAACAAAACAAAAATGGCTATCCAAGCAGACTAAAACATTATGAAACTTTATTATAGCATTCGAAGTAGAAGAATGAAATGAGGTAACTGAAAGGCTCAATACTTGAAGCAATTATGACAGTGAGTATCAATATATGTCTGCTAGATGTCATCTCTATCCAAGATCAACCTCAGGCAAAAAAGTGTTATTATTTGACACTGACTGACTGACTAAAAATATTGGAAAATCTAATCATTTTCTCTGCTATTTGCTTTACTAATTAGCCGAAATGTTGCATCTTCATCCTAACATTTATATTCCATGCAGCTGACTGCCCTCAAAACCGAAGGAATTGGATGTTATTTAATCAACTGTATATCATACAGGTGATGAGAGAATAAGCATGAAATAAATCTGCATGGAGCATTATATATATATATATATAATGCACCATGTGAAATTGCTAATAAGCAAACAAATATTTAGAAATTGAATAAATCACATGGATTAGCAATAACTTTGATACTTTCATTGTGTAAGTAATGTAATCATTAGTTTTCCTGATTTCAAGAATTTCTAACTACTACATTAAGAAATCTGTATTTAAAAATTAAAACAACTCGTTTTAAATTATAAAAATGTTAAAAAATGTATTTATAAATTGCAAACCCTGTAGTATTTCATATATGTGAAAATTATTTCCACTCATTTCAATTTTTTTTATAACTTCAAGTACATATCATAGCACAACACATTACCAAATAAATATGATGAAAGGAAGACACAGAAACAAATTTTTATGTTAGAAGAATAAATTATTAAGACTGAAAAAACATGATGCTAACAGAAAATAGACACCAGTTAAAATAAATTGGGAGGGGAGGGTAAATGTTTTATCTAGTCCTTTAAATAGGAGAAAAAAAGGAAGCAAGATAGTATTATGTTCTACTTCAAGCACTTGTCACAAGTATCTGTTGAGGTAGTAATCTAGTTTATGATCTTTGGTCATTTTGTCAGCAACTAAGGCTTTGGATCAAATTGTTTATGACCACACAAACTTGTTACATATCACATATTCAAATTAGTTTCGTATTCATCTCAATAATGATAAACAGCACATATAATACAAAAACGTAAAACTGAACAGCAATATAATATTCAAATGATGAAGGTTTTTTTTGACCACAAATATTACATAAGATGACATACAAATTTGGTTTAATAGGTTGCTGATTTGATACAAAATCTATCTCCTCCATGTGCAGACTCATTTATGAAAAAGTTCAAAACTGATATCTTGTTACATACGGATCCAAAACCATCAGTGTGGTGGAGATATGCTGACGACACATTCATCACATGGAAACATAGTGAGGCAGAACTACATGATTTCCTAACTTCCATAAACTCATTTCACCAAAAAATCAAATTCACCTTAGAACTTGAAAATGAAGGGAAATTACCTTTTTTTTTGGACATACTAATAAAAACACAAGTGGATAATAGCATTGGCCTTAATGTATACAGCAAGCTGACTCACACAGGCTGTTACCTGCACTTTGCCTCATCGCACCATATTTCACCAAAGTTAAGTATTATACATATGCTGAAAAACAGAGCTACTGCTATCATAAGAGATGAAAGAGTTTTAACAGGCCAATTAGATTTTAATCTCCGAATATTAACAAACAATGGATACATGAGAAAATTAATAAAAAGGATACTTTTCTCCAACCACTCTCTCAACAGCAAATCCAAGAAATTCATCACAGGACTTACACTTTCATTCCTTTTATTGGCACAGTCTCACAAAAAATTGCCACCCAGCTAAGTCCTCACGAGATCTGAGTTGCCTTCAAACATAAAGACAGTGCGCAATATGTTATGATCACCCAAAGACAAGAATGCTTTCAATAAACACCCCAGAGTATACAACATTCCTTGTTCTTGTGGCCTGAGTTACACAGGACAAGTTCTAGAAGTTTAGAAATAAAATAAAAGGAGCAAATCGGAGACATAAACAACAGAGAAGACAATTCTGGTTTAATCTAACAGATAAGCTTAGGTGTTGACGGTTATTCATGACTTATTTTTTAACAACAATTTTATTAAAAAACAAAGCACGATGGTTTGGTAAGTTGAAACTGAAATTGTCCAGAAAACTGAACAGGTTAGCCTTCCTTAAACGATGCCGTGACAACAATATCATTCCATCTTTTCTGAAATTTAAAGAAAAATTACAATCGGCAAAGGCACATCGTATTTATTGATGGGTGAGTCTAGCGGTTCCCCGAGAACAAATCGCTGCTACTTGCATAGAGTTTAGTAAGCTAAACAGCTCTACAACAAGAACTAATCAATGTGTTAAATCCTGAAATGTGGACTGTCCTACATCACGTCTCCAAAGTTGTAGCAAAAAAAGAATTTACAAAAGTAAAAGCAGACACCTGAAGAAATATGAACTCCTACAACAGCATCAACATATGAAGTCTCAACCGCAACTTCGACAAGACCAGGTAGTCGTAAACCTACCGTCTGAAACACTCACTGAAGAAGCTCAGAACGCTCTCAATCTGGGGCATAACTTTGCCGTCACTCCCAAACAAATTCCTAAATTAGAAATTATGATGAAAGTAGAATGGGGCATCCATGATCTTCCACTGGCAATGGCCAATAATGTGCATCTAGATATAGCAAGTATTCTAAACAAGGCTAAATCTCCAAAAAGCAATATGCCATGTAATCAAATAACTGCCCTATAAAAGTTATATAACAATAAAAATATTATTATTACAAAAGCCGATAAAGGAAATGCAACAGTTATCACGAATCAAAAAGAGTATAACAGAAAAATGCAAGATCTCATATGCGATGGTTCCATGTATCAAATTATATGTCGAGACCCCACTATGTCTCAAAGGAAAAAAGTCCGAAAATTACTGAACAAAGTGACGTCATGGCCCAAAGAAATCATCAGGAAAATAAAACCAATTCGTGTTAAACCATCCTGTATTTATGGATTACCAAAAATCCACCAAACTAATATCCCCCTATGTCCCATAGTTGATAGCATAGATAGTCCCACACATAAACTGGCCCAGCAGCCAAGTCGCTTGCTCCCCTTACTGGCAACTCCTCTACTTTTGTAAAAAATTCAGTCCATTTCAAAACACGAGTTAAAAATCTTATCCTAAAAATTTCAGACATAATGGTTATTTTTGATGTCACCGCTTTAATTACCAATGTACACTTATAGACACTCTTGACTTAATCAAGTCTAAATTTCCCCCTGATATTTTTTAATTCTTTAAATTTACTATGAATGCAGGTTACTTTGCATGGGGAGGAAAATTCTACAAACAGATTAATGGTACTGCTATGGGGAACCCATAGCAGTACCATTACTGCTATGGGGACCCAGGACTGGCAGACCATGCTTTGGACAGTCCTTCACACAGGATTAGATGGAAGAAAATGAATGTGCTATTTAGGAGTTGTTACAGATCTTAAAGATTATTTGAGTCAGCAATGGCTTGGAAGAATTCTCCCAACCTTAACAAATATGGTTGCATCAATTTGCCAAAAATTTGGGAGACTGTTATCCTAAGAAAATCTCCTGCATAGCCGTTTTTTCCCATTAGAGGGCGCCAAAAAATAAGACTTTAGATCTTTTGTCCATTGCAATTGCATTGTTTCACTCACTGTCATGTGTACAAATGTGTTGTGCTCTGATGATGCTGAGTTGAAATTCAGCGAAATATAAGCAGTTAATAAATCATCTCTTTGATACAATTGTTTGGTGGTGTTAATACCTTTAAACAATAAGTCACGAAATTCTTGTTTAGCTTTCCATTTTTCCAACACAAACTACAACACCGAATGGAATAAAAGTATTCCTCTTCTATGCTGTACATAGATGAGGACTACAGCTCCTGCAATATAAAGGAAGCTGCAGTAGTCATGGATCTGCAGCTACCTTTATGCTCAAGAGGCAGCCTAAACAGAAACCAAGGGATGATCCTTTGCGATATTTGGAAATCACTCATAAGATTGCTCAACACAGAGTTCAACTTCGCAGCAGATTACAGAATGCACCTACTTAAAAATGACTGACCAAGTGCTAACATACATACTCTATGAGTTTATGTAACAGTTCCTATGAATTTGATATTTTTCATCCTTCAGTTATGTATTAATTTGTAACTTTAGCTCGTTTTCATTTGTTAAGCTGTTATGTGTAGACTTATCTTGCCTGGATGAAGCCACTAGTTAAGCATGGCAAAACTATAGGCTACTGGTTTTTGTATCAAATCTTCGACCAATTAAACCCAATTTGTATGTCATCTTATATAATATAATACGCTAAACTAATTTATAATTCAGAATGTCATGTACACATTTGTATTCTATATATAAATATATATACAATGAACTGTCCCCTAAATGGCTCTTCATCTTACTGCTTTATCTGGGTGTTCCACATAATTTGAAGCATTCACACACACACACACACACACACACACACACACACACACACACACACACACACACACACACACACACACACACACACACACACCACAATGTGTGTGACTATGAGGCAAGTGCAAGTATTATGTCTATAAATAGCATGTGTTTTCTGGTCAGTTTACGGGTTTCATTGGATGAAAAAAAATAACTGTTAACCTCTATATATTACTATTTACTCAACTTTGGTTGAAACGCTTTATAATGTTCTTCTGTGCTACAGAGGCATGCTAATATCTGTAATGCAGTCAATGGTAATTCTCGTAGACAAGCTTATATGTTGGTTATGCATTACTAAATCACTTTAAGGAATTTAGTAATGTATATAAAAACACTTGGTAATATCATTTGGTTGGAAACTGAAGGTATAACCACTTAAGTGATTTTTATCTATTCCTTCATCCATATATTTGTACACACGCAGTATTCTACCAAAAGTTATGGAGATTCCCCTTTGTGATCACAGAAAATGGATGTGACTATGCAATATGCCAATTTTGTTGCCTATAAAACAGTGGTTCATTCAAAAAAAATCTTGAATGCAAAATGTACATGGAACATATTAATAACATTTACAAAAGGGAATAAGTGTGATAATCACTTGGAGAAAATGTCTGTATGTGGTATTTTTGACAACATGCCAAAAAAATGGATATGTTAAGTCTTCCAGCTTGGTTGACTGAGTGGTTAAGGCTGCGGGTTTGAATTCTAATGGACATTGTTTGTGATGTCTTTTGGTCACTCTTTCACATTCATTCATACATACAATATATGTACTCTTCCAAGATGGATTAGGTCACCATCAAAGAATGACTTCAAATTAACTAACTTTTGTATACTGTTCTTTACTACTGTCATCCTGTTTATTTACAACATTTACAAAAGGGAATAAGTGTGATAATCACTTGGAGAAAATGTCTGTATGTGGTATTTTTAACAACATGCCAAAAAAATGGATATGTTAAGTCTGCCAGCTTGGTTGACTGAGTGGTTAAGGCTGCAGGTTTGAATTCTAATGGACATTGTTTGTGATGTCTTTCGGTCACTCTTTCACATTCATTCATACATACAATATATGTACTCTTCCAAGATGGATTAGGTCACCATCAAAGAATGACTTCAAATTAACTAACTTTTGTATACTGTTCTTTACTACTGTCATCCTGTTTATGGCAGTTAAGCGAGAGTCCATTGTAATTATAAACTATCAAATGACAAAGAGTAAAAATAAGCAATAGTTTTGATGGTACAATGGAATCATTACCATACATATAAACAGATACATGTATTAAGTTTAGAAATAAATATTTCTATTTCAGAGAATTTCTATTTTGATCCTGGTATCTTTATGATACTGTATACAAAGAATATACAATCTTTATAGTAAATCAATCTCACAATTTTATAATGCAAGTATATATTTACAACAGTATATATGCATATATATATATATATAAATATACATTACTTTACAGACTATCCTGTTAGAATACAACCAAACAGGAAGGTAAATAATAACTCAAATTCATTCCTGCATAAAAATCAAAAAATAATTATAAGTTTCATGAAAGCAACCAAGTTTAGAATGCAAGTATCTATAGTTTCCTATCTCTTTATATATAAAGAGGAAGAGATAATGTGCTGTAATGAAAAACAACTGACCATAATGAACATGAAAAAAAAAAAAAATGGAACAAAAGATAAAATTGAAACATGAAAAGAAACCAGATAGATACTTCAAAATTTTACTAAAAGAATTTACTTAAAATACATATATAAATTCTGAAAGCTATAAATATATCATGCACTAGAATTTTATAACTGTTCATTAGTTCAACATTACTTGACATTAACATTAGTAATATTGATGCTGACTAATGCCGATGATGACAAATTTAAATATCAAAACAGAAAACAAAGTTAATATAGAAGGAAGCTATAAGAAATATGAAATAAGAGAGAAATCAGCTAAAAGACCAAGCTAGCAGCATACATGCAAGCTAGCTATGTTCAAAACAATTTTAACATGTTGATTAGAGATCTTGATCAGAAATAAAACATTAAAAGAGTGACGATCACAAATATGAGTTTCAGGGACAATTAGGTCTGAATGATGACATCAAGGGCAGAATCACATTAAAAATAATATAAGAAAATTACTTGACATTATAACATTAATATTCAAGAATAAATAGAGTAATCTAAGATGGTATAGCTGCTTAAACACAATGGGAACTGAAACATTAGCACCAGCATTTGAGATAAAAGAAACCAATAAAAGACCCAAGATTTTCTAGCATAATCCTACCAATATAATATGACACTGGATATTTCAACACATCAGTTAATACAATTAGGAGTGCCTTAGAAAAGTGAAATATTAAAGTTGATCAAATTAGTAATCTCACAAATAAGAGACCAATTTGGAAAAAGCTGCTGACTGGAAACTAATGATAAAATATTAATCACACTAAATTGTCATAATATTTGATACACCTCATGTAGGTATACACCAAAAAATGGTAACTAATGGGATTGATAGACTGATTTCTTACAGTTTAAGAAAAAAAGTATGATTTTTATGACTATATGACTGAAAAATAGAAATTATTCATGTTAAAAAAAAAAGATTCTTACTTTTGGTTTCTAAGTCATCTTTAAACAGTAAACAATACTATTACTGCTGTAATAATTTAGAAAGGCTTAAAAACAATGTAAGATGAAGATTGCATAGTTTTATTGCAAGTGCATAGTTGCATGTAAAACTTTTTTTTATAAAAATAATGAATAAAAAATTAATAAGACTCTTTTTATTCCTTATTCTAACAATAAGACAATCTACAGTGACAACAACAGTAAATAAGTTTTTAAAGCTACAAATCTTTTTTTTCTCTTTAAAGTGAAACCATTGGGCAGTGGCAGGTTAGTACATCTTTTACTGAAATTTAGACCTCTGGTTGTTAGAATTGGTCTTAAGGGTTAGTAAGGATAAGTTTTGTTGCCTTCACTGCATTTTTTTTTTTTGGTTGTTGTTGAACAACTAAATATGAGTTTTCAAGAGAAAACTTTGCCAACATCAAAATGAACATTTTTTTTTCCAGTTTTCTCATGTCATCATATAAGACTATCAACATAATGCATAATTTAATAATTTACTTTTGGTTAACTAATATATAATATTCTACATATATTCTTCTTAAGTGTTGAATTTATCTATCCAATTTCTCCATCAATCAAATAAATTATTGCAGAAAATAAAGTTCTGTGTCCTTGAATACCTATGTATATTAAAATGTTCAACTTGACCATTTATACAAAATGGTATAAATGATTTTTCATGATTACGAAAAATACAAAGTTCTTCCACAATGATCATTATCTATGAAAATTAAAAACTATTTGATTGCTAGAGTGAGCTTGTTAGTGAATCAAATTCCTTGAACCTCTTTCTAAAATACTTATTTACACATTAACTGGAATTTTAATAAAGGTTCATATATACACCAAAGAGAAACTTGTATGTCTACATTTCCTGTTCACTGTCTAGCAACAATTCCCACTGATATTAAAGAGTAATGTATATACATTTATCTATAAATGTTGGATGAAATAGTAAATGAAACATTTTAAAATTAAAAAAAAAAAAAAGTCCGTGATATATAAATCCAACAGTGTGCAACCAATTGTCTATCAGCATAAAAGAAAATCAGCACATTATAAAAGAAACAAAAGAAGAATGTGGTCAACAACACTTTCTTGACTTTCCTTCTTTTGACAATGTCATATCCAGTTTTGGAGCTTTTGGTTCTGTATTTCTAGGAAGTTTCATGCCTAAATGAAAAAAAAAATAATAATAATAATAATAATAAATAAAAATGAATAAATAATATAATAAATGCACACAATGGATTTTTCAAATTATGTATACACTTTAAAAATTTACATGTCATGAACAATACTACAGTTTCAATGTTTTTTGTATTTTAAAGCTAAAATATACAATTCATTACATTACACTTTTTAAGTTCCTGAACAATGAATAGGTTGCAGAGGTTGGTGCTTTTGAATATCCTCCTAGACCTCATACTTCTGGATTTTTTTGCACGGGGATACTTGAGAAATCAAGTTTACAGTTGCAAACCAAGAACATTGAAAAAAATTTGGAGATCAATACAGCAAGAAGCAAAAAATTTTCGTCTGACTCGTGCCTTACAGTTTGTAGAACTGTTGAAGGCAGAAATTTAAGCATCTCCACTAATTAGAAAACTATGTATTTGAACTTTAAGATACAGAAAAATCATTAAAATTATTCTTATTGTTCATGAAATATACATATTTAAAGTGTGTATACATAATTTTGAACTACTCTGTGCATGTGTGTGTGTGTGTATACATACATGGTACAATATGAGTAAGACAGCAACCAACTAGTTTCTTTACATGCAGTATGAAACAATGTTAGACAACTGTGACAGTTCATAATGGATATGTAATCACCATAATAATTAGAAAATAATTTAATGTTTTAGCTACACAACAATCATTCTCCTCTTCAGTGACAATTGACCATGAAAAAATCTTATCTGCAAAACATGTTTTTCAGCAGTTTTAAGCAGTGTTTATAAACTGATGAAAAACTATAACGAACTACTGAAAGTTCCAATCAAAACTACAGAAGACTAATGTTATATAAATAAGGAAATTTACCACAACAAATTATTTGTCTCATTACACTATCAGAAATATGAAAAGGCTACTAGAGTAGATGATATTCAAACTGAATGTCATCTGTTCTAATGAAATATGGAGGTATAGAAGTTTAACAGTAGCTACACTGTATGATTCAGAATTCAGATAATCAGATTAAAACTATCATAGTACTCATCTAAAAAAAAAGTAAATTTACACCGGAATTTCCTACTGTACCTTTCAAATAAGATTTATGCAAGCATATTTCAGAAGAGGCTAAGAAGAAAACTGTATTGGCTGGTATGTGTAAGCTTGCGGTAGACAGTGAAGGATAGACAGCCTGAGGGAAGATGTGTGAACTTGCTTCCTTTCCTGGATACACTGGTCACACGTCTTCCCTCAAGCTGTCTATCCTTCACTGTCTACCACAAACCTTCACCAGTATGGTGAAGGTTTGCGGTTCGCAAAACTCGGAGTCATTAACACCCTCAAAAACAGGGCAATAACAATTTGCTCTAATGAACAAGCTCTTAAAGAAGAATTACAAATTATTAGCAATACATTTATAAATAATAAAGTAATAGAAAAAATTAAAAAATATAAACATAAATGGATGGAACACATTCAGAGAATGAAAACAGAAAGATTACCAAAACAAGCCTTAAAGTACAAGTCATTAGGAAAAAGAAAACCAGGACATCCTCTTAAACGATGACTTCTAAGGCCGGAACAGGCCATGCTAGGCCTAAATCTGTACGCATGATGATGATGATGATTTATAAATAATGGCTATAGCAAAAATACTATTAATAAAGTTCTTCATAAAACTTCAGCAAAAAATACATGTAATATAGATTGCAGTTAAACCATAGCTATCCCATACATTAAAGGGTTATCAGAAGAAATAAAAAGAATTCTATACCATTATAATCTCAATGCCACTTTTAAACCACCTACAAAATTAAAAAACATATTCAATTCCTCTAAGGATCCTCTCCCTCCCCATTGGCTCACCCTGGAGTTTGTCATATTTATTGCATCTGTAACTTACCTTATATTGGTAAAACTGGACGTACAATCCCTATCCATAAAAAAGAACACAAACGACACATTATCTTTAACAATTTTGGCAAACTAGGCCTCTGAGATCACACTCTTAACACTCTACACCAAATTAACTGAAAAAGTACCCGTTCTTTACATCATACAAAAACCTGCCATGAACACCAAAAGGCTGTGAAATTTTGATCAATCATCCTGATCTTAACAAAAAAATGGTAGCATAAAAATCTACAAATTTGGATGGCAAAATTCAGCTCACTTAGTTTTTTTTTTTTTTTTTTTTTTTTAGCAAACTCTGACTTTAGGACTCAAAGTAATTATTTCAGCTTTTATTGGCCACCATCCATACTGTTTTAATTTCTGTATACTTATATGAGTAATTTTGTGTGAACATGTTGCTCTCTAGCTTAATTTATTTTTGTAACCAAATAGATAATAATAATAACAGGACTACAGTATTGATGTAGTAAGGTGGTGTTTTTTTCCCACTAGATGTTAGGCCAGTAGTTTTAACGGCAGACCGAATCAATGCAACTTTAGCATACCACGTACAGTAATCCTCCTTATCTGTGGGGAATACATTCCAAGACATCCTATGGATAGTACCAAATCCTACATATATACACTATATTTTTTCCTATACGTACATACATATGATAAAGTTTAATTTATAAATTAGGCACAGTAAAAGATTAACAGCAATAATAAAATAGAACAATTATAACAACATACTGTAATAAAAGGTATCTGAATGTGAATGGAATCAGCAACCTCAGCATACATTTATTATTTTATGAAGTCGAGAACTTTCACCTTTTTCACTTAAAACAAAGCACTTTGCGGCTTCTCTTTGGCATATCTGAATTGCCAGCATCACTACTCTTGTGCTTTGGGGCCATTATTAAGTAAAATAAGGGTTACTTGAACACAAGCACTGCGACAGCACGACACTTGATCTGATAACTGAGAACTACTCAGAAAGGTGCACAATTATTTAAAACTTATGAATTGTCTATTACTAAAAGAAAGAGCCATAAGGCTTCATTTTGGCAATGTAAAATTACATAGGCAAAGTGGATATTAGATCCAACATTATTTCAAAGCCGAATGTTTGTAGAAACGATGAAAGTTTTGTAAGTTGACCTAAGAGCTTATGAGAATACAATCATCGGTATCCCCGAGTTGTCTCAGCTTGCACTACTTGACTTAAGTAGCTAAGGTAACTCGGGGATGCCGAGGATTGTATTCTCGTAAGCTCTTAGGTCAACTTACAAAACTTTCATAGTTTCTACAAACATTTGGCTTTGAAATAATGTTGAATCTAATATCCACTTTGCTGATGCACTTATAAATTGTTTATTTCTGGAATTTTCCTTTTAATATTTTCAGACCGGGTTTGACTGCGGATATGGAAGGTGTTTTTTTCCCACTAGATGTTAGGCCAGTAGTTTTAACGGCAGACCGAATCAATGTGACCGAAAGATATGACCTTAATGTGAAGGTTGAAATGTCAAGTGATGATTTTGTTTACATTAAACTCAAGTTTTATTCTAACACAATAGCTGTTTCCATAATTTTTATGAATTCTGATCACCATGTAACCATGAAGAAAAGGATTCGGCCATCTTCTTTCATTCCTGATTGATAATTTTATCCTTAAGAGTCATTTCCCTCCCCCCTTGCTCCAGGAAATTTTCTACTGGTTAGAAAGGTTTCACAGAGTATTTGAAATAAAATATTGTTGTCTGTTGAAGCAGGTGCTTTTAAAACCAGACTATTTCCTTGCAAGTATTAGAAATGCTAGAAAATATTCCTCCATGCTCCAGCAACAGTCTGAAAGCTTAGATTACTCTCACTGCTATTGAAAAAGAAAAGAAAGAACACTTCTGAAGAAATCATATTAAAGAGACGCAAGCAATAGTTGTCAGTACACATCAGCAATTTCTTGTTTCATTTTCATCTGTTGAGTAATTAACACACATCCTAAACAGAAATACTGATATAGTACTTTTATCACAGTTAATTTCATCTAATCATTCTTAATTAAGATAGCATTTCTTAATTGTAACGATTATAACTTCAGTTTTAGTACTGAAAAATTATAAATTACTAACAGAATTATCTTGGAAAGAAAAAAAAAAAGTGCAGATGTTGTTACATAGAAATTAAAGTTTAAATTCATTTGAAACTTTTGAAGTTAGCAGGATTAGCAGCCCTACACAAACTGCATATATTGCAGACTATAAATTTATTTTCAAAACCATTCACAAGAGAATTGAAAACGTAAATCCCTTGGACAACTACTTATATATTTTAGTGTAAAACAGTAGCAAAAGTATTGCCACTTCAAAAATGCCACATATCAAAACTAGCAGTAAATGTATTTCCTTTCAAAACACAGTAATTTCTTCTTTGCACTGCCTATATCGAATAATATGCGATATTTTCTTCTTCATTGGGCAGGATTGTTTCAGAATCAAATTTTATTAACAAATGTTCTTTCTTTTTTTCAAAACAATGTACATAAAATTATTTTCTTGCCAACTGAACATCAAAAATAATTATAAGAATGACAATACAATGATGTCTTAGTTGCATATTATGAAGAAAGCTTAGCTAACACATTTTGTTTCATTTGTAATGCATGATTTTGAAAAATGGGAGAGGAGAACTGTTGCTTAAAGTATTGCAGATAAAGTATTGAAAATATTGCAGAAAGTATACAATATAAATGTCATGGTTGTTTTCTATAAATCAAAATCATACAAGTGTAGAAACTAAACATTTTGTGAAGTGATTTATAACTAGAATTATAAATAAACAAGAAAACTTAGAAGAAACAGTACACTTTTAAATAGATGGCATTGTAATTATTTTACAAAATAATTGTTTCATGAAAGTAATTATCTTCAACAAAATTCTTTGATAACAAAATTGATTCTGGCATTTGTTTTCCTAGACTCACACAGGATTTATGTACAATAATAATTTGATCACAATCATTTTCCAAAAGGATCAATGTACTAACCCCCCCCTCCACCAAGATAGCATATATTTCAGAATGGAAGTTTCTCTTATTTTGTCCTGCATGAAGAACAAACAACAATCATATGATAAAAGAAACTAAGTATTCCTTTCACCAAATTAAGAAACAAAGAGAAAAATCACAATAACTCAAACTGTATGATGAATATTTTTATGTAATTCAGTGAAAAGCAATATAATGAGATGTGAAAAAAACAACCACAAAAATTGTAAATAAATAGTTTAAATCAGTAACAAATTGTTACATGAAGAGAATGGTCAAAAACAAGAGGTCAAAATGAGAGTGTCAATATGCCTCAATAATTATGGAATGAAGTCATCTCTCATGACAATTCAGCACCTCACAACAATGCTTCATTACTGTTTATAATGGTGTCCAGTTGGTAATTATAATCATTTCTGGACCCCTAGAGATATATAGAGATGATGGCCTGGTCCAAGCCCTCATCTCTATAAATTGTAACATTCATGGTTCTGTTGGGAAGCACATACAGGTCAGTGCATCCACCCAATGAGATGCCTCTGCCAAACTATCACACTATCTCCACCATAAGAGTCTCTTTCACAGATATTATATATCCCCTGGCTCTCCCAGATCAGAGAATGCCTGGTATTGCTTTGTAGAGTAAATTGGGACAATTGCAACATCACCCACAGAAAAAGCTAATCCCTGGCTTCACACTTTGCCTCCAATGTATGCATAACTGACAATGGCAAATGCCCCCCCAGTCATTCCAACTGCCCAACATACAATGTCCCCTGTATCCTTTAGCCAGAAAGAGATCATAAACCTGTTGTCAAAATTTGAAAGAAAAAAAAAGCTCCTGGCCCTGATGGCATTCCTCCAATTTTATTGAAGGTCTGTGCAGCAGAACTGACTCCTATCCTATGCCGTCTGTACACACTCTCTTACTCCACTGGTATATATCCCAAAGCCTGGAAATTGGCCTATATTCAACCCATTCCCAAAAAGGGTGACAAATCGTACCACCCTATCTCACTCACCTCAATCCTATCTAAAGTGATGGAGAAAACCATCAATTCTCAACTCCTACTCTACCTTGAAGGTACCCAGCTATTAAGCGAATACCAGTATGGATTCCATCGATGCCGATCAACAGGTGACCTGCTCTCATATATCACCCATCTCTGGATATATGGCATGGAAAAATTTGGCGAATCCCAAGTAGTTGCACTTGATATCTCTAAAGCCTTTGACCGGGTCTGGCACAAAGGCTTACTAAGCAAATGTCCATCATTTGGACTATCTCAGGATTTCTGCAGATGGATTGCCAGCTTCCTGTCTGGATGCACACTATGTGTAATGGTAGATGGCTCCCTATCCTCCCACTATCCAACTAATGCTGGGGTCCCACAAGGTTCAGTTCCCTCACCGACCCTCTTCCTTCTGTACATCAATGACCTACTTCAGTTGACCTCCAACCCAATACACAGTTTTGCAGATGACAGCACATTGCACTCCTCCCTTTCATTTGGTAAACCTTACCCTACACAACTCACTTCAACCACAACTTCCCTTAATTCAGACCTCCAAGACATCCTCCAATGGGACTCAGATAACCTCGTCAACTTCAACGCTAGTAAAACCCAGTTCTGTCTTATTTCCCACAAAAAAGAACCATTTTCCACCAGTATTATTTTTGATAACACTCAAATTCCCAGACAAGATGAAATTTCTCTTCTCGGAATTACCATGACATCAGGCGTCTTCTGGCATAAACACATCACAACCATTGTATCCTCAGCTTCCAAAAAATGAGGCTTTCTCTTTCCCTCAAGACATTACTTCACTTCAAAACAGCTGTTAACCTTATACTAATAACAAATCCGCCCAGCTATCGAATACTGTTCCCACATTTGGAGTGGGGCTCTTAAAAGCTCCCTCAAAATGCTTGACTCAATACAGAGGAGAGCAATTAGACTGATAAATGATCCATCTCTTAACAACTCACTACCCCCACTTTCACATAGACGTTTAGTCTCTGCAATTTGTATATTCTATAAATATCTTCATGGAAAATGCTCATCTGAAACAGCATCAATAATTCCCCCACTCTGTACTAAACCCATTTGAACAAGTACAGCTACCTCCAACATCCCTGTTACTGCTGCACTGTGGAACAGTCTTCTCCCTGATGTATTTCCCAAGGAATACAATATACAGGCTTGGAAATCGAATGTCAATAAGTTTCTCCTTTCCCATCCCACTATCCATATACGGTACTAAAGTACTATAGGTTGACCAGACAACTCTCCTATATGGACCCAACATAAAAAATGTAAATACAAGGGTGGTCTGAAAAGTTCTCGGCCTAACAATGAAAACACAAATTTATAATTTCGAAATTATATTTATATTTCAACATAATCTCCCTTAACACTAATACATTTATTCCAGCGATGCTCCAGCGCCATTATCCCATTCCTGTAGTACTCAGTAAGATCTGCAAAATACTCATCTACAGCTGCAATCGCCTCTTGATTCAAAGAAAAACACTGACCAGCGAGGAAGAGATAGAAGTCAGAGGGAGGCAAATCTGGGGAATAAGGGTAGATGTTCCAACAATTCATAGTTGCAGATCTCTTAATTTTCCCATTGCCAAAACACCTTTGTGGGCAGGTGCATTGTCCTGATGAAAGATGATTTTTTTCCCCCTGCAAACTGGGTCTTTTCTCACGAATATTATTCCCCAGTAAAACAATAACGAGGAATAATATTCCCCGATTACTGTTTAACATTGGTAAAACAACAACTGAGGAATAATATTCCCTTTTCAAGATAATTAATAAACATATGCCTTTAGCATCCCAAAACACCGATGCCATGACCTTTCCTGCAGATAGAACAGACTTTATCTTCTTTCGCGCTGAACAACCAGCTTTTATCCACTGTTTTGACCTGTTTGGATTCTGGTGTGTAATAATGAATCCAAGTCTCATCCACAGTAATAAATCGATGCACAAAATCAGTTTTATTCTTGTTAAAATGTTCCAAGCGCTGTTCAGAGATTTTCATGCGAGTGCGTTTTTGATCGTCTGTGAGCAAGCATGCGACCCATCTTGAACAAAGCTTTTTCATTTGCAATTCTTCATGAAAAATATATCCTACACGTTCTTTTGAAATGCCTATGGTCTCAGCAATTTCACGCACTTTGACTTGCCGAGAACTTGCCAGTCATCCAATACCATATCGTGCACTTAATCAAACTCGGCAGCCCGTTTCTTAATTGTCAAATACAAAGGAGAAGAGTGCCCATAAACTTTTATGAACTTCAAATGAATTGCTTTTGGCATTAAAGAATACAAAGAATTCTATAACCGCACGATACTCAATTTTATCCATTTCAAGGGATACAGACAACACTTTTGCTTCAGACAGCTGTATAAAACTACTTGATACAATGACTTGCCAATAGTGTTGCCATCTATGGTTGAGGCCGAGAACTTTTCAGATCATCCTCGTATTTAAACAATACCAACTTTCGTTGGTCTTGGTCCAGTTGACATGAAGCCTGGCCCATTTCAAACATTTTTTTCTGTGTCCTGACTGCTGGTTGCCTAGCATATAGACCACCTCCATGAAACGTTCTGCACACAGTGGAATCAGATACCAACATTAGCCAATGCGAGGTCAGATTACAGCTCATTTGGGATAGCATTCCTGATTCAGTGAGCAGATAATCAGAGATACTAATCATCCACTTTGGTACCTGTGGCCTTCCTTTTCCTTACTGTGGAATTGGTTCTACAGTCTATGAAGCATGGAACAACTCGCATGCAATCATCTGGCTACCTATGCCTGACTTTGGCTGGCCTCTAATCTTATGATGGGTCACCATATGAATTCATTGATTAAAGGATGTCATGCACTCATACCCAAGAATTTAGCCATCATAAAATGTCTTGTTTTCACTTTAGAGACGAAAATGGATAACCATTCCAAAATACTCACTTTTATGCTGTGGCTCATTTGCATATTCTGCCGACAGTGCCACTTATTTGTGTACAATAATCGAACCTGTCTTTTATATGTTTTTTCCTTCCTCCCCTACCCCGAGTTATTAAGATTTTCCTTTGTTACTTAATTTATGGAAACTATTTTATATAAAAGAAATAATTATACGATAAAAGAAATGTATACAATAGAAAATTATATTGTATATATTTTAGGTGGAAGATGAATTTCATCACCCAGTCTGAGACTGCCACTCTACTTATTGAAGGCCTATAATGGCTTGAAAACATTCCATATTTGGTGTTTAGAGCAAGGTTTCTAAGACTATATAAAGAATAAATGAAAAATAGAAAAATATTTTTAAAAAATAGGGAAAAAAAAAATCCTTAGCCCACCCATGGTATGTATGTACTATAAGTTTACAAATAAACCTTTTATGGGTGGGAGCCAGATATGAAAAAAAAATAATAAATAAACATATTGTATTGTAACGAACTGTGTGTTTTGTACTGTTCAGTAGTGCTGGCTTGGAGATGAAGGTACAAACAGTAGTTAATCCAGTTAAGGATTCTCCTGAGTGTGAAGATTAATTATCACACCTCTTAATGGACATAACTGATGGCTACAATCTTCACATACAGATTTTGGTGGATGTAAAAACTTATCAAGGCTAGATAAGAGAGGTTAATGGCTTCTCAATTATACTGAAAGTTGCATAGAAAACTTTCAAAACTATTACTATCATAACTTAAAAAAGAATATTAAGTATCAATTCATTATAATTAGGTAAAGAAACTTAAAGTTTCAAAAGTTACTAGAGTACTTATGATAGTATAACCATCAGCATATGAGTTGCCTTGGTATACACTACTTAAGATATGAAACTATCCTCAGGAGCCCATACGTTTGCCTTTTATTAGCGCTTTTAGGTTTCACTGGACTAACAGCTGTTTTGAACTGCTGGTCCTCACCAGAGACTAAGCAGAAACCTCAAGAGAGCAAAAACCCTCTGTTTAATATGGTAGCAATCCCAAGTCAGAAAGTTATATTATTCATAAGTGAACTTTCAGTAGGTGTATAAATAATGTGTTTAACTTAAAATATAGTAAAAAAAGGCTTCAATCTGGCAATTTATGATAATTTAATGAATGATATCATGTTTCCATTGAATCCATATAACTTTTAAGTTTCATTATCTGGTTATAGCAAGAATGATCATCATCAAATTCCTGATACATACCTTCAGTGGTGTATAGGATATTTCATTACCAACTTCCTATCAACATATGAGTATTTTTACTCATATGTTGACTCTGATATTTTCAAATCTTATATTTCTGTCTTTTAAGGTACACTGCACTACATCAATTGATCTTGGTATTTCTCTGGGTGTTTTCTGACAGGATTTCAGCTAACCTCTCCTTTCTCATTCTATTTATGTGATTACTCTGAAAATTAGCTCTGCTTACATATTCCTGAGTCAAGATCTTTCATAACATTTTCATTTTTAACATGATACTGCCATTGATACCATCTGTTCACTCCTCTAATCTTTCTCAGAACTCTATATGTTAAAATTGATTTGAACAACCTCATGTATGGCTAGTTCAGTGTTTTGACTAATTTTTCTCCATTTCCATAGAAATTTATTCATTTGACTTCTTACCATATCAACATTGCTAATTCTGTTATCTATTTCTATATTTAATTTGCCAACTTCATTAAAAATTGTGCCTAAATAGCTGATACGTTTTACTTGTCTATAGGTTCTCCATTCAGGATGCAGGTGATGTTTTCAATGTTTCAGCCTATTTCCATTCCATTTTTATACCAAATTTATTTCAGCAATTATTAAATTTAGTCTGGGAATCCTGGACTTGTACTGGATTTATTTAGAAGTATGCACAAAGTAAAGAGCTGAGATTACCAATTCCAATTTTGATATCAGATTTAATGACACTTTTCTTCATAAGGTGATCCACAGTGGAGATAATGTGCACCATTGTCTCACACCTGATTTAACATCAAACTCTCTTCCTGTAACTACTCCAATTTTAACTGCTGATTTTCAACTCTCACACACACACATTACATATATATATATATATATATATATATATATATATATATATATAAGAGAGAGAGAGAGAGACCATATATTGCTTGATAATGTCCCATCTACGCCATAACTATAACTGAGGTGTTTTAACAAGCTTTTCCTTTAGCACCTTGTCATATGCCTTTTCCATATATACAAAACTTAAATACAAATCATTGTTATATTCTCATGGTTTCTCAACTATTTGGCTGGACTCAGCCTTGTTCTTCTCCAAACTTTTCTAAGTATCATCATCATCATCTTCCTTATACCCTCTTTTACCTTGCGGTGTTGAGGGTCCATTGATCATCGGACCTCACTCCGTTTTTACAGGATAAGGTGGTCAGCCTTATGCCCCGGTGTATCCTATGGCTTGTAGTGTTGAGTTCTCAAGGCCAGTTTGCCTGCTTTGCGGGATGAAAAACCCCAGAATAAACTGGGGGAAAAACCCTGCTGTCCACGCCCAAGACTGGCTAACTTGGCTATGGCTGAGGAAGATCCTTCAGCTCCTCACGTCACTGACGGGAATCGAACCTAGGACACTCCTTCCCCAGGCATATGGTTGCGAAGCGCATAGCCACTAGGCTAACCGCGCGGTTAGCCTTTTCTAAGTATACTTGCATAAATCTTACCAGGACCATTAGACCATTACTCAGTAGGAAAATTCATCTGTAATTCTCACATTCATTTTTATTTCCCTTTTTATAGATGGATATTATGAAAGCTCTACTCCAATCATCTGGAATTTAATCCTCTGATTAGGCCTTCTGAATTATACAGTGTGGTCACTATATAATTTTTTATATAGTGACCACATTTCTAGTTGAATACTGTGTACTCCTTTTGCATTTCTAGATCATTTCAAACTTTTGATAACTTTTTCTACTCTAAGCACTGATATAAACCTCCTGATTACCTTCCTCTTGAATGTTTTTTACTACAGAGTTGTCATTGCTGGTTTCACTTAGCAATTTTTCAAAATATTTATTCCAGACAACTAGAAAATCTTCAGTTTGTTGATGACAAGCTGGCAACTAAACTGAACTGAAATGAATGAGATTGAATAATGGAATAGTGAGTTGGATAGGTGACTGGCTATAAGAATGGTATGAGCAAGTTGCGTATGAGGATGCAGTATCCCAAAAGAGGAAATTCACTAATGGTGTGCCATAGGGTTCTGTTTTGGGGCCATTTGTGCAACTTGTATGTTAATGATATCGAGATGTGTTTAACTGCATATCCAACTGTTTGTAGATGATGCAAAATTGTGGAGAATGCTGGAGCCATGCAGATGTGACCTTACAGGAAGACTTGAATAGGTTGTATGTGTGGATAGGTTACGTGAAACTGTCAATTCAATACTGAAAAATGTAAGGTTCAGAAATGGTAAGCAGCAATGGGATACAAAGTATACACTTGGTGAGGTAATTTTGGAGATAGATGAGATGTGGGGGTGATGGTGGTCCAGAGAAGATTCATGAAGGTGGAAACTGGTCACTGGAATGTGCAATATGAAGACAAATTGAGAGAATGCAATTTGCATTCTCTCAATTTGTCTCAAATTGCATGAAATTTAGGAGAGGGAATATGGTTGAGACATAAGTTGGTGAGGTGTTGTTACTGGGTTAACATGGAAGAATTTTTCATAGAATGGGAGAGGGATAGAACAAGAGGCCATCCCTGGAAATTGAATAAGGAGAATGTGAGCAAAGGAGTGAACAGGATCTTTGCATGGAGAATGGCTGTTGAGTGGAATGTATTCCCTAGAGAGAGTGGCAAGTGTAAACATACTGAATGAATTTAAGGCACAGTTTGATAGTATGTACTTCCCGCAAATGAGTAGTATTTGACTCCATGGAGGTCTGACATTATTAATGTCACCTTTATTATCTCTGATTCCTTCTGCAGTACTCTTTCTTCCATTTCTAAGCTATTTTGACACCCAACAGATGTGCTTATCAAAGTCCCCCCTTAGCTAGTTTTACACAGCTCTTTGCTTTCTTATATTTTTCTCAGTATTCTCTCAGAATAAAAGCTTACTTACTTTCCAGGAATTTTTGATACCCTTCCCCCCCCCCCCCCCACCGTGGAGTTCTGATTTTTCTATCCTTGCAGGCAACCTCAACACATGCTTCTCTGGCTGAATCAATCAATGTTTCCTTCAGGCTCTGCCAATGAATCCACCTCAAGGTAAAACAATCTTCAATTCATTGCTCAGTGCAATACAGTACTTTGTTTTCCCATCAATACTTTTGTTGTTGTTTTTTTATCTTTGCTCCCCCTTCTGTCTACCAGAAAAGATAATTTTGACCTCACAATATTAAAAAAAATTTTATATCTCATTTCACTTAATCAAATCAGATTAAGATTCAAATCAATAATATGACTGTAAACAATGCAAATTCAAAAAAAAAAACCTGTTAGCATGTATTAAATTAATAATTTAATAGAAACAACAAATACTTGTGGCTGTAAATATTATAGCATATACAGAATGTTCATCTTATCTCCAAGTACCAGCTGATAAACTGAAATGTTTCTTGGAATGATATCAAGTATGTGTACAGATCAATTGCTATTAAACATCTGTACTTTAACATTAAAACAGCACACTCAGTGAATTCTGAATACACATTAATGCGATCTAAACTTAAATTCAATAAAATGCTTCTCACTGTTGTTGGTTTTGAAAATTCAAGTTCTAAATAAGAAAGGATCATACATGAAACTAAAAATACAAAAAATATAAACTTACAAATCTGTTGAAATATTTCACTGATGTTGACAGCATTTACAGCACTTGTTTCTATAAACAAAGCTCCAATACTTTCAGCATATCTGCTTGCTTCTATTAAACAAATCAGAGAATAAGACAAAATGTTTAAATATTTATGCATATTTATTTCATTTATTTACAGAATTAATATATACGATAAACACTTGAGTTTTTATTCTGGCTGCATGCAAATTGAAAGATAATTACTTTGCTTGTTTATTTATCAATGTAAAACAGTCTTGATGGATGAATTAACACAAATGTATCAAAATGCTTTGAACATTATTTGAAGGTTGACAGTGGCTATTATGCCAGAGCAAGTCCAAGCTTAACAAAATCATTATTAAAGGAAGTGGGGGATATCTCACTTAGAAAAAAATTAAAGAAGTTTGGATGGAATGGTGGAGGAAGAGGTTAGGCTAGTGAGAATGGAGGGACTGATAAGGTCATCCTTTCATTCTGTAACACTCTTAGACTCAAGTGTTTCAAATGGGAATTATGATATGGGATGAATGATATTCGGGGTTTGTGGTTCTTTTCTGAGTGCTAGAAATTCCATGCAAAACATAGCCAGGATGTATCTAGCCCTATTATTGCATTTGTATCTAATAGAAACACTCAGTGACCAGAGTGTGCTCATAAGCTCAATATGGTACAATTTCTATCAAAAAAAAAAAAAAAAAAAAAAAAAAAAAAAAAAAAAAAAAAAAAACAGCTACCATAATAAGTATATTGACAGATCATGACAAGGAAAGAACAACAATCCATAAATATCAGACATAGCAATATTATTTCTCTATTTGTAGCTTCCAACCCATTTTTAAAATACTACTCCCACATTATGTTCCCTTTTGCCTTTTTTATATCAAGCATGTCCCTACCACCTCCAATTACTATACTTAAACATAACTCAACCTCCAGGTCTAAAAGCTAGAACAAAAAGATAGCTATCCTTGCCAACTTCCTTCCCCTATGCTGATTTAACCTCATCATTCTGTTCTCTCTCATCCCCTAACTCTAACTCACCTGCTTCTCTCTCTCTCTCTCTATTCTTCTTGTCCAAACTTGATTCCAAAATTGCATTTCAATTTAACCTATATGCAATCTTATTATTATTATGTGGCACTTCCAGGGAGTCCAAAGACTCATTGAGGGAGGGCACCTACTCTACAACTCTCTGTCTCCACTACTCAATCCACCAACTACAACGAACTGCAACTACACCAATGCCATCTACTGCCCACCACTAGTATTTTCAAAGACATCCATGCTAACAGCGGGATTTGAATCCACAGACTTTCGGCTGGAGAGTGAATATGCTAACCACTCCGGCAATCTTGCTACTCAATATTCAGTTTCATCAGCAGCAACATAAACCACCCAATCAAATATTACTCTTTCCCTACCTAGAACCTTCAATGATGATTTAATTTGGTGCTTGCAGTTACAGCTCTGTTAAACCTCCAACATCAGCCAGCACACTGTGTCCAAAAATTATTGGCATAAGTGAGAATGGGATGAAAAAGAATGGTTGCAAAGACCACGATTCCTCCCTAAGATGCAAGGAACCTTTTATGTGGATTTTTTTTTTTTTTTTTTTTGAACTTATGAGGTTGGTCTGACCAAAATGGCAGAGTTTTCCCTCCAGCAAAAAACAGGAAAATTTGCCAAAAGAACACATGCAATTAAGACATAATACACTGACTTTGCAGCTTTACTTCAGCCATAATTCAAAAACAACAACAGCTGAAAGTGAACAATGTGTTTGTTCACAGAGATAAAAGATGAAGAATAAATATACATACCTTTCTAGAAAAACAAGGAGCAAATGAGGCTCTACAGAGAATGAGGATGAGAGAATGAAGCTCTACTTATGCATTTTAGACAATACAGTTCAAGTATAGAAGAAAATATTCAATGAGATGTTTTGTTCAGGATTGCAAGGCCTAGATACTAAATGATGCTCATTTGTACAAGTAGGATAACTAATAGTTACTTGTCTTAGTTGATTTCCAAAACTTGTCTAATTCATTCGGCATCCTCAAGAGTATCCACTTGGCTTCATGGAAACATACTTAATACTATTAAAGTCACTTTCATGGCTTACACATGTAACAAAAATTATATAGAATTTATTCAAAAACTCCAATATATTTCATCCAACATTACATAGCCATCATCAGGAAGATAGACTGTTAATAACATTCAAAAGATTAATCAAAATAATGAGTAATAAATCATGCATATATTACCTCATGTCTCAGTTGCAGTTGAAGTATATGATATTATGCTATTAGAGTTCAAAGAAACAACTGTAGTAAATTGCTTAGATTAAAAAATAACAACAAAAACTTATGAACAATTAATAGTGATCACTTCCCAAAACATGGATACTATATTACATTTTTGGAATCTGACAAGTCTGGCCTTGCTTCTCATGCCATGACACTAGGCACGGAGTTCCTTGGAACCAAACAAAACTTCACTCCAGCAAGTTCAAATTTGATCTTTTCCTTGAAACATGTGAAATGCTAAGAAATCATCTAAACCTGAGCCGATCAGATTGCATGCCAATATCCAAGTTTATCTCCCAGACAATGTCCATGTAATGTTGGATAAAATATATTGTAGTTTTTGAATAAATTCTATATAATTTTTGTTACATTACATGTGTAAACCATGAAACCTACTTTAATGGAACATATCTAGTGGACATGTTCCATTGAAATTAATACTTAATACTACAAGAGAGCAGTTAATCCTATCAGCAAAGTCTTTGTGCATGTTACTTGCATGTTCTTCTGGACAGTTTTTTCTGTCCAGAATGAAACACCAGTTTCTAGTGGAAAATCATACCAATTGTACATGAAATCAGCACTCATCTTCAGTTGTGTAAAATTCTTCTAAAGTTTTTCACATTCCAGATGGAATTAGAACCCAGGTTTTTCCAGCCCAAGTTATTAATAAGTAGGCTACAGAGGATCTAAACTGCCATGCATTAATTCTCTCGGTAGAATGGGAAATAAAGCTGAATGGGAGGAATTTTCCCCTGAATAAGGTTTCAATGAAACTTGTGGCAGTAACAATTATTAAAAACATGTAGGACACAAGAAACAATAATTATAATTTTATTATTGCAAAAATTTTGGGGTTATCATTGCATGTTCACAAGGTGGAGCATGACATACATTAGAATGTTATTCCTTTGTACAAATATCAGCAATGTATTAGAGCCATCATACAACAGTGGTTACAAGATAAAATAAAAAACCTTAAAATGACATGATGAAAAAAAATGAAAGGGAAGGGTTACTGCTCGCTATTTATTAGGATGACTCTCTCTCTCTCTCTCTCCCTCCCCAAATCTTTGCAATGGATCAGCAATCTCTTTAAACAACAGCTCAAATTTAAACCAACACATCAATGTAACATGCATGTATTGGACTAGATTTTTAAAGTTTATTGTGGTGATTTAAAACTGGTGTTCCTGCAGTCGTTTTTCAAATGAACATCTTGTTGAAGTATGAATGGAGATAATCCCACAACAATGAAATATAAAGTTTTGCTAGATACCAAATAATGAGACCAGCAATCTCTTTAAACAACAGCTCAAAATTAAACTGACACACCAATGTAACATGCATGTATTGGACCATATTTTTAAGGTTTATTGTGGTGATTGAAAACTGGTGTTCCTGCAGTTGTTTTTCAAATGAACATCTTTTGAATTTATTTTGAAATTATGAATGGAGATAATCCCACAACCTGTTAAATATCAAGGAAGGAGTGTAGAACATGTTTATCTTTTATGGAAGGTAAACAGGAGGAGATTTTGTTAGCAGGAAAGAGGGTGGAGACTAAACTACTTTTAAGGATCTTTAAGAAACTGCCTTCTTCAATTTGGCTCTTTTAATGTATCATAATACCATGTATCACTGATTTTTATGTTCATTTTTTGCACCAGTAACTCTGGTACAAAGATACCAGATACACTAAGGTATATTTGGTATCTAGCAAAACTTTATATTTCATTGTTTATCACAATAAAGTCAGCATTTGTAGAAAAGGGAAGCACAAAAGGTTTTACTTTATTTAAAGAGTAAAATGAAATAACAGAAAATATTTCACATTAGTTTCGTCATGCTTTTGAACTTATTGCAATATAATTTAGATAGAGCACTTATAATAAAAAAAGTTAGATATTAAAAAAAATGTTTTTTAAAGTGAAGAGTTGTAATTATCAATTGCTTTTAAACAACTAGTACACAAAACAAAAAAGGCAGCTATGTAGAAGCAAAATGTGAACCATCATTCTTCTGATGGCAAATCACAGAACTATGAAATTTGTAACTGAGTTATTGTGTGTGTGTGTGTATGTATATATATGACTTATTATCTGAAGTTTACATGTGTAAAAAAACAAAATCAAAAAGAGAAAATTATTAGGAATTTTTATGATTCCCAAGTATAGTAGAAAAGTGAAAACATCTGTGGCAAAGACAATGAAAACATGCTAAAACAGACCACTATTTAGAAGAGAATTCTATATAAAAATGTATATACAAAAACTACTTGATTAAATATTCTGAACACTAAGATACTGCAAAAATAATGGATTAAAACATCACATTTGGTATCTCTAAAAATAACAGAATATTGTAGTATAATGTATTTGAAACATACACTCTTAAGTATTACTCTAATCATTTATTTGAACTGAAGATTTCTAATTCAGATTAAGGAGAGGATGTTAACAGAAACAAATGAAAAATAACATAATGACTTTATATAATTAAACAACACTTCTTAAAAATCAAAAAATTGTCATGAAAAATACCAGAAACAAAAAACAAACTGATAATGCAATATACCTATTTATGTATTAAACCAGATTCAAATTTTTTGACTTTCAAAATGAGGCTTTTATTTCTTGTTAGTCTTGTCTTTTTTATAAATTTTTCAACCAGTTTATGTAATAACATTTAAGTATTAACAATTCTAAAAAAATAAATAAAAGAGAAATGTATTTACCATCAAAAGTAACATCTCGCCTCTCTTCCAAATCACATTTGTTACCAGCAATTGCGATTAAGATAGCAGGAGGTCCATGCATGTTTAATTCACGCACCCACTTCTTGACTGCACTAAATGTAATCTGAAGAACAAAAATATTAACGAAAGTATAGTCATATAGTTAGCCGTAATAAAATTCATAAATCTGCAAAGACTACTTCAAGGATTTATTCTATAGAGTGCAAATTGAATGTCAATGTAAGTAAAATCTGTTCAAAGTATTTCCACCATTGTGTAAAGCAGTACAATTTAGTTTTGTGAATCCAACTCCAGAGACCAAATGTGGAACTTTTTCAGGCCTCAAATAGCAGGTGGTAGTGGTTTTGCATGGGGGTGCTGAACTTCATCTCCCACCCAAAGACATCCACAAACATCTGTAGCCTACCCACAGAGGGATCTGAACCAACAGCCTGTTAGATGAAGAGTAGGTACACCATCCACTCAGTCAACCAGGCAGGCATCACTTTACAAGCAGCAACAGTCCTGTGAGCCTCATAGATTAAGTCCTAATTATTATGATAGAGTTTCATCCTCAAAACAGGAACAAGTTTAATCAACAAAGCAAAATTTCTCAAAGTATCACAGCAGGATGAATATAGTAGTTTTAAAAGAACAGCATATTTAACAAAAAAAAAAAAAAAATTCCATTTCCAAACATCAGTTTGCTGATGAAAGAGGCAAACATAATATTCATCACGTTCAGATGTTTTTAATTTACCGAGCAATCCACTTCCTTGGAAATAATATTGGTCATTTAGCTTTCTGACTCTTTAAACTGGAGACCAAAGAGGGTAGCCAATTTATATTCACTGTTAAAATGCAGTATAGAATACAGAAATATATTTCCTTCTCTGTTTTAACAGTTACCTAAAGCTTTTTTTTTCATAGAAACCTTATCAGAATATTCAGTTTCCAAAACAATTCTAATAATTCTGTACTTAATATGGTAGTCAGCAACTCAACCATGAAAGAAAACATTCAGGAGAAATGTAAGTATATTTCAGTACTGAAGGTAGAAAAAAAGTCAGAAATCTGAAATGTGGAAAAGCAGCTGGAGTACTTAATATATGACCTTGAATGCTTAAATGCAGAATTTTTTTTTTATTTTTTTCTCTTTTGAAGAGCAATTTGAAAAGCAAAAAGATGAGAATAGCATATTCATATAAGAACCATATAAAAATGCAGATATCAGACAAAAACAATGTTATTAAAGAATGTGTAACCAGCTATTCTAAGCTGGTATAATCCCTTAAACAGAATATGAGATGAAACATTAGCAAAACAGGTGTTTCAGACAAAAATGTCAAAAAAAGTATCAGTTAATATAGTCAGGAATGTTTCAGATCAATTTTTTTTTTTTTGAAGCCTCTGGCTCTTCATATAATTAGTTTTAGATCAAAATCTAAAACTAGACAAATAGCAGAACAATTTTTAAAAAAGCTGAAACTACTCATGAAATACTAATTGTGTCAGACTGTCATAATATTTTGCACTCCCCAGAATGTATGTCAGACACTAAATTATGCAGTGTAATTTAGTAAGCTTGTCAGAAGGTCAAATGCGAGATGATTAGAACAAAGTTCTCATTTTATAGAAAAAAAAAAAAAACAGAAAGAAAAATGGAAAGCAAAAATTATTAAAAATATGTCTCTACTGAGGCTCCAGAATGAAATTGTAAAGCAGTGCTTCCCAAACTGCTGGATGCCAGGGCCCCCTTTGGAAAAATTAAAATATTTCACCCCCCCCTCGAAAAAAAATCGTAATATAGACATATATTATAAGATTTATTGTATTTATATTCAATACAAAACATACATAGTGAATATTGCAAAAATCAAATACAAATAGTACATTTTTATCATCTTACATACATATTTGACATGGCACATTATCTCATATTTTTATATAGATAGATATATTGTTATTGTACATTTGCAGTACAAGCACATGAAACATAAAAATATGTTTCTTTTAAGATAAAAAATCTAGTTAGTCTTAAAACATTTTAAATTTGTTTTCATTATTTCACGGCCCCCTTCAACAAAACCTGGGGCCCCCTTGGGGACATGCAGACCACAGTTTGGGAAGCGTTGTTGTAAAACATTCTCTGTTCTATTACTGTTGAAGTTTTTCTTAAACACTAACAGAAGGAAAAACTCCATTGAAGTTTAGGCTAAACAGGAAGTTGTAAAGACCAGATATTTACTACACAACAAACAGAAGAAATCATGGGGATAAAATAAAGATCTCTATAATAAGAATATCTTATTATAGAGAGAAAGAAAAGATAGGGATTCAACTCTCATTAGGAAGCAAACTTGATTGGGAATTTTCAACTGAAGCCAAACTAGCCAATTCTATGTTGAGGTTGCAGGGTTTATCCTCCATTTGTTTTTTTTTTAATCATGCAAGATATTGCTAAGACTGCAAAGGTGTTCAACAAAAAAAATGAAAAACATGAAACCCTATTATGTAAGTTAGAACAAATGGAGGAAGAAACAAAGCTAATAATACGGATAAGAGTGGCTGATAGACATCAAAGAGAGCATATGGTATTGAATCAAAGAGAAGGCACATGACAAGTGGTGGACACCACCACATGACTTTATACCTGGAACACTAATTTTCAGTTTGTACATTAGTGATATTGGGAATAACTGAGGGGAAATATTCAGTTCATTGCTGATGGTATTAAGCTGGGAAGGGCTATTGTTAATAAACTGAAGAAGTCCTGCAGGATGATTTGGACAAACTCACAGAGTGGGTAGTATCCTTTTCCCAAAATGACAGTGTGACAAATGATAACAGTCGCAAGTTTAATGTGGCTAAGTGTAAGGTTATGTTATGGGCTGAAGAGATTGCAAGCTCTGTATTATACTGATTGAATTGCACTGCAGAAAACTGATAAGTCTAGGGATTTGGGGGTGATGGTGAAGAATCTGCTTGGATGTAAGAGATGCCAACAAGGAGGAAAGTTACTGTCCCTATTTATACGGCTTTGATATGAGAACATAATGACTGTTTTTCACAGATATGGTTGCATGGTTTCTTGAGGATGTAGAAGTAGTGGAAAGGATTCAGAGATAAATGCCTGATCTGTGAAGTGCTCCCTATCAGGACAGACGGAAGGCCAGTAGGTTTTAAGGATAGGCAGAAAAGGATGAAAAAGGTTTTATATATATATATATTAGATGCCAAAGAAATTTTTCAATACATGTGGACAGGAGAGAACAAAAATCATCTCTGGAGATCGTGTAAGGGGAACCTTTATGTGAGGTCTAGATTTTTGCTGGAGAGTAGTGAATGAATGAATGAAACAGGTTGCCAGAGGCAGTTACATACATGAAAGAATTTAATAAGTGTATGATAGGCAGTGGTTACCATAATCATGTCTCCCACAATGCCTTCGGACTATGTGATCATGCCTGCAATAACAAAAAAGATAAACTGCCCAGAGAATTAACAGACATAGTTGCCTATATATATATATATATAGAGAGAGAGAGAGAGAGAGAGAGAGAGAATAATCATCATATCATTAGGGTTCTATAACACAAATAACTTTGCTCTACAGAACCAAGACAGACTGTTAAACTGTTAAGTCTAATACATTAAAGGGAAGATGAAACGTTAAACAGAGTGAGCATAGCTAAGTGGCAAATTAACAAATACAATTAAAGGAATGTTAGATGCTAAGTAAGCAGACTCTGTACAATACTGTGCCCACTATTACAGTAAGTAATAGTGACATCTGACTATTTCCACATTAGAGCTAAGTTGTAAAATTCAGATACTAATAAAAAAAAGGGAAAACATCAAAGATGAAACTAGAGCCAGCACAGATCAAAGACTAATAACCTTAATTTAAAATAAACTTAATTACTCAACACTATGACCTTCACATAAAGATCACACCATAGTCCATCCACCACATATCCTTCACACTTGGATATGTGGTGGATGGATTCCTCTCTTCTTTCCTACCAATGCTCAAATATCCCAAGATGTCAGGACACCCTCCAGTTAGGTATCCTCTCTGATCATTCACAGCATGTCATGGCAAGTAGTTCCCCCCCACCTCTGGATTCTCTATCAATGTCAGAATACTCCAAAGCTTTCATTCATGCCCATCCTCATTTACATTAATGACCAACATTCACTAACTGCAAAACCTATTCGGTTTTAACAGCACACAGTTATTTTTCTTCATTCGACAAATTCTATAGTATCAAAATGATTCAAGATCTGTAAGAAATGTCTTAAACACTGATTTTCTTGCTATTTTCTAGTGAGATAAGTGAATTTTAATGCTACCAAAACACCGTCTTGTCTTATTTCTTGTAAAAAAGATCTAACTTCGCTTTCCCTTATCTTTGATAATACATTTCTGCTCAAGATCGAATTTCTCATCTCAGCCTTAAATGCACCCTGGCCTTTCTTGAAAACAAATCAAAGCTCCAGAGGAACCTATGAAATATTAGGTACCAAAGGAAATTCACTATAAAAACCATCCAGTATAACAAACTATTCCTGTGGTTTCTTTCTGCATGTTTGTTGTAGTAGAAATGCAGTAAGAACAATTAATCACCTTACTGGCCATTATTGATCAAATACGCATCCTCATATGGCAATTATTACAATAATTACCATGAGTATGAACCATATGATATTTACAATAATGAACCATATGAATAATTATTACAATAATTATTAAAAATGGTATTACAATTTTAATATGCACTTCGCATCCATGATAACCTTGACGTCTATAGACGTTTCAGCCGGTTGTGTGGTTAAAGTAAAAAGGTGGAGAGCAAGGTTAAATAGTCATGTACTTAATTATGTTAAAGCAGCTGTTTGTTACACCGGGATTACTATTAAGTTAATTGTTGGCTTATTAAATACAATTATTAAGTTCAATATTGATTAAGTTATTGATCAAGGATTAAAAGTTCCAAGTGCTTAAAGGTCCTAGCTGTATAACTGAGAGGAGACCTCCACATAGCCTTTAAAGGAAAGCGGAGAACTGACCAGGGCTTCTAAATTAAAATCCAATCTTCACCTTCTCGTAGTGCACCCTGTTAGGTATCTACCTGGATACTGAACGAATGAAGATGGGCGCAATTTGGGATTTAGCCGACCAAATTGTATTCTTATTGGTTGAAACCAAAATATAAAAATGATGGTACAACATGACAAAATTTCATACCAGCTGGGACGTCGCCCAGTTACACAAGGCCCCCATTGTTTTCACCAAGGAACCAGGGCGAACAGCAGAAAGTCAGTTACTGGAACAAATCTGAAAGCACACCCCAACTCAACATCACCAGAGTTAAAGATCGGTACTATCAACGTAAGAAGCCTGAATGGCAAAGAAATGGAGCTAATGAGGAATTAGATAAGTACCAGATCGACATAATAGGGATGACTGAAACAAAAAAGACAAAAACTGGTGAGATCTTTCTGAGCAATAAATACAAAATGTTATATTCAGCCAATGACAATCAAGGAAAAGAAGGAGTAGCCATAGTATTCAACACTAAATACGAGGTTAATCTTCTTGAATGGCAGGCAGTCTAAAAATGTGATGTGGGCAAATATCAGAATGGGAAACTGAACAATGAGACTTATTTGTGCCTATGGTCCCACAGAAGGTTCTACTAAGGTAGAAGTGGAAGAATTTTTTGAAGCTTTAGAGAAAGCAACTGACACAATGAAAAATTGGTCATTGTTGGGGATCTAAATAGCAGAGAAAGAAATGATTGTCAGACATACAAAAATATTCTGGGAAAATTTGAAGAAAACAGCAAAGCTAATAATAATGGCAAATGCTTGTTGGATTTCTGCTCAGGACATGGACTGGTTATTACTAACACAATCTTCCAAACATAAAAATGTGCACAAATTCACATGGAGAGAAGAAGCAAGGAATAAGAAAAGTCTCAATGACTATTTTAGTCAAGATAAAAAGCCAAATGGCTAGTTTTCTGGCACCTTAATATAGAAAATAAGGGGATAAACATCCTTTGTTGTTTTATAGCCAGTAAGCGAAACTAAAGATCGATAACTACGATCTATAAGTTTCATGCCGAAAAAAGGTTCTTCCAGGTCTACCTACTCACTGATGAGACCTCAAAAAAGGTTGAAACCGGTCTGGGTAGTGACCTCTCCTCATAATGTAATGGCAATATTACATCTCCTAGGAGCTGTGTTTTACATTATGAGAAAATATCAAGAATAGTGTCAAGAGTCAATTTGAAGTAAAGGTGGAGCTTGCTCCACCTTTACTTCAAATTGACTTCGTCGATGGTTTTTTAGCATGAAACTTATAGATCGTAGTTATCGATCTTTAGTTTCGCTTACTGGCTATAAAACAACAAAGGATGTTTATCCCCTTATTTTCTCAATGACTATGTTATTGTTGATAGCGATGTTTTCTCTGGTGCAGGACACTAGAGTGTACAGAGGATTTAAAATTGGAAGTGATTACCATCTAGTCTTGAGAAGGATAAAATTGAATTTCATACTGAAAAGAAGAACATGTAAGAAAGTTTTAAAGTGAATAAAAGTTGAGCAGTTCTCAGATGTGAACTGTAGACTAAATTACACAAACATTATTGAAGAAAAAATGAAGGAGTCTGAGAACAGGAACTAAACCTTGGAGATTCAGTGGTAACCGTTAAGAAATTACTGATTGGTTCAGCCAGAGGCATGTGGTGAGGTTGTCTGCAAGGATAGAAAAATCAGAACTCCATGGTGGACACAGGAAGTTAAAGAGATAGTGAAGGAAAAGAGCAATTGGAGTAGAGCAATCAAAGAAAGCATATCAAAAGTTCCTAGCAATTAAGTCAGATTGTGCTCTTAGAGAATACAGAGACAAATGTAAGAAAGTTACACTGTGTAAAACTAGCTAAACAAAAGTCATGAGAAGACTTTGGTAAGAACATAGAAAATAAATATCAAGAAGGTGGCAAGATATTCTGGAGGTTGATGAAGAAGCTCAGAAATGGAGGAAAGACTGCTGTGAAAGGAATTAAAGATGATAAAGGTGACATGAAAACTCGAGAAAAAGATATCCTTGAAGTATGAAGTAATTATTCGAAAAATTGCTAAACGAAACAAGCAGTGATAGCAGAGTGTTAAAAAAACACTCAACAGGCAACAGTCAGGAATACATATCCATATTTGAAGTAGAAAAAGCCATCAAAGGCCTGAAATGTGGAAAGGCATCAGGAGTAGATGACATTCGACCAGAAATGCTCAATGATGGAGGTATAAAATTCTTAGAGTGGCTGCACCGCATAATTCAGAAGGCCTGGACAGAGGGACGAATTCAAATTATAAAAAGGAAAATAAAACTGAATGTGAGAATTACAGAGGTATTTCTCTATTGAGTGTTCCTGGTAAGATTTACACAAGTATACTTGAGAAATGGTCAAGAAGGATTGTTGAAGAAAAGCTTGGTGAAGGACAAGCTGGATTCAAACCAAATAGAAGCTGTCAGGATCAGATCTTCACTTTACGACAAATAGTTGAGAAATCACTGGAAATCAAAGATCTGTATTTAAATTTTGTCAATCTAGAAAAGGCATATGACAAGGTGCCAAGAGATGCTATTCAAAATGCTACAATTATATGGTGTCAATGGGGCATTATATCAAGCAATACTTAGTCTTTATTTAAGTTGTAAGTCAGCAGTTAGAATTGAAGGAAGTACAGGAAGATGGTTTAATATTAAATCTGGTGTGAGACAAGGATGTACATTATCCCCTCTGTTATTCATTATCTATATGGATCACATTAGGAAGGAAAGTGGTATTAAACCTGATATCAAAATTGAAGATGTTAATGTCAGCTCTTTGCTTTATGCGGACGATGTTAACCTTCTAAATAAATCTGCTATAAGTCTGCAAGGTTCCCTGACTAAATGAATAACAATTGATATGTTATGAAGGTCAGAAATAACAAGACAAAGAGAGGCAGAAGCATTGAAAATATCAATTGCATGATGAATGGAGAACCTACAGAGCAAGTAAAACATTTCATCTACTTAGGCACGATTTTTAGTGAAGACGGTAAATTAAATATGGAAATAAACAACAGAATTGACAAAGCTAGTATGGTAGAAAGTCAATTGAATAAATTTATATGGAATAAGAGAGAAATTAGTCAAAAGACTAAATTAACTGTATACAAGATAGTGTTCAAAACAATTTTAACTTATGGATTTGAGAGCTTGGTCATGATTAGAGACCACAGATATGAGAGTCCTGAGAAAGATTCAGGACATGAACAGATGGCATCAATATCATATTAAAAACGAGGATATATTAGGAAGGAACTTGACATTGTCATCATCCAGGAATGTGTTAGCAGAGTTAATCTCAGGTGGTATAGTCACTTAACAGAATGGGAGAGGAAAGATTAGCAAAACAACTGTTCTCTGCCAAGTTGGTAGGAGAAAGATCCACAGGAAGACCAAGATATTAGGTGGATTCATATGGTTAAAGGTGCCTTAGAAAATAGAAATATAGGATTTGATATGTTGGAGTCTTGACAGGTAACAGATTGATTGGAGGAAAATTGTAGATAGGAAGTTAGTAGTGATGTAAATTTTTCATGTAGTACTATCATATCATGTACACCTCTTGAGGGTACATGGCAGGAATTTGATGGTGATGATGATAAAAATTTACAGACAACATTAAGCGAAAAACAGTGCTGAAATTTGTTTCTGTAGATTTTATCAGTATGTTGGTGACTCAACATTTGCTTTTCTATAGAAAGTGCTCGCTCAGATATTCTCAGTCATGTGTCCTTTGCCACTATAATTGCACCAAATTAGATTACCCCCATGTGACTTCTATTTCCATTCTCTTGAATCCAAACCCCTGCTCCAAATCAACAGATGATATAATCCTTGCTGGAATAATGGCCTTCATCTGCCACTCTATTCAAAACCCATGAACACTCTTCAGTTCTCCAACAAGTATTCCACATTAGTCCAAAACAAAAATTCAGCATATATCAAGTGTCTAAAGTTAAAATCATCCGTTCTGCATTCAGCCAAAACTGCCTCCAGCGGCAGCAGCAGCAGCTGTTAAAAACAAACATCGATTCATATCAGACTTGGAAAGAGTGAAATACAGGAAATTTTCACTTTCTCAAACAGCATGCAAGACTTCTGGTCCTTGCCAAAGCTACTGTTTGCAATTTCTGTCCTTCCAGAATCCCCCCTTCTCATCGAAATGGTATCATAACTTCTGAAAATAATGGTGACCTCCTGGTATCAGTGTACAGCTGGCCAAGAAATCATCTCCAACTATATCAAGAATAACTCACTCATATTTCCTCTGAATGAATGTTGACAGCTTATGCAGATGATATCTATAAAACTCCTGGTTAATTTGGTATTCATTCCAAAATGAGCTTAAAGTTTGCACTCCAGAATTAATATCATTCCATATCTGCATAAGCTGTAAATATATATATATTGGTATCTACCAATATCATGGAAGTGAGCCTACATCCAATCTATCCCTAAAATAGAAGTCAACCATGAAACTATCATTCCATTGCCTTCACCTCAATAATAAACTATGGAGAAGGTTATCAATAGCTAATTTCACTACCCGGAGGTAGTGAAATGTAAATAAATAAATATATTAATGGAGTTTTTCTCCATTTTTATATTTATTTTGATTAAAAATCCAACGAGACTATCCAGGACAACATAAAATCCAACAAGGAGTCCTTGCAAATCAAATTTAAGGAATATTCTTTTAACAAAAGTGGTAGTTAACAGAATAAATTCCAGGAATTTATTGTAGTCACACATACAAATGTGAATAGAGTAGAAGAAGCATTTGAGAACAACAGTTATAAGAAGGATATATCAGGAAATTACCATAGAATCGCTTTAAAAACTAGAGACTGCAGCAACAGTCTGGTTTATGTGGTGAAGAATCATTCTTCACTAATTACTTAAACTTGGTATATAATGTCTAAATTGCTCTGCGTATTGATAACACCGTATTGAGGGCAAAAACAGGTGTGCTGCAAGGTTCAGCCGTGGAACCATTGCTGTTTAATTTGTACATAAATGATATAGGAAATAACTTGAAAGGAAATATTCAGTTGTTTGCTGATGATGCAAAATTAGTACAGTAATAGTTAATCAAAGCAATGTTGAGAGCATGGGTTTAAATAGGCTGTTAGCATGGGCAAAAGTTAATTGGTGTCAGTTTAATGTTGAGAAATGTAAAGTTATGCATTTTGGGATAAATAGATTACAAGCCATGCATCACATTGATGGCACTGTGCTCCAGGAAATAGATGAAGCTAGAGATTTAGGGGGTGGTGGTGGTGGTAGAGAGAGAGAGTTAAATTTCAGAGGACATATTGCTAAGGTTGCTAAGGTAGCCCATAAGATTACCTGGCTATTGAAGAACATTCCACAGGCCACATTAACACATTCGCTGCCAACTACAAGTATACTCGTAGTTCGTATATGAGCTTCACAAGCCAACTACAAGTATACTCGTATGTCGATTTACCGACCTCCTATGCCAAACATGAGTTAACCCTTAGTATAATTACCTTAATTTGAACCCTTGGATTCTGAATAAAGCGGAGAGCATGTCTGGGGGCTTGATAGAAGGGAAATAATTTCAACTAGAATATAGTATATTATGTATGTGCCTCAGAAGCCAACTATGAATATACTAGTATGTCGATTACCAACCTCCTATGCAAAGCGCAAGCTAATCCGTAGTATAACACGTAATTTGTAAATCAATGTAAAACTGATTAAAATCAATAAAAATAATAAAATGAAATCAATAAAATAAAAATCAATTTATTCAAATTACAAATGATACACTTTAAAACAATTTTCCATGCACTATGGTGGTTTTTCCTGGCAAACAGGATAATAATAACGTGTTTCACATCGTTGTCTGTTTCGTGTACATGCTCGGCACGGCTTTGTCAGCGAATATTTTTTTCTGTAGTTGGTAAAATTTCCAAATAATGAAGATTCCGAATCCTGCTGATAATCTGCAATGCTGTAAGCTTATCCATTCCAACAAAAACTGAGATAAATTGATCTCTAAATTTTAATGCAGGTCATTGCATTTCCAGTAATTATATTATAAAATTTATGCACATTTTGAATGTATATATCAAGAATGCGTATTGCCAATTTCTTTGGCCATCTAATTGTCTTTCTTAAGGGGGAATAGTAAGAAAACATTTGATCAGAAAGATCGATGCCTGACATACCCAAATTATAGTCCCTAACGATATTTGGTTTTAATTGAATTTTACCATTCCGATTTTTTGCTTCAAACATTTAAAATTTGTGCATATTGGAAATGGAAAGAACTTCCCTCTTATCCTTCCATTTGCGATGATGAATTCATTAAATTCATTATTGCTCATATTAATGTAAACTTCTAATTCTTTATCAGTAAGTTTTCTTTTACTGATCATGGCGAAACTGAAGGTTTTTAGAGACTAGACTCAATAAACACATTCATCAACGCATGTAATATATGGGTGGTGGGGGGGGGGTGATACAAGATTACTCGTAGTTGGCGTATGAAACAAAATTCTGCCTGATAAGTCAGCTACGAAATTACTCGTAGTGACCTTGAAGACGCGAAAGCACTTGGCGTGCAGGAACAAACTATGCCCGAGGAGCGTGGCAGCGAACGTGTTAACAAGTAGAGACAAGGAAGTTGTCATTCCTCTTTATAAGGCCATGATAATACACCCACATCTGGATTACTGTGCTCATAGTCTGGTTCCCTGGGTTTATTTGGGATGAGGAAGCAGTGGAGAGGATTCAGAGGCAAGTGACAACACGGGGTCTTCCCTGGAAGTTGAATAAAGGTGTGGTTAGCAGAGGTGTGAGGACTAGATTTTTTGCTCGGAGAGCTGTGAATGAGTGGAATCGATTGCCAGAGTCAGTTGTGAGTGCCTTATCTGTTAATGGGTTTAAGGAGAGGTATTGGGTCTCCTGCGATGAGTCTTCGGACTCTATGGAGGTGCCTGTATAATAATAATAACAACAACATTAGTCATCTCTTGCTGATTATGATAATTAATTACCATAACAAGCAAGAGATGATTATGAAATAATTATTGTAAATAACTGTCAATGATTAAATTTATATATTATTCTTGAAGAATAAATTTTTAATATTAGCACTTCAAAAAGGATTTATGAAGTTACATTAGTTACACCAATGCTATATAAGTTACACCATATATAGCAGTGGCGTTCAACCTTTTTTACTATGTGAGCTACTTTTCCATAAAAAGTTATTCGGCGATCTATTCTCTTATATAGATCATGTTTCCCCAACCTGATATCTGATTACACACAAATAAACAACTAAAAACTTTATATTTGTGTATTTAAAAATTTATTTATCACTTTTAATTGTTTTAATACAACAAAAAAAAAAATATATATATATATATTGGAATAAAATATTTATTTCTCTATTTTGGAAAACCAAAGTTTGAAAAAACAACAGATTGATTACAAACTCACAAGTGACAGGAAATGTTGGTTAATTAAAAAAAAAAGTTAATGTGAAATTTGGCATTGTTTGGACCTCGCAATATTTTCATAGTCAAGTTGATATGAAGAAGTGCCCAATCGCAGACAATCATCCAAATGATCATTTGCAATTTGGTTTCTTAACTGCTTTTTTATGACGGTCATATTTTAAAAAGCGGATTCTGACAAGTATATCGATCTGAAACACGACAGAATTTTTTGCGCAATATCAGTTTAATATTGGGAATTTTTCATGTGCATACTTCCAAATGACTTCACTGTTCATGATTTTAAATGCAAACTATTCTGAATGTTTATTATCTCAAGTTCTACTTCAGCTTGGTTTATATCAAACAGCCCACTAATTTTATTTGAAATTTCTGTGATGTTCAAGTTTTCTTGAAATGGATTATTGATAAAAGATACAATCATTTCAGTTTTATTAAAATCTTTAAATCTTGAATTTATTTCTTCCTCAACTAATTCTATTTCAAGAATAAATTCTTTTAAATCATAGTGAAGCATTTCTTGATTTTGTTCAAAAAAGTTTAAACAAATAAATATGGGAGATGTCTAAATTCACGGTCATTTATATTTTTCTTTAATAAAAGTAAGTATTGTTGGAAAGTTTTTATTGATCTTAACATGTCAATTAAATTTCTATCTCTACCTTGTAACTCTAAATTTAAATTGCTTAATTTCGTACAGAAATCTAGTAAAAATGATAAAGTAACAACCATCTTTTATCACTCAATTGTAGATAAATATCTCCTTTTTCATAAAGAAAAATTTTTATATTGTTAATTAATACAAGAAATCTTTCTAAAAATTGACTTCTGTTAAGCCAGCGAACATTATAGTACAACAGAAGTTTCCTATCATCATCTGCCTGTAATTTAAATAACTGCCATTGCAGGGCTTTTCCTCGAACAGAATTTTACAATTTTAAATGTAACATCCAAAACATCTTTCGTGTTTAATCTTTTACTACACAAGTAGTTGTTGGTGAATAATACAGTGATATGTTAAAAAATCTGAATTTGTCATCGTTTTTACATAATGAAATGAAGCCTGATTTATTACCTATCATTGTAGGAGCACCATCAGTAGTAATAGACACAAGTTTAAAAAAGCAGAAGTTTGTGTTGTTTCACAAATTCATCAAATGCTGAAAAAATGTCTTCTCCTCTAGTCCTTCCCAATAATGGTATAATTTTCAAAAGTTCTTCTTTACTTGAATAATCTTGAAATACCATTAACTGAGCAATATCAGTGAAGTTGTTTGATTCATCAAATTGTAATGAAAATGCAACACACTGGTGAATGTCTGACATTAACCTGGCCTGGAAACTTTTCTCTGGCAATTGGAACTCTTCCTTTCGGCAATTTGAAACCTTGTCTGTGGCCTAGAAATAGTCTCTCTCTAGTGACGTCTCGAACCAAGAAGCTCCTTTCTGGAAGCGAGAAACTCCTCTCTCAAGTAACATGGATCCAGGCAGTCTCTCTGACTGTGACTCTGGACCTGGTGGCCTCCTCTCTGACAGCAATTCTAGAATGGGGACCCCCTTCTGCTTGCTTCAGTCACTTTTTATTAGGCCACCTCTGAGACCTCGCATGAAGTTTGGTAACCCCAAAGAATTGGTATGAGTCTTTCATCTTAAGTTTAAAGTTCGGCACGCCTTTTGTTCTCCTCTGCTTTCTTTTGATTGTAAGTTGCCCGCCATCAGAAAGTTGTTTGAACTCTTTCTGACTGACTTAAGAGATGCTTACACTTAGAGACTGCAAGCCTTTCTCATACATACAAGTTTCAATAACAGTCTTTCTAATGCTGCCACGTACAGCTTCAGCGACAAAAAACATTGCCTTTGCTTTTAACACTAACATATTCTTATTAAAGCAGTATATACAGTTAGCTTCAAAAGAGTTATTTACAAAAACATCTAATACAAATTATACCGAGACAAACAACATTTATTTTTTTACAATATTCACATGGGACTTAACCTAAGTAAAAAATCGATGTAATGTGCTTTGGAATATTTAATATTTAAGCTACAATCGAGTTTCTACACTTTGCTTATAATCATATTCACTCGGCTCGCTGTTTGACTTCAAGTGATCCAAATTAATTCATTTACTCGAACTTATAAGAAAATTACTGAATTACCAATTTTAATGAAAAATAAATAAACAATAGCAATACACTTAAAGCGATTTAAAAATAATACAAAATAATGATAAATAAAATATTATGTTTTCAGTTTTAATCAAATTTATAAGTAAGGAGGAATACACAAGAGATCGACCAAAAATCTTCTCTGCGATCAACGGGTTGAACACCCCTGATATATAGTGTGTGAGATATGATATAAATGCTGTCAAGGTATGAATCTAGGGGGTGCTTAAGGGTCAAAGCTGTATAACTGAGAGGAGACCACCACATAGCCTTTAATGGAATGCAGAGAACCGACCAGGGCTTCTGACCTAATGTCCAATCCTCACCTTCTCGTGGTGCACCCTGTTGGGTATCTACTTAAATACTGAACGAACGAGGATGGGCTGGCAATTTGGGATTTAGCCGACCAAATTGTATTCTTATTGGTTAAACCAAAATAAAAAATAATGGTACAACATGACAGAATTTCATGCCAGCTGGGGCGTCGCCTGGTTAAACAAAGCCCCCGTTGTTTTCGCCAGGGAACCAGGGCGAACAGCGAAAAGTCAGCTACTGGAACAAATCTGAAAACAAACCCCAACTCAACATCACCAGAGTTAAAGATCGATACTATCAACGTAAGAAGCCTGAATGGCAAAGAAATGGAGCTAGCTGAGGAATTAGATAAGTACCAGATCGACATAATAGGGGTGACTGAAACAAAAAAGACCAAAACTGGTGAGATCTTTCTGAGCAATAAATACAAAATGTTATATTCAGGCAATGACAATCAAGGAAAAGAAGGAGTAGCCATAGTATTCAACACAAAATACGAGGCTAATCTTCTTGAATGGCAGGCAGTCTAAAAATGTGATGTGGGCAAATATCAGAATGGGAAACTGAACAATGAGACTTATTTGTGCCTATGGTCCCACAGAAGGTTCTACTAAGGTAGAAGTTTAGGAGTTTTTTGAGGCTTTAGAAAAAGCAACAGACACAATGAAAAACGAAAAGTTGGTCCTTGTTGGGTATCTAAATAGCAGAGTAGGAAATGATTGTGAGACATACAAAAACATTTTGGGAAAATTTGGAGAAAACAGCAAAGCTAATAATAATGGCATATATCTGTTGGATTTCTGCTCAGGACACGGACTGGTTATTACTAACACCATGTTCCAACATAAAAATGTGCACCAATTCACATGGAGAGAAGAGGCTAGGAATAAGAAAAGTCACATTGACTATGTTATTGTTGATAGTGATGTTTTCTCCCTAGTGCAGGACACCAGAGTGTACAGAGGATTTGAAATTGGAAGTGATCCCTAGTTAGTCTTGAGCAGGATAAAATTGAATTTAATATTCAAAAGAATAACATGTAAGAAAGTTTTAAAGAGAATAAAAGTTGAGCATCTCTCAGATGTGAACTGTAGACTAAAATACACAAAGATTATTGAAGAAAAAATGAAAGAGTTTGAGAACAGGAATCAAACCTTGGAGATTCAGTGGCAAACTCTGAAGAAAACATTGACTGATTCTGCCAGAGAGGCATGTGGTGAGGTTGTCTGTAAGGATAAAAAAATCAGAACTCCCTGGTGGACACAGGAAGTTAAAGAGGCAGTGAAGGAAAAGAAGAAAGCATATCAAAAGTTCCTGTCAAATAAGTCAGCTTGTGCTCTTAGAGAATATAGAGACAAATGCAAGAATGCTAAACACTGTGTAAAACTAGCTAAACAAAAGTCATGGGAGAACTTTGGCAAGAATATAGAAAATAAATATCAAGAAGGTGGCAAAATATTCTGGAGGTTGTTGAAGAAGCTTAAGAATGGAGGAAAGAGTGCTGTAGAAGGAATTAGAGATGATAAAGGTGACATGAAAATGGGAGAAAAAGATATCCTTGAAGTATGGAGTAATTACTTTGAAAAACTGCTAAATGAAACAAGCAGTGATGACAGCACAGTGGTAAAAAACACTGACCAGGCATGCAGTCAGGAATACATATCCATACTTGAAGTAGAAAAAGCCATCAAAGGCTTGAAATGTGGAAAGGCAGCAGGAGTAGATGATATTCGACCAGAAATGCTGAAGTATGGCGGTATAAGAGTCTCACAGTGGCTGCACTGCATAGTTCAGAAAACCTGGACAGAGGGACGAATTCCCGATGATTGGAGTACAGCTCTCGTAGTACCCATATATAAAAAGGAAAATAAAACTGCATGTGAGAATTACAGAGGTATTTCCCTACTGAGTGTTCCCGGCAAGATCTATGCAAGTATACTTGAGAAACGGTTGAGAAGAATTGTGGAAGAAAAGCTTGGTGAAGAACAAGCTGGATTCAGGCCAAATAGAGGCTGTCAGGATCAGATCCTCTTTACGACAAATAGTCGAGAAAGCATGGGAATATAACAAAGATCTGTATTTAAGTTTTGTCGATTTGGAAAAGGCATATGACAAGGTGCCAAGAGAGAAGCTATTCAATACGCTGCAGTTATATGGTGTCAATGGTGCATTATATCAAACAATACTTAGTCTTTATTTGAGTTGTAAGTCAGCAGTTAGAATTGAAGGAAGTACAGGAAGATGGTTTAATGTTAAATCTGGTGTGAGACAAGGATGTACATTATCCCCTCTGTTATTCATTATCTATATGGATCACATTATGAAGGAAAGTGGTATTAAACATGATATCAAAATTGGAGATGTTAATGTCAGCTCTTTGCTTTATGCGGATGATGTTATATTTCTAAATAAATCTGCTACAAGTCTGCAAGATTCTCTGACTAAATTGAATAGCTGTTGTAATAGATATGGTATGAAGGTCAGCAATAAAAAGACAAAGACAATGAAAATAGGCAGAATCACTGAAAATGTCAACTGTGTTGTGAATGGAGAACCTGTGGAACAAGTAAAGCATTTCAGCTATTTAGGCACGATTTTTACTGAAGATGGTAAATTAAATATAGAAATAGACATGATTGGAAGTCAATTGAATAAATTCATATGGAATAAGAGAGAAATTAGTCGGAACACTAAATTAGCTGTATACAGGACAGTGTTCGAACCAGTTTTAACTTATGGATCTGAGAGCTGGGTCAGAAGTAAAACACTTGACCAAAGACTAGAGACCACAGATATGAGAGTCCTGAGAAAGATTATATGCGTGAACAGATGGCCTCAATGGCAATATCATATTAAAAACGAGGATATTAGGAAAGAACTTGACATTGTCAGCATCCAGGAATGTGTTAGCAGAGCTAATCTCAGGTGGTATGGTCACTTAAACAGAATGGGCGAGGAAAGATTAGCAAAACAAGTGTTTTCTGCCAGGTTGGCCACAAAACGACCCAGAGGAAGACCAAGATATAGGTGGATTGATACGGTACAAAGTGCTTTAGACGATAGAAATATAAGATCTGATAATGTTGGAGTCTTGACAAGTAACAGACTGATTTGGAGGAAAATTATAGATAGGAAATTAATAATGATGTAATTTTTTTCATGTAGTACTATCATATCCTGTACACCCCCTTGAGGGTACATGGCAGGAATTTGATGACGATGAGGTATAAATATAAAGTAACTACAGAATTCTAAATATAATTATCCTTAACAAAGCTCATTTCTAGTATAATATGAATGACTTACTATAAAACAACTGAACCTGCTATTGTAAAACTTTTTTTGTATGATTTTACACATGAATGCAAACTTTTCAATAAAGTAGCATTTCTAAAGAATGTGTAAGCTCTGCAAATGAATACAGCTGCTAATGTAATCAATGTAGCAGAAAGCTTATAAAAAAAGTAATTAAACATAATATGATGAAACAGTAAAAGCACACAACTTACTTACATGAGAAGTAATATCATAAACAATGATAGCTGCTCCTGCTCCACGATAATACATCGGAGCTAATGAACGATACTAATGAAGACAAATATATATATACATATATTAAATAAAGATAACATGCTCTCAATAAATACAAAATATTACATATCAAATAAACTTTCAAACACAGTCAGTCCCTCAATAAAATATTACAAATGTTATAATTTCACAAATTATAACATGGGAAGAGATTATTTTTTTATGCAGAATTTTTTTTTAAAAGTTCTTAACTTTTTTTTTCACTATTAACTACCAATATGGGAAAAAGAGAAAAGCTACTAAAAATGGTAAGTACCTGCTGGAATTATATTCAGGAAATGGACTAGTCATTACTAACACCGTGTTCTGACAATAAAGATGGGCATCAATTTACATAGAGAGAAGACAAAGAAATAAGTCTTATTGATTATATTATTGAAATACTGTTGATGGTGTTATGTTCATGACTCAAGACACAAGAACATACCGAACATGCAGGGAATCTGAAGAAGGAGGTAATCGCCATTCAGGTTTAAGCAAGATAACACTGAATATTATACTAAAAAGAAAAGTGTGTGGAAGAAAGCTTTAAAAAGAATCAGAGTTCAGATAATTTCAGAGCAGAATGGTCAACTCAAATACAGCAAGTCCCTGAACTTATGATGGGGTTCCATTCAGATGATCCTGTCATAAGCCGAGAAGGCTAAATGAGAAATCACTATATGAGCCATAAGAATATGTTGATAATTAACATGCCTTAGTGTTTATATTTGTTATATTTTAACTAATTTTAATCTTTGTTTATAGTGAAATAATACAATGTACAAATTAGAACATAAAATTACTGAATACAAAACTATATCTCATCTCATCTTCCTTATACCCTCTTTTACCTTGCGGTGTCGAGGGTCCACTGATCATCGGACCTCACTCCGTTTACAGGATAAGGTGGTCAGCCTTATGCCCCGGTGTATCCTATGGCCCGTAGTGTTGAGTTCTCAAGGCCAGTTTGCCTGCTTTGCGGGTTGAAAAACCCCAGAATAAACTGGGGAAAAAACCCTGCTGTCCACGCCCAAGACTGGCTAACTTGGTTATGGCTGAGGAAGATCCTTCAGCTCCTCACGTCACCGACGGGAATCGAACCTAGGACACTCCTTCCCCAGGCATATGGTTGTGACGCGCATAGCCACTAGGCTAACCGCGCGGACCTATATATTATATACAAAACTATATATTGTAATAAATAATGAATATATGAATGTGTACAATGCTTCTGTTCACTTACAGTTGGCTGGAAACACATGAGGAAGAGTAATTCTTCAAAGCTGCCAATTTATTAACTGCGCCATTCAATAGGAATGAAAAGCCAGGTCATCAACGCCAAATTCTTAACATTTAGGAGCTGCAATAAAGTATTCTGAGGATAGTTCATGAGATGCATAAATTGTTGAAAGTCTAGGCTCATCTTCAAAGGATGATGTGACAACAGGAGTGGACATCTTAAAAATATGTACATTACATCTTCTTCTGGGTTGCTTAAAGGTCAAAGCTGTATAACTGACAGGAGACCACCACATAGCCTTTAAAGAAATGCAGAGAACTGACCAGGGCTTCTGACCTAATGTCCAATCCTCACCTTCTCGTGGTGCACCCTGTTGGGTATCTACCTGCATACTGAACGAACGAGGATGGGCTGGCAATTTTGGATTTAGCCGACCAAACTGTATTCCTATTGGCTTAAACCAATATACAAAATGATGGTACAACATGACAAAATTTCATGTTGTACCATCGCCTAGTCAAACAAGGCCCCTGTTGTTTTCGCCAGGGAACCAGGGTGAACAGCAAAAAGTCAGCTACTGGAACAAATCTGAAAACAAACCCTAACTCAACATCACCAGAGTTAAAGATCGGTACTATCAACGTAAGAAGCCTGAATGGCAAAGAAATGGAGCTAGCTGAGGAATTAGATAATTACCAGATCGACATAATAGGGGTGACTGAAACAAAAAAGACAAAAACAGGCGAGATCTTTCTGAGCAATAAATACAAAATGTTATATTCGGGCAATGACAATCAAGGAAAAGAAGGAGTAGCCATAGTATTCAAATTTAATACGAGGCTAATCTTCTTGAATGGCAGGCAGTCTCAAGTAGAGTGATGTGGGCAAATATGAGAATGGGGAACTGGACAATTGATCCCACAGAAGGCTCTACTAAGGTAGAAGTGGAGGAATTTTTTGAGGCTCTAGATAATAATAATAATCGTATGATGATACATGGCCGTGAGTCCCCTTTTACGGGGAGGTATGGTACCATCTCAGTCTCCCCAAATTTTATCCGGGCTGCAGAACCAGCATAGCTGACGAATCAGACCTCTGGCTGGATCAGTATTCCTGACTGTAATCCGTGTGTTTTTGCTGGACCGGTTTGCCTGCTTGCGGGATGAAAAACCCGAGATAAACTGGTGGAAAAAAACCCTGCTGTCCATGCCCAAGATCGGCTAACTTGGCTATGGCTGAGGAAGATTCTTAAGCTCTTCGCGTCATCGACGGGAATCGAACCTAGGACACTCCTTCCCCAAGCATATGGTTTGCGCATAGCCACTAGGCTAACTTCGCAGATTGAGGGTCTAGAGAAAGCTACTGACACAATGAAAAAGAAAAAGTTGGTCCTTGTTGGGGATCTAAATAGCAGAGTAGGAAGTGATTGTCAAACATACAAAAATGTTTTGGGAAAATTTGGAGAAAAGAGCAAAGCTAATAATAATGGCAAATACCTGTTGGATTTCTGCTCAGGACATGGACTGGTTATTACTAACACCATGTCCAACATAAAAATGTGCACAAATTCACATGGAGAAAAGAGGCAAGGAAAAAGAATAGTCTCATTGACTATATTATTGTTGATAGTGATGTTTTCTCCCTGGTGCAGGACACCAGAGTGTACAGAGGATTTGAAATTGGAAGCGATCACTATTTAGTCTTGAGCAGGATAAAATTGAATTTCATATTGAAAAGAATAACATGTAAGAAAGTTTTAAAGCGAATAAAAGTTGAGCAGCTCTCAGATGTGAACTGTAGACTAAAATACACAAAGATTATTGAAGAAAAAATGAAAGAGTTTGAGAACATGAATCAAACCTTGGAGATTTTGTGGCAAGCCTTGAAGAAAGCCCTAATTGATTCAGCTAGAGAGGCATGTGGTAAAGTTGTCTGCAAGGATAGAAAAATTAGAACTCCATGGTGGACACAGGAAGTTAAAGAGGCAGTGAAGGAAAAGAAGAAAGCATATCAAAAATTCCTGAAAATAAGTCAGCTTGTGCTCTTAGAGAATACAAAGACAAATCCAAGAATGCTAAACACAGTGCAAAACTAGCTAAACAAAAGTCATGGGAGGACTTTGGCAAGAATATAGAAAATAAATATCAAGAAGGTGGCAAAATATTCTGGAGGTTGTTGAAGAAGCTTAGGAATGGAGGAAAGAGTGCTGTAAAAGGAGTTAGAAATGATAAAGGTGATATGAAAATGGGAGAAAAAGATATCATGGAAGTATGGAGTAATTACTTTGAAAAACTGCTAAATGAAACAAGCAGTGATGAAAGCACAGTGGTAAAAAAACACTGACCAGGCATGCAGTCAGGAATATATATCCATACTTGAAGTAGAAAAAGCCATTAAAGGCTTGAAATGTGGAAAGGCAGCAGGAATAGATGATATTCGACCAGAAATGCTGAAGCATGGTGGTATAAGAGTCTTACAGTGGCTGCACTGCATAGTTCAGAAAGCCTGGACAGAGGGACGAATTCCCGATGATTGGAGTAGAGCTCTCATAGTACCCATATATAAAAAGGGAAATAAAACTGAATGTGAGAATTACACAGGTATTTCCCTACTGAGTGTTCCTGGCAAGATCTATGCAAGCATACTTGAGAAACGGTTGAGAAGTATTGTGGAAGAAAAGCTTGGTGAAGAACAAGCTGGATTCAGGCCAAATAGAGGCTGTCAGGATCAGATCTTTACTTTACGACAAATAGGCAAGAAAGCATGGGAATATAACAGAGATCTGTATTTAAGTTTTGTCGATTTGGAAAAGGCATATGACAAGGTGCCAAGAGAGAAGCTATTCAATACGCTACAGTTATATGGTGTCAAGTGGGCATTATATCAAGAAATACTCAGTCTTTGAGTTGTAAGTCAGCAGTTAGAATTAAAGGAAGTACATCAAGATGGTTTAATGTTAAATCTGGTGTGAGACAAGGATGTACATTATCCCCTCTGTTATTCATTATATATATGGATCACATTATGAAGGAAAGTGATATTAAAAATGATATCAAAATTGGAGATGTTAATGTCAGCTCTTTGCTCTATGCGGATGATGTTATACTTCTAAATAAATCCGCTACAAGTCTGCAAGATTCTCTGACTAAATTGAATAGCTGTTGTATAGATATGGTATGAAGGTTGGCAATAAAAAGACAAAGACAATGAAAATAGGCAGAATCATTGAAAATGTCAACTGTGTTGTGAATGGAGAACCTGGAACAAGTGAAACATTTCGGTTACTTAGGCACGATTTTTACTGAAGATGATAAATTAAATATAGAAATAGACAACAGAATCAGCAAAGCTGGTATCGTAGGAAGTCAATTGAATAAATTCATATGGAATAAGAGAGAAATTAGTAGGAACACTAAATTAGCTGTATATAAAACAGTGTTCAAACCAGTTTTAACTTATGGATCTGAGAACTGGGTCAGAAGTAAAACACTTGACCAAAGACTAGAGACCACAGATATGAGTCCTGAGAAAGATTATAGGCGTGAACAGATGGCATCAATGGCAATATCATATTAAAAACGAGGATATTAGGAAAGAACTTAACATTGTCAACATCCAGGAATGCATTAGCAGAGCTAATCTCAGGTGGTATGGTCACCTAAACAGAATGGGCTAATCTTGCTTCGCCCAACCTGGCAGAGAAAACAAGTGTTCTCTGCCAGGTTGGGAGGAAAACGACAAAGAGGAAGACCAAGATATAGGTGGATTGATACGGTACAATATGCCTTAGACGATAGAAATATAAGATCTGATAATGTTGGAGTCTTGACAAGTAACAGACTGATTTGGAGGAAAATTGTAGATAGGAAGTTAGTAATGATGTAATTTTTTTTCATGTAGTACTATCATATCCTGTACACCCCTTGAGGGTACATGGCAGGAATTTGATGATGATGAAAAAATAAAAAATCTAAAAATGTACTATCTCCACAGAAACCTGCTCAACAAGAATTTTGAAAGACTGATAAGTAAAACAAGAAATGAAATTAGAGTAGTAAAAAATATTCAAGTGGAATACAGTCAGGGGTATCAATACTTATGGTAGATAAAGCTATGTAAACCTGAAATGTGGAAGAGGCTGCTAGTTGATGATATTTAACCCGAAATATGCTCAACCATGAAGGAATAAAAGTTTTACGGTAGCTGCACTACATAATTAAGAGTTTGGTTAGAAGAAAAATTCTAGATGATTGGAGTAGAGCTCTCGCTACCCATTACGAGTATTAACTTAATCAAATCGAATAAATACTTGTAAAACTTTTTATCCAACAAACAGATGATATCAAGACTAATTATTATTAGCCTTGCCCTTTTCTCCAAATTGTTCTGAATATTTCTATATGCTTGGTGGGATTCACTTCTTAATAAAGGGCAAGGCTAATAATAATGGTAAATATCTGCTGGATTTTTGCTCAGGATATGAACTAGTCATTACTAACACCATGTTCCAACATAAAGATGTGCACAAATTCACATGGAAAGAAGCCATAAGAAAAGCCTCATTGACTAATGTTATTGTTTTCGAAAATATTTCTATATGCTTGGTGGGGATTCACTTCCTACTCTGCTGTTTAGATCTCCAACAAGTATCACTTTTTCCATTTTCTTTATATTTGCTGTCTGCTCTAGCAACTCAAAGTTTCTCCACTTCTTCTTTAGAAAAACCTTCTGTGGAACTATTCTTTCTTATTCCATATAAATTTATTCAGCTGACTTCCTATCATACCAGTTTTACTAATTCTATTGCCTATTTCCATATTTAATTTGACATCTTCACTAAAAATTGTGCTTAATAACTGAAATATTATACTTGTTCTATAGATTCACCATTCAGGAATACAGCTGATGTTTTCAATGTTTCTACCTATTTTCATTGTCTTTGTCTTTTTATTGCTGATGTTCATAACAAATTTATTATAACAATTATTCAATTTAGTCCGGGAACCTGCAGATATACACTGGATTAATCTAGAAGTGTAACATCATTTGAATAAAGTAAAGTACTGAGATTACCATCTCCAATTTTGATATCAGGTTTAATATCACTTTCCTTCATAATGTGATCTATACAGACAATGAATAACAGTGGAAATAATGTGCATCCTTGTCACACATCTGATTTAACATCAAACCATCTTTCTGTACCTCCTTCAATTCTAACTGCTGATTTACAGCTTAAATAAAGACTATTTTTGATATAATGTCCGATTTGCACTATGTAACTGTAGGTTTTGAAGAGTCTACCTCTTGGGATCTTGTGAAAATCTGATCCTGACAACCTCTATTGAACATGAATCCAGCTTGTTCTTCACCAAGCTTCCCTTCCATGATTTTTCTTGGACGTTCCTCAAGTATACTTGCATAAATTCTATCAGAAACACTCAGTAGGGAAATAACTAATTCTCACACTCAATTGAATTTCTCTTTTTGTAGATGATAGTATGAGAACCTTAATCCAATCATCCAGAATTCGGCCCTCTGACCAGGCCTTCTGAATTATGCAATGGAGCCACTGTAAAACTTTTATACCATCATATTTGAGCATTTCTGGTCTAATATCATCTACTCTAGCTGTCTTTCCCCATTTCAGGTTTCGATAGATTTTTTTTAACTTCAAGCATGGATATGTATTTCCAACAGCATTCCTGCTGAGTTTTCTATTACCATGCTGACACTGAAAGACTGCTAAATGAAACAAGCAAAGTAATTACTCCAGAAATCTAGAATACAGTATCTTTTTCTTCAGTTTTCACATCATCTTTATCATCGCTGATTCCTTGTACTCTTTCCTCCATTTCTACGTTCCTGATGTTTATTTTCAATGTTCTTACCAAAGTCTTCCCATGACCTTTGCTCTGCTAGTTTTACACAGTGTTTTGCTTTCTTACATGTTTCTCTGAATAGCACAAGCTGACTTACTTGCAAGGAACTTTCCATATGCTTGCTTCTTTTCCTTCCTGAGTCTCACCATGAAGTTCTGATTTTCCATCTATGCAGACATGCCTCTCTGGCTGAATCGATGAGTCTTTTCTTCAGAATTTGCCTATCAATCAATAAGGTTTGGTTCTCCTTTTCAAACTTAGGTTTCTTACATTTTTATTGATATATATTTATATATATTCAAATATAAATATACTCATATATAGCCGACCTGGTTGGTCGAGTGGTAAGCGTATCTGCTCTCCAGCCAAGCGTCTGCAGGTTCAAATATCCTAGGGCATGGATGTGTGTGACTGTCTTTCAGATTCATACATTCATCCAGACAAATATGTATACACTCTACCAAAATGGAGTGGGTCACCATGGGAGAAGTACGAGGGTGGTCTGAAAAGTTTCTGGCCTCGACCATAGATAACAACACTATCGGCAAGTTTTTTTTTTTCCTAAGTTGGTACCTCTGTCATAAGCATCCATGTGGAATTGCAGGTCATTCTATCAAGTAGTTTGTTTTATATAGCTGTCTGAAGCAAAATTATTGTCTGTATCCCTTGAAATGGATAACATTGAGTATCGTGCAGTTATAAAATTCTTTGTAAAAGAAGGTTTAATGCCAAAAGAAATTCATTCGAAGTTCATAGGCACTCTTCTTCTTCATTTTCGACAATTAAGAAATGGGCTGCCGAGTTTAAACATGGCCATACCAGCCTTGAAGATGATCCACGTGAAGGACATCCAATAACAACACCAGGAATCATTGATCAAGTGCACGATGTGGTATTGGATGACTGGTGAGTCAAAGTGTGTGAAACTGCTGAGACTATAGGCATTTCAAAAAAACGTGTAGGATATATTCTGCATGATGAATTCCAAATGAAAAAGCTTTGCACAAGATGGGTGCCATGCTTGCATCAAAATCTCTGAACAATGCTTGGAGTGTTTTAACAAGATTTTGTTAAGATTTAACTGATTTTGTGTGTCGATTTATTACCATGGATGAGACTTGGATTCACCATTGCACACCAGAATCCAAACAGCAGTCAAAACAGTGGACAGAAGCCAGTTGTTCAGCGCCAAAGAAGACAAAGTCGGTTTCATCAGCAGGAAAGGTCATGGCATCAGTGTTTTGGGATGTTAAAGGCATTTTGTTTATTAATTATCTTGAAAAGGGTGAAACAATAACCAGGGAATATTATTCCGATCTTTAAACCAGACTAGACGAAAAAATTTGTGAGAAAAGACCCGGTTTGCAGAAGGAAAAAATCATCTTTTATCAGGACAATGCACCTGCCCACAAAGGTGTTTTGGAAATGGAAAAATTAAGGGATCTGCACTATGAAACTGTTGGAACATCCACCCTATTCCCCAGATTTGGCTCCCTCTGACTCTATCTCTTCCCAAAACTAAAACTCTTCCTCGCTGGTCAGCTCTTAGAATCAAGAGGTGATTATAGCTGTAGAAGGGTATTTTGCAGATCTTACTGAGAACCACTAGAGGGACAGGATAATGGCGCTGGAGCATCGCTGGAATAAATGTATTAGTCTTACGGGAGATTATGTTGAAAAATAAAAATAATTTTGAAATTATAAATTCGTTTTTTCACTGTTAGGCTGAGAATGTTTCAGACCACCCTTGTAGACCCAACCCTCCCGCAAATGGGAGAGGCCTTTACATAGCAGTGGAGAAGTTATTGGTTGAAATCCAATCAAATATACTCATTTATATTTTATATACATAACTTAGATTTCTTATATTTTCTGTAAAAAACTCAGAATGAAAAGTCAGAAAGTGCACTTGTATTCTGCAAGTGCATATTCTGACTTTGTTGCCAGGAACTTTTAAGGTAATTTCTTCTTTCTGAGATGACTGTTTCTTTAACTTCTTGAACCCACTGAAGTTTTCATTTATCTATTTCTACAGACAGCTTAACCATGCAGTGAAGTATTCTGCACAAATAGATAAATCTTCGTGGTGGATTCAAAAAAAGGAGTCCTCAGAAAGAAGAAATCATATTGGATTTTGCTAGTGGGTCTCTATGGTTTGGTTCTTGTTTTCAACACTCTTTTCAATATTTATACACTTCAGTCTGCAATTCACCTCTCAGAACTCCTTTGGATTCTTTTTTAAAACTTTCATACATATTTTTCTTTTTAAAACATATTCCTTTTTATTGTGTTCAAAAATTAGTGATAATTCCTTCAATTCACGAACCACTCAAGATATTATATCAACAATAACATAATGCTTTTCTTATGTCTTGTGTATTCTCTCTGTAATTCAATCATTACAGATATTAAAATTAATTTTAAATACAACTAAAATGCAACCTATACTCAAAATACTGCCATATGTTACTCTCTAAAATAAAATCTGGTAGTGAAATCAATGTTTTAATTTACATTTAGAGAACAAGAAAACAAAATTCTGAATCTACCCTTTCTTGACCTGCTGTGTCCCAGATGTTAATCTTAAGAGTTCGGTCACCCACTACTATATTTTTTGTCATAAAAGAAGCCCTACAGAAATAAATATTATAAGTAAAATGGAAATAATAATAAAGGAAACTAAACATAACATAAGTTTCCAATGTATATATTTCTAATATACTGTTTAAACTAGTTATTTTTTCAAAAAAAAAAAAGTTACAAACTGAATATAGATATCTTTAAAAATTTCATCATTAAAACTGCTTTATATTAAATTTTTATAATATCCATTCATTTCATATTACAAATAATAATATAGCAAAAGAACTGAATCGAGCCAATTAATCTGCCCTGCTACAGAAAAACAACAAGCATATTATGATATACTTTAGATAGGTCAAAAAAAAGAAATGACCAACTAATGTATCTTTATGAATCACTCTTTCTTTTATTCAAATTGTTGGGAGAAGGGGGGGGGGGGACAAAATGAATTCAGCCAGAACAGAAGGGGCTTTGAATTGGGAATAATTGTCGGGGAAGAGCTTAAAATTTTAAAATTCTATTTTTATTTATTTTTTTATTTTTTTAATGTACATTGGAAGTCAACTGGGAGGAGATTTCCACAAAGCCTTTTAAATAATGCAAAGAACTGACCAGTGCTTCTGTCCTAATGCCCAATTTTCACCTTTTCATGATACATACAGCTGGCAGTTATCCAAGTACTGAATGAACAAAGATGGGTTGGAAATATGGGATTTGGCAAACCAAACTGCATTCTGTACTGGCTGAAACCAAAACATAATAAGATGAAGTCATACAGGCTATGGTGTCGACCAGTTAAACAAGTTACCCTGTTGTTTTTGTCAGGGAACCAGGGTAAAAAGCAAAAAGCCAGCTACTAGAAGCAAACTCAAGTTTGACATTAGCAGAATTGAAGATAGACACCGTGAAGATAAAAAGTACCAACAAAAAAGAAGTAGAACTGGCAGAATTAGAAAAGTACCACAGTGACATAATTGCTATTACTGAAGCAAAGAAAACAAAAACCGGTGAGATAACTTCTAAATAACTACTAACTGGTATATGCAGGCAATGATGACTAGGGAAAAGAAGAAGTAGCCTATAGTCCAACACCAAACATAAAATTCTTGTTGAGAGGCTTATACGCTGGTTAGACATAATAACTAATATTTAAGGAATTGACAGCGTATACTGGAAATATAGATTAAATAAACTTTAATATACACTTTCCGATATTTCGGCGAACGTTACGTTGCCATCTTCTTGGGAACTCACTAAAAAGACACGTGCACACAAGTACTAATACAACAAATGAGACTGAGGCTAGGACGCTAGCGTTTTCCTAAAGTCCTGATGGTGCCCCCTGGCGGGCTATATTGGTAGTTATTGGCCTTTGGGCTGAAGTTCTTTTGATAAAAGTTTCCCAAATTTGGGGCAGTTTCATGCATCCAAATTTGTTGAGGTTTGGCATGTTCCTAAGGGCCGAGGCTGATTCCATGAATAGTCTTTCATACTTGAACTTGCTGCGGTGTATTACTGTGGCTTTCTTCCATCTTATTCTGTGGCGAGTATCCAGAGCGTGGTCTGCAAGCCCAGAGTGGCTGTACTGGTGAAATCGGATGTAATCCTTGTGTTCTGAGATTCTGATATTTGCTGTCCTGCCTGTTTGGCCAAAGTAGGACAGTTTACAGCTGCAAGGGACCTGGTATACACCAGGTAGATCTAGGAGAAGTGGTTGGTCTTTGGTGGAGCGGATAAGGGATGCCAGTTTTCTATGTGGTCTGTAACAAGTGGTCAAGTCATGTTTTTTTAAGATTTTATTGATTTTTTCTGAGGTGCCTCTGATGTAGGGAATAGTGATGGATTTAGAGTAATCTTTTTTGTGAGGGGGAGGGGGTGGTGGGTTGTGGATAACTGCCAGCTGTATGTATCATGAAAAGGTGAAAACATCATCAACATAGCGAAGCCATATGGTAGGTTTTTGTGGGGCTGAGTTTAAGGCTTTCTCTTCAAACATCTCCATGAAAAAGTTGGCCAAGGGTGGGGAAAGTGGTGAACCCATGGCTGTCCCCTCTATCTGTTTGTAGAATTTTTCCTGCCAAACGAAATAGCCTGAGTTCATTGTAAACTGAAATAGGGCTGAGATATCGGGAGGAAATTTAGCTTGGATTAGCTCTAAGGTTTCTTTGAGAGGGACATTCGTGAATAGGGAGGAGACATCAAAACTGAGTTTTGATGAGTTTTGATATCAGTTTTGATGTCTCCTCCCTATTCACGAATGTCCCTCTCAAAGAAACCTTAGAGCTAATCCAAGCTAAATTTCCTCCCGATATCTCAGCCCTATTTCAGTTTACAATGAACTCAGGCTATTTCGTTTGGCAGGAAAAATTCTACAAACAGATAGAGGGGACAGCCATGGGTTCACCACTTTCCCCACCCTTGGCCAACTTTTTCATGGAGATGTTTGAAGAGAAAGCCTTAAACTCAGCCCCACAAAAACCTACCATATGGCTTCGCTATGTTGATGATGTTTTCACTATTTGGCCACATGGCCCGGATTCACTCCTCTCCTTCCTAACACACTTGAACAACCAACACCCTAGAATCAAATTCACCCTGGAAAAAGAGGAAAACAATAACCTCCCCTTCCTAGACACACTAGTCACCCGCCAACCTGATGAAACCTTGGTTTTCTCAGTTTATAGAAAACCCACCCATACAGGCAGATACATTCACCAACAATCCCACCACCCCCCCTCACAACAATATGGAGTTATTAAAACATTATTCAACAGGGCAAAAATAATCTGTTCTAATGATCAAGCCCTAACCTCTGAACTAAATCACATCCGTGACACTTTCTCAGCCAACGGCTACCCCCTCCAAAAAATCCAAAAAATACTTAACCCAGTTATCCACAACCCACCACCCCCTCCCCCCTCACAAAAAAGATTACTCTAAATCCATCACTATTCCCTACATCAGAGGCACCTCAGAAAAAATCAATAAAATCTTAAAAAAACATGACTTGACCACTTGTTACAGACCACATAGAAAACTGGCATCCCTTATCCGCTCCACCAAAGACCAACCACTTCTCCTAGACCTACCTGGTGTATACCAGGTCCCTTGCAGCTGTAAACTGTCCTACTTTGGCCAAACAGGCAGGACAGCAAATATCAGAATCTCAGAACACAAGGATTACATCCGATTTCACCAGTACAGCCACTCTGGGCTTGCAGACCACGCTCTGGATACTCGCCACAGAATAAGATGGAAGAAAGCCACAGTAATACACCGCAGCAAGTTCAAGTATGAAAGACTATTCATGGAATCAGCCTCGGCCCTTAGGAACATGCCAAACCTCAACAAATTTGGATGCATGAAACTGCCCCAAATTTGGGAAACTTTTATCAAAAGAACTTCAGCCCAAAGGCCAATAACTACCAATATAGCCCGCCAGGGGGCACCATCAGGACTTTAGGAAAACGCTAGCGTCCTAGCCTCAGTCTCATTTGTTGTATTAGTACTTGTGTGCACGTGTCTTTTTAGTAAGTTTCCAAGAAGATGGCAACGTAACGTTCGCCGAAATATCGGAAAGTGTATATTAAAGTTTATTTAATCTATATTTCCAGTATACGCTGTCAATTCCTTAAATATTAGTTACCAAACATAAAAATATTTTTAAATGTCGGGCAATATCAAGTAGAGTGATGTGGGCAAACCCCAAATTAGGAATTGGACAATGAGATTTATTTGTACCTTCTGGCCCAGAGAAAAGCTTTTACTAAAGAAGAGTGGAAGATTTTTCCCAGTCATCAGAGAAGGAAACTGACAAAGGAAAAGATAGTCCTTGTTGGAGATTCTAAACAGCAGAGAAAGAAATTAATACTAGACATGAAGACGTGCCACGCTAATGATAATAATGGTAGCTATTGGATTTCTGTTCAATACATGGATCAATAAGAAATAAGAAATTCTCAAGGAATAGAATTTCTTAAAAATAACAAAAAATTCAAGGAAAAGAATTTAGAGTGGATTTCAAATAGAAAGTGATTCCTATTTAGTTTTGAGCAGTATGAAAATGAATATTGTGTTAAAAAAGAAAAGGAGGAAAGAGTTAAAAAAAAAAAAAAAAGTGAAGGATGAGCAGATTTTAGAGGTGAACTGTAGATGCAAATAAACATACATTTTATTCAAGAAAAAATGAATAGCTTAAAAATGGGAATCAAATCTTGAATATTCAGTACAGATGCTGTAAAAAACATTGACTGCTTCAGTTAGGGAGGCATGTGGTAAAGCTGGATGCAAAGATAGAAAAATTAGAACCCCATGAGAAAGAACAGTCATGGAAAAGTAGAAGAGCATATCAAAATTTCCCAGCAAGTCAGCATGTAAAGGTAAAATGTAAAGTCACGAAGATTTTGATAATAATACATAAGATAAATATCAGGAAGATGGCAAAGTGTTCTCGAGACTATTGAAAAGGCTTAGACATGAAGGAGAGAGTACTGTGAAAGGAGTCACAGATGAAAAAGGTGAATGAAAATTGAAGACAGTTATCTTAGAAGTTTGAAGCAATTACTCTGAAGGATTGTTTGCATTCCCCTTGAATATTTTTTTACTATATACTGGATCTATGTATCTAATTAGCTAAATAAATTGAGTTAATTATTAGCTTTAGATGTCTGCTTTTTTTCCCACTAAAAATCAATGTGAGGATTTCTTTATTTGTTGCTGTGTCCACTTGGTTATACTATAAATTAAAGATATCAAGAAATTATATTCTTGGTTTCATCCTTTATTCAAGTGTAAGCAAGATTTGCATGTGAAGTCATTTCACGACTGGGCTTCTTGTATATAGAGGCTGATGACCTCACATCAATTGCCTTAGTGGTGCATATTTTGCACCAATGCTTCAGGAGATTGTATATTAAAACCATTACTCATTAATTGATCCCTAAAATTGTGGGCAATGAAAGGTGTAGATTATAACATGTTACCAGTGCACTGGAAGGCAAATAAAAATATTAGGTTACAAAAGAAATTTTTAATGAATGGTTCATCAATGTTTTGTTCCAGAAGTCAAACACTAGTTGATGGAAAAAAATCTGGACTTCAAAGTTTTATTGATATATAGACAATGTGCCTGTCCATCCTGTTTTAGAACACCCAAATGTGGAATTTTGTTTTCTGTCGCCTAATACAACATCCTTAATACAACCACTAGACCAGGGTGTGATCGCTACATTCAAAACTTACTACATAAGAACATTCCAATACATTTTGGATAAACTAGAAAAGGATAATTTACTGACAGTTATTGATGTGAGGAAGAAATTTTCTATTTTGGATTACCAAACACTTGTTAAGTTGGCATTATCAGAATTGAAACCATTAACTTTAAATGCATGCTGAAAAGCTGGCCAGAATTTGTGAAAAAGAAAACCCTGTATCTTTGCATACAACTGAATATCCCAATATCATCAGATTAGCACATGCAGTTGGAGGAGAAGGATTTGATGATTTTTTGTCTGCAGATATTGAAAAATTAATGGTTGACAAGGCTGTTAGTGATGACGAAATATTAGAAGCTGTCCTTGAGAATATCAATGAAAAAGAAAAAATTGATGATGATGATGATGATGATGATGATGAAGAGACTCACTGCAGGATTAATTAAAGAAGGATTTCAAATGGCTAGTAAAATTGCAGTCATTTTCTTACACAAGATCCAAATACTGAACAAGCTGAACAGTTTAAACATGGTGCGATATGAAGAATTCTGGTCAAAACAGGATTTCAACGATTAATTAGGGAGTTCATGGTAAAAAAAAAAAAAAAAAAAAAATCAACCTTCAGAATTATCACAAATTAGTGCTAATTTAGTTACTTTTACTGAAGAAAATGTTTTGCCACTGCAGTATAAACAGGATGGCCAAACTTTCAAGTTGTGGAAGTGATTTAATTCCAGTCTCACACAAAAGAATGTGGCTACTGTCAGAAAGTAATGGTGATTAAAATTTAACTAATAACTATGTGTGTGGGTGTATTTGGACATTTTTGAATTTCTGTTTTATTAAAATAATGTGTCACTAATAAAACAGAAATTCAAAAATGTCCAAATACACCCACACACAGTTATTAGTTAAATTTTATTCACCATTACTTTCTGACAGTAAGAGATGAATATGTTTTGTTTGAAAATAACTTTTTGTATCAGATTTTCACATCTACTTTGATCTCAGCCAAAAGGTCGAGAAGCGATGTAATCATTCTTCTATTTTTTCATATGCACTGTATTCTTTTTTACACGGTTTTCATTTACACGATTTTTTCTGCAACCAATCAACCGTGTAAATGGAGAATTGGGTGTATTAAATAATATAATGGACTCATCATCAAATTCCTGTCATGTGCACTCCTTGAGAGTACATTTTACCATTGTGCACTCCTTGAGAGTACATCAAGGGGTTTACAGGATATGATAGTACTAAATGAAAAATTTACATCATTACTAACTTCCTATGTACAATTTTCCTCCGAATTAGTCTATTAACCTGTCAAGACTCCAACATTATCAGATCTCATATTTCTATCTGCTAAGGCACATTTTAAAGTATTAATCAACCTATATCTTCGCCGTCCTCTGGGTCAACATGGAAGAGACAACTTGTTTTGCTAATTTTTCCATGCCCATTCTGTTTAAGTGACCATACCACCTGAGATTAGCTCTACTAACACATTCCTGGATGCTGACAATACCAAGTTCTTTCCTAATATCCTCGTTTTTAATATGATATTGCCATTGATGCCATCTGTTCATGCCTCTAATCTTTCTCAGGACTCTCACATCTGCAGTCTCTAGTCTTTGGTCAAGTGTTTTACTTCTGACCCACCTCTCAGATCGATGAGTTAAAACTGGTTTGAACGCTGTCTTGTATACAACTAATTTAGTGTTCTGACTAATTTCTCTCTTATTCCATATAAATTTATTCAATTGACTTCCCATCATACCAGCTTTGCTGATTCTGTTATCTATTTCTATATTTAATTTACCATCTTCACTAAAAATCGCACCTAAGTAGCTGGAATATTTTACTTGTTCTATAGGTTTTCCATTCACAATGCAGCTGATATTTTCAATGTTTCTGCCTATTTTCATTGTCTTTCTAATGCTGACTTCATACCATATCTATTACAACAGTTATTCACTTTAGTCAGGGAATCTTGCAGACTTGTAGATTTATTTAGAAGTATAACATCATCCGCATAAAGCAGAGTTGAGATTAATATCTCCAATTTTGATATTAGGTTTAACACCACTTTCCTTTATAACGTGATCCATATAGATAATGAATAACAGAGGGGATAATGTACATTCTTGTCTGACCAGATTTTACACTAAACAATCTTCCTGTACTTCCTTCAATTCTAACTGCTGACTTACAACTCAAATAAAGACCAAGTATCACTTGATATAATGCCTCATTGACACCATATAACTGTAGTGTTTTGAATAGCTTTTCTCTTGGTACCTTATCGTATATCTTTTCCAGATCTACAAAACTTAAATACAGATCTTCGTTATATTCCCATGATTTCTCAACTATCTGTCGTAAAGTGAAAACCTGATCCTGACAACCTCTATTTGGCCTGAATACATCTTGTTCTTCACCAAGCTTTTCTTCCACAATCTTTCTCAACTGTTTTTTCTCAAGTATACTTGAGTAAATCTTACCAGAAACACTCAGTAGAAAAATAACTACGTAATTTTCACGTTCAGTTTTATTTCCCTTTTTTATATATGGGTACTATGAAAGCTCTATTCGAGTCATCTGGAATTCGTCCATCTGTCCAAGCTTTCTGAACAATGCAGTGCAGCTAATGTAAGACTTTTATACCTCCATATTTGAGCATTTCTGCTAGAATGTCATCTATTCCTGCTGCCTTTCCACATTTCAGATCTTTCATGGCTTTTTCTACTTCATGTATGGATATGTATTCGTGACTGCATGCCTGTTGAGTATTTTTTATCACTGTTCATTTTAGAAATTATCGACTTTACAACCATGTTATAAATAACTATTTTCATTTCCCGACATTTTGAACTTCATATTAAGATCATCATCTGGAGTATATACAAATATACAAGGACAAGCTGAGTTACATTTCAGACAGTAAGCTAAAGAAACAATGATCGGTTATTCTACAGGCATGACCTCTAGTGAAAAAAATATAAATATACAGATAAAATGAAAAATTAATTCATTATTTAGAAACTACATCCAAGCTAAATTCTATTTAAGATAACATGAGAGAAACATTCTTTCACATAGATAGTTTTCTTACAGTAACAACGATGTCCTATTTTTAACATTACAATTGTTATATTATATTTAGGATTCTGGATATCTACAGTCCTGTTTATAGTTAACTCTTAGGGAGAAAGGTTCCGTGGGTAGAATATGTGCCTTCCATATGCTTGGGATTTTTAGACCATCATTATTGTTCAGATTGGGATAATTGATAAGAATCTCACAGGATTCCTTAAATTTGCATTCATACCATGCTTTGGTGTGATGTAAACAACTGATGCTTTTCCAGTCAAATCTATGCAAAGTGTTCAGGGCATTTACCCTGAACAATTTGCATATAATCATTATTGTTCATATAATAATACCATAGTTATTATATGAACAATAATGATGGTCTAAAAATCCGAAGCATACAGAAGGCACATATTCTACCCATGGAACCTTTCTTCCTAAGAGTTAACTATAAACAGGACTGTAGATAATCCAGAATCCTAAATCTAATATAACATGTTATATTAGATTTATATAACATCTTAAAAATAGGACATCGTTCAATACAAGTATTCCAGTTTTGTGATCACATGTTTATGAGAGAACGGTTTTTAAAAAACTAAACAAGTATTAAAAATAACCCGACAAGTTTTGTTAGTCATAACACTAACATCTTCAAGGATAAAGAGAACTAACAGTTTAAAGCACAAACTATAAGAAATTATGAAAAACAAGTTCATTTGTTGGTCTTATGAACATCAAAAAAGTTCGTTAAAAAACAAACAACAGGTCTATACAACCATTAATGCATGTTAGTTGGAGATAATGCTATTTGTTCTCGCATTCTGTGGTTCACGTTCACTCTGTCCATGGTCTGACATGGGTAAATTTTTAATAAACGATGAGCAAACTTGATTTAAAATCAAACCTTGGTTTTTGTTGTATTACGTAGGAATTTTAATCATATTTGCTGCCTCTTTGAATTTTCTTGTGAAACAATTCTTATCAATGTAGCACATGTGTGTTCTATCCCAGAGTACATCATCACTGGTAGAAGCTGTATGATATGCTAAGCCAGATTTATGTTCTTTCTTCTTTTGTATGTCCTTTGATGTTCTCTCATGCAGATTTCACCCCATCTCCCTGTCTAGCCACAGAAACAATGAATATTATAAACCCCTGGTTTTTTCATTGGGTGATGTGGGAGTTTTGGAGGATGAAGAGATCTTGATATTTTTTCAAGTGGCAGGAAAGTCACTTTTATGCTGTAGAGTAATGTGGCTAATTTATCTGTTACATTCTTGATATAAGGAAGGATGACTGCATTCTTGAAGTCTTGTTTATTTAAGTTTTTTGTAGGTGCTGTATTGAGAATTTTCTTAATTATCTTATTTGTGTAACCATTCAGTTGTAGGATCTGTGTTAAATATTGTATTTCTTTTTTCCGCTTTTCTTCTGTACTGGGGATGTTGTATGCTTTATCCTTAACATTTTTATGGCCTATTTTTTGTTTAGGATGGTGGTGGTGAGGTAGCATGAAGAAATGTTTCTGTGTTTGTTGGTTTTCTATAGATGGAGAATGATAACCTGTTTTTTCTTTCAATTATTTCTATAAGGATGTCTAGAAAAGGAAGTTTTTTTTTTTATTTTCTTCTAGTTCCAGAGTGAATTTTATGTTTGGATGTAAATTAAGATAGTCTTTAAATGCAGTCAGTTCTAGTGCTGTTCCTGGCCAAATGATAAAGATATCGTCCACATAGCGGAGCCATATTTTTAGTTTTATGTGACAGCATTTTTTTCAAAATTTTAGGGGTTTTGCTAGAGCTGGTGAGGTGTGTGAACCCATTGCTAGTCCTCCTTTTTGTTCCCAGAGTTTGTCTTGGTAAAGGAAGAACATATTTTTTATGCAATGTTCGTAGAGCTGTACAATGTCTGGTGGAAAGAGATTCTCTAGGATGTTTACTGTTTCATTTCTTTGGGTTTCTTTTAAAAGAGAATAGAATTTTTTAATTGGGCTGCATTTTTTTTTCGGCCTCCATTGTACCTTTATTGTATTTGATAGTGTCTATGTTATTCCAAAGTTCGGATCGCAGTGATGTGGCTAGTTCATTATGTATATTACATGTATCCTGGTTAATTCTGCTCTAGTAGCTGTTTTTTTAAAAACAGTTCTCTAATAAACATGTGGTTACAAAACCGGAATATTTCTATTGAGCTTTTTAACCACAGAAACCTATGCATGAATATAGAAACTCACAGTGAGTTCAACTGGTCTAAAGTTTCACAATTTGAGAAATTACGCATTAAAAAGCAGAACCTTGTCAATCGTTTGATATTTTTAATTCATTTGTAGAGACAATGAAATTGGGCCCAAGTTAGTTCATAAAAATAAAACATGCATTCCACTCCAATAAAGCCAACAGAATATACAAAAGAACAGAATTAGCTATACTGATACAATATTTAACACAGATCCTACAACTGAATGGTTACACAAATAAGATAATTAAGAAAATTCTCAATACAGCACCTACAAAAAACTTAAATAAACAAGACTTCAAGAATGCAGTCACCCTTCCTTATATCAAGAATGTAACAGATAAATTAGCCAAATTACTCTACAGCATAAAAGTGACTTCCTGCCACTTGAAAAAATATCAAGATCTCTTCATCTTCCAAAACCCCCACATCACCCAATGAAAAAACCAAGGGTTTATAATATTCATTGTTCCTGTGGCTAGACAGGGAGATAGGGGGAAATCTGCATGAGCAAACATCAAAGGACATACAAAAGAAGAGAGAACATCAATCTGGCTTAGAATATCACACAGCTTCTACCAGTGATGATGTACTCTGGGATAGAACACACATGTGCTATATTGATAAGAATTGTTTCACAAGAAAATTCAAAGAGGGCAAATATGATTAAAATTCCTACGCAATGCAACAAAAACCAAGGTTTGATTTTAAATCAAGTTTGCTCATCGTTTATTAAAAATTTACCCACGTCAGACCATGGACAGAGTGAACGTGAACCACAGAATGCGAGAACAAATAGCATTATCTCCAACTAACATGCATTAATGGTTGTATAGACCTGTTGTTCGTTTTTTAACGAACTTTTTTGATGTTCATACCAACAAATGAACTTGTTTTTCATAATTTCTTATAGTTTGTGCTTTAAACTGTTAGTTCTCTTTACCCTTGAAGATGTTAGTGTTATGACTAACGAAACTTGTCGGGTTATTTTTAGTACTTGTTTAGTTTTTTAAAAACAGTTCTCTAATAAACATGTGGTCACAAAACTGGAATACTTCTATTGAATGATATCCTATTTTTAACATGACAACTGTTAAATTAGATTTAGGATTCTGGATTATCTACAGTCCTGTTTATAATTAACTCTTAGGGAGAAAGGTTCCATGGTTAGAATATGTGTCTTCCATATGCTTAGGATCATCATTATTGTTCATATAATAACTATGGTGAAGCTGGCCTTTCTGATCATGCCCTGAACACTTTACATAGAATTGACTGGAAAAGCACTAGTTGTTTACATCATGGTATGAATTACCAAAACATGGTATGAATGCAAATTTAAGGAAGCCTGTGAAATTCTTGTCAACTATCTCAATCTGAGCAATAATGATGGTCTAAAAATCCCAAGCATATGGAAGGCACATATTCTACTCACAGAACCTTTCTCCCTAAGAGTTAGCTACAAACACTGTAGATAATCCAAAATCCTAAATCTAATATAACAATTGTCATGTTAAAAATAGGACATCATTGTTACTGTAAGAAAACTATCTATGTGAAAGAATGTTTCTCTCATGTTGACTTAAACAGAATTTTGTTGGATGTAGTAGTTTCTAAATAATTAATTAATTTTTAATTTTATCTGTATATATATATATATTTTTCACTAGAAGTCATGCCAGTAGAATAACCAGTGATCAAATCATTGTTTCTTTAGCTTACTGTTTGAAATGTAACTCAGCTTGTCCTTGTATATACTTCAGATGATGAACTTAATATGAAGGTCAAAACGTCAGAAGTTATTTATAATATGGTTGTAAAGTCCAAAATTTCTAAAATGAATGCTGATCAATGTGAAAAACTAAAAAAAAGAATTTTTACCAGTGTGTTATTACTGCTTGTTTCATTGAGCACTTTTTCGAATTAATTACTCTATACTGCAAGGCTATCTTTCTCCAGTTTTCATGCCACCTTTATCATCTCTAATTCCTTTTACAGCACTCTTTCCTCCATTTCTGAGCTTCATCAACAACCTCCAGAATATCTTGTGACCCTCTTGATATTTATTTTCTATGATCTTACGAAAATATCTTCCCATGACTTTGGTAAGCTAGTTTACCAAACTTGCATACCAAACTAACTTGTTTAGCTAGTTTTACACAGTGTTTAGCTTTTTTACATTTGCTATGTATTCTCTAAGAGCACAATCTGACTTAATTGCCAGGAATTTCTGATATGCTTTCTTCTTTCCTTCACTGTCTCTATAATTTCCTGTGTCCACCATGGAGTTCTGATTTTTCTATCCTTGCATACAACCTCACCACATGTCTCTCTAGCTGAATTAATGAATTTTCTTCAGGGCTTGCCACTGAATCTCCAAGGTTTGATTCCTGTTCTCAAACTCTTTCATTTTTTCTTCAATAATGTTTGTGTATTTTAGTCTACAGTTCACATCCGAGAACTGCTTAACTTTTATTTGCTTTAAAACTTTCTTACCTGTTCTTCTTTTCAATATGAAATTCAATTTTATCCTGTTCAAGACTAGATGGTGATGACTTCCAATTTCAAATACTCTGTACACTCTGGTGTGCAGGACACCAGAGTGTACAGAGAAAACAGAAAAGAAAACAGCACTATCGACAATAACATAGTCAATGGCATTTTTCTTATTCCTTGCCTCTTCTGTCCATGTGAATTTGTGCACATTTTTATGTTGGAACATTGTGTTAATAATAACAACCAGTCCATGTCCTGAGCAGAAATCCAACAGGTATTTCCCATTATTATTAGCTTTGCTCTTTTCTCCAAATTTTCCCAAAATATTTTTGTATGCCTGACAATCATTTCCTACTCTGCTAATTGGATAACCAACAAGGACCAACTTTCCTTTTTCATTGTGTCAGTTGCTTTTTCTAAAGCCTCAAAAAATTCCTCCACTTCTACCTTAGGAGAACCTTCTGTGGGACCATAGGCACAAATAAGTCTCATTATCCAGTTCTCAATTCTGATATTTGTCCACATCACTCTACTTGAGACTACCTGCCATTCAAGAAGATTAGCCTCATATTTAGTGTTGAATACAATGGCTACTCCTTTTCCTTGATTGTCATTGCCTGAATATAACATTTTGTATTTATTGCTCAGAAAGATCTCACCAGTTTTGGTCTTTTTTGTTTCAGTCACCCCTATTATGTCAATCTGTCACCCCTATTATCTAATTCCTCAGCGAGCTCCATTTCTTTGCTATTCAGGCTTCTTATGTTGATAGTACCAATCTTGAAATCTGGTGATGCTAAGTTGAGGTGTGTTTAAAGATTTGTTCCAGTAGCTGACTTTTCGCTGTCTGCCCTGGTTCCCTGGTGAAAACAACAGGGCACTTGTTTAACTGAGTAACGCCCCAGCAGGCATGAAATTCTGTCATGTTGTACCATCATTTTATATTTTGGTTTAAGCCAATAAGAATACAATTTGATCAGCTAAATCCCAAATTGCTAGCCCATCCTCGTTCATTCATTATCCAGGTAGATACCTAACGGGGTGCACAACAAGAAGGTGAGGGTTGGACATTATGTCAGAAGCCCTGGTCAGTTCTCTTTAAAGGCTATGTGGAAGTCTCATCTCAGTTCTCCTAACCCAACAAAATGGTAATCTTATCCCTTGAGCCTAAGCAACACTTCTGATAGTTTTTATACTTGAGATTAATGTTAATAATATCACACCACCAAATTTTGCAATCATGTGATTAATAAATAAAAGAATTTGTATTCAACAATTTATTTTAATAGCTTCTAATTTTTTTAAGAAATGACAATGTAAACATAAAAATTAATTTACTAGATGAATTAATAATCTAATAAACTAATTATAAAAAATTAATTATAACTCATTACTTGCTATCTATATTTTGGCAATGTTATATTGCCATCTTCAGGGCTCACAAAACAATGAAATGTGCATGCAGGCACATTTCATTGTTTGGGGATGAAAAAAGGCAACAGACTTCTGTTCTAGAGTCCTAGAAAGCAATTTAGCCCATTGTGTGCCCCCAGTGGGCTAAACTGGGTTGTCTTGGTCATTCAGCTGATGATCTAAGAATGTATGCTTCCCAAATTTGTTGAGATTTGGAAAGTTTTTCAGAGCTGAGGCAGATTCAAGGAATAGTCTTTCATACTTGTACTTGTTGCAGTGTAATAAAGTAGCCTTCTTCCAGCATATCCTGTGGTGGATGTCTAAAGCATAGTCAGCAAGTCCTGAGTGGCTATTGGTGGAACGGTATGTAGTCAGTGTGTTCAGATATCCTGATATTGGCTGTCCTGCCAGTATCAGGATATCTAAACACAAGGACTACATCTGGTTCGTGATCATGTTGTGAAATTGTGGAGTGTATCCAGACCATGTGGCCAAATGGAGAACAAATCATCCACGTAGCGTAGTCAGACAGTGGGTTTATGTGGGGCAGAGTTTAAGGCTTTTTCTTGAAAGGTCTCCATAAAGAAGTTGGCCAGGGGTGGAGAGAGAGAGAGTGGAGAACCCATGGCTGTCCCCTCTATCTCTCTGTAGAATTTTCCTTGACAAACAAAATAGCCTGAGTTCATGGTGAAATGAAATAGGGCTCAGATATTGGGAGGATGTTTGGCTTGGATGAGGTCTAAGGTATCTTTGAGTGGAGCATTGGTGAATAATGAGGGGGCCACAAAACTGACCATTATGCCAGTGTTTTGGAGCGAGAAGTTTTCTATACTGGCTTTAAAGTGAGCTGGGTTCTTTTTTTAAGTGTGAAGGCGTGTTGCCACCCCTGGCCAACTTCTTTATGGAGACATTTGAAGAAAAAGCCTTAAACTCTGCTCCACATAAACCCTTTTCGGCTGACAATCTAAGAATGCTCCACATGCATTCTTAGATCGTCAGCCGAACGGTCAAGACAACCCAATTTTAGGTACCCCCCCCCCCCCAGTGGCCACCGTTTAGAACTTTAGGACTGACGTTTGTTGTCTTTCTTCAGCCTCATTTGGTTAGCGAGTGCATATGTCATTGTTTTGTGATCCCTAAGATGGCAATGTAACATTGCCAAAATACAGGTAGTTATTACATTTTTTATAATAATAATCTAGTTTACATTGTCATTTTCTAAAAAATTAGAAACTATGCCTAACCAATGTATAAGCTTATCTACAAGAATTTATTTTAATGTTTTAAAAATTGTTTAAACTTTCAAGTGAAGGGCTTAAGCTTGATTTGTCAAATGACTCATATGGCTAATCCACATTATTAATAATGTTATGAGTTTCAAAAAACTGCTGTTAGAAGTTCAGATTTTCTGAAATTCTGACAAAGCTGTTAGTGGACAGCGCAACAGGTAGAAGTTTATTGTTATAGTTACATTAAATCTGCAAGTAAATTTGCTACTGTATAATTACTTTTGCTTACTATTCTTGTAGTTTATTTTCAGCAAAGTACTGTTTGAATCCTAAGTTTTTTCCTGATCTGAACAGTTCCAAATTTTTTGAAGAAAAGGTACCAACTTCATGAGATGCCACATCATTCCATAAGAAAAACTGGTACATCAAAAAACTCATTTTATTCTTCATTTTATTTTCATAAATCAATTTACTTCTCTAAGACAACAAGATTGTAGCTCACAATTTTCAGCCTATAGAAAAAGAGTCAACACAGAAAAATATATTGATGTTATATACCATCATCCTTCTCAAAAGTAAAGCATCATCAAAATTCTGGTTCAACGAGCTTACATCTTGGGTTCCTCAAAAGCCCTTTTTACAGCAGGAATTTCATTATATTAAACTTGTGTTTCTCTCAATGTCTACAACCCAGCTTACAGATAAGGTATTAAACTATGGTCTTTATTCTCAATCTTCCCAAGGTATTCTTAGGATCCTCCATTCAGTTCATCAGAAAAATTCAACAATATTATGTTCTGTAAACCTGTATCACCTTTTACAAGTTAGAACTTTCCTATACTTGAAAAGACCAATTTTATCCATTGTTCCATACAGAAAACTATTTGGTTTCCTACTCTTGAGGTGTTTCATATTATGGTGGAACAGGAAAATCAATGAGTATATGCTTAGAAAAACATCAATATTACATAAAGTACAAAGAATTGAACAAATTAGTCTTGTGAATGATACCATTTCTTTCAACACAGAGTCTACCAAAAAAACTAGTCTTACATAAAAAAACATTTTCTGCTGGAAAGATTATAAAAGAAAGCTATAAAGCTCTGATTCATAAATCAAACTTAAATATGAACTGCTGACTTAAACAGTACTTACATTTGTAATTAACTAAAACTCTTGCTTAAAGTAAAACTGCTAAATTAATATGTGCATGCTACAAAAGTTGTGTTCAGCAGTTTTACTTTAAGCAATAGTTTTAGTTTTCAATAAAGATGGACCTGAAATGGCTGAAAATTTTGCATTCAATAAACAAAATTTATGTAAGTGATTTGTTTTATCTTGAATATTTTACAAAAAAAAAAAAATAATAATAAATACTTAAATTAGTAAAACACTCAATTCCTTACCCTATTGTACTTTCTAAAGCTGGATTAAAAACATCATTAACAAATCTTTGAACTATACTGGATTTTCCAACACCTGAATCCTAAAAATGAAAATGATGTATACAATTCCACTTATTTTGCTTAGATAAAGTGGAAGAAGCAAAATGAGAAGAGAATAATTAAAGAAAAATTTCTTTCACAAATACTATATTTATACTAGCAAAATTATACAATTACTTATATCTATAACTGAATTAGTTTTTATAAACATGATCATAACTAAACATTCACATGTAAACCACAATAACTAAATATTTAATAAGTAAATATTTTGTCCTAAGATGCTTAAGACATCATCAGTACAGTTGTTACAAACAATACTAGGAATAACATATTTACTTATTAAAAATTTAATTACTGTGGTTTATGTGTGAATGTTTAGTTATGAATACCCCACAGGTTTCGCTATATTATTATTATTATTCCTGATACCTCCAAGGAGTCCGAAGACTCATCGCGGGAGGACACCTACAACTGTCTCAACCACTACACCGAACCTCTACAAAGAATCAACACCATCTACCGCCCACCTCCACCACCACTACAACTAGTATTTTTTGTCTGTAAATTGCATGTGTTCTGAAGGGCCGATTTGTCTGTATGCAGGATGAAAAACCCAAGTTTCCGGGAGAAAAAACCCTGCTACCTCTGTATGAGATCGGCTAACTCACCTTCGATTGAAATATAATATAATCATATCAAACAAAGTGCCACACAATGATTATATATATATATATATATATATATATATATGTGTGTGTGCAAGGTGATAAGAGAGGAGAGTGATACATAATTTCTATGCTTATTCAATTAGCCTCTATAATAGGAGTATTCGCATTGTAGCTGGTGTAAATCCCCACTCCCTTTCTTCTCATTAATTTTATTTATTTTTTGATGACTACGGGAAAGAACCAATAAATTACACTAGAAAGGAAATTATATTTCAAGTATCAGAAGTGCTAGAACACCAGTTGGAAGACAAGAAAAAACTAGAAAAATAGATCACAATAAACACCATCAGAACAGGTCTATGTGTCCTAAAGTGGAAGATGAAGAACTTATATTCTCATTTCCTTTATATTACTGAAGCATGAGCAAACAACAGTTTTCATATAAAACATCTTCACAAAGGACTGAACTTGAATGAATTTCATAGTGCAAAAAAACACTGTCTTCACAGCCATGTATAATACAATGTATTATGGGAAAGGTGTCAATATTTAAGTGAAACATTAAATAGAAGGTTCCTAGAAAAGATCAATATAAAAATATCATGGATCATTCCATGATACTACACTTTGGGTCCACCAGAAAATATCACACTAACTGCAGCTTTATTTAGCAGCAGGCAAAAAGTCATCACCATGCTGAATTTTGGCTCTGTCGAGTGGCCAACAGGAACCTGCTCTAGTTTTATACTTGGGAAAAAAAAAAAAAAAAAAGAGAGTATGGTGATCTCAAAAACTAAGTCATTTAAAAAAAAAAAAAAAGTCACTCTACACCAGGATCATTCCAAGATACTCAGTGTAGGTTCCATCAGACAAAACTATGCTTGGACCTCAGCTCTACTCAGGAGCAGACAAACCTGCCATGCTTCCAAACCTTGGTTCTATGCAGCAATAGACAAAAACCTAACATGCTTAACTTGGCTGGTAAAACCTGTTGGGTGGGTATTTAATCTGTAGCTGTTACATGCCAAAATACTCACCACTGTGCTGAACCTTGGCTCTAGCAGGCGGCCAAATGATTCCACTCTTCAGATAAGTTTTTTTTATCATTGACAGCTTTTTTCTGTGGAAATACTGAGAGCTAGCTTAATAACAAAAGTCATATTTCCATATATAAGCAAAATGAGATATCACCATATTATTACAAAATTCTGGATTACAGTAGTAGTATCAAGTTTTCTCACTGGTAAAAACAAGAAATTATCATATTTTTTGCCTTATAAGAGGCACCATTGTATTAGACCCATCACATTTTTCATGTCAAATTTTTGGAAAAAATATTATTTGCAGTATAAGATGCACAAAGTTTTAACAATAATATTTTTGTTTGAGGGTACATCAAAAGACAGAGGCACTTCATCGATATTAGCTCTCTGTGAAAGTTCAAAATTGTCTTGTTTTCTAGCATTTATGATGAATCTGTGAAACTCAATTTTATTTTCAAATTTGTCTGGAATTGTTTTGTGATATTTTGCACGCACACATAAATCATTTCTCCTAAATCACAGTGATGGCGACCCTGTAAAATCGATGTTATTTTTTTCTGTTGCTAATAATTTTGATTGCTGAATAATCATTTTTGTAGATACTCAGCAACCTAATTTGATCCATTATAATAGTATTTAATTCATTTTCAATTTCTGGCCATTTTGCAGGTTTTCCGTGGAGATTGTGTTTTTAGAATTTGCTTCTATTAATTGCTGCTCTTGTTTCCTCCAAGTTCGTACCATTTTTTCAGTAGGAGAAGACCTAAAGTGCTGCTCTGCTGCCCTATTGCCATTATTTCTTACATATTCAATTACATTACGCTTAAACACAATCATATAGCTATGTCTGTCTTTCGTAGAATGTATGGGTTATAAAAAAATTAAATATAATAATGTATTGATTACTAATTTAAATGCATGAAACTGATCATGCATTACTGACAAGTGATGGCACACCATAAGATGCACCAGTTTATAAGATACATTCAGCTTATAGGACACATTCTAATTTTCAGATAAATTTCAGGTACAAAAAAGCACATAAGGTAAAAAATATGGTATACTATAGTTTTTATCCTTATTTTTCCAAAGTATGAGCAAATAAAAGTTAGCATGTTGATCTTTGACTAAATTGATAAGGTGGAGATCAAGCCCTTGGTTTTCACTCCCTCAATCAGGTATATGTAGGTTGGAGCTGGAGCAGTTGTTGAGCATAAAGCTTGCCCATTGTGGACAATGAGGCTTGTAATTAGATCTGACTCAGGAGGATTGCTTTAAGACATTTGTGTTTTACAAGGTCATGTTCATTATAATCAACTGTGAGTCATTAATTGATTTGGATGGGTAGCTACTTGTGAAAAATACTTTAGAGCAGCATGCTGGAGGAATGTGAGAATATCAGAAATGTTAGCATCCTGTTGAAGTTGCGAGTTTCAAATGAACCAAGGAGCATCAAAAGTCATGCATAAGCATTTATTCTGGATAGCTTGGAGCTTCTTGATGTTGGAGGGTGATATGTGACTCCAGGTTGACACTCCATATGTCAGAATTGGTCTGATAACTGGTTTGTAAATAAGTAATTTGTTGTCTGAAATTAACTGACTACATCTATTGATCATGGGTATAGTTGGGCAATTGCTTTGTCTTGAAGAAAATATAAGATATACTGGGTTCAAAACAGAGTCTTTTATATATTTGGCTTCTAAATGGAAAATAGCAGAGTAGATGGTAAAGAGCCTTATGGAACACCTACTGTGATTTTATGTTTAGAAGATCTGATGCCTTTTATTTTAACTTTGAATTTTCTGCACTTTAGATAAGATCCGATAAGTTGAATTAGATAAATTGGAAATTTTGCTGTTATGAGTTTATAAAGAAGGTCATTATGCCATACTTGATTAAATGCTTTAGCTATATGAAGGAAAATGGCATCTATTCGTTGTTTCCCGCTAAGATATTCAATAATTCATTGGCCTTGCTGAACTGCACAATAGTTTTGCCAGAATCCAAACTGTTTATCTGATATGATGTTATGTTTGTTGGATACTTCTTGCAGTCTTGTCAAAATTATTTTTTCTGATATCTTTCTGAGACAGGAAAGGAGATTGATGGTATGGTAATTTTGTAAGAATTTCAAATCTTTTCTTGGCTTGGGGATCAAACAATATCATCTATTTTCCATCTTATTGGAAAGTAACAAAGTCTGATCATTGCATTAGTGGTGGAAACAATGTACATAATAACTTTGTGTGGGGAGGGGAGACATTTGATAGCTTTATTTATAATTCCATCAGAACCAGGGGCATTTTTGTTGTTAAGTTTTTTGATGATTCCATAAACTTCAGCTGGAGAGCTTGAGCAAATATCCACTTGATGAATAGGTTGATTCAGTACACGACGTACTTGTCAATGTGCTTTTGAAATAAATGACAAATCTGCAAATGTACAGTTAGCAATGCACTACAGTTTCAAGATTATCAGCAAGGCCTCAGCTTTATCATCATTGTGATATACAATTCCATGCCTGCCACGTATTAGTAGAACGTAATTTGGTGTCTTGAGATATTTAAAAATTTTGCATGTGAAAGCTTACATGTATATGTATGCATGTGTGTGTATATACGAGGGTGGTCTGAAAAGTTCTCGGTCTCAGCCATAGATGGCAAAACTATCAGCAAGATTTTTTTTTTCTAAGTTGGCACATCTATCATAAGCATCCATGTGAAATTGCAAGTCATTCTATCAGGTAGTTTGTTTTATAAAGCTGTCTGAAGCAAAAGTGTTGTCTGTATTCCTTGAAATGGATAAAATTGAATATTGTGCAGTTATAAAATTCTTTGTAAAAGAAGGTTTAATAACAAAAGAAATTCATTCAAAGTTCATAGAAGTTTATAGGCACTCTTCTGATTCATTTTCAACAATTAAGAAATAGGCTGCCGCGTTTAAACGTGGCCATACCAGCCTTGAAGATGATCTACGTGAAGGACGTCCAAAAAGTGTAACAACACCGAAATCATTGATCAAGTGCACGATATGATATTGGATGACCAGCGAGTCAAAGTGTGTGAAACTGCTGAGACTATAGGCATTTCAAAAGAATGTGTAGGATATATTTTGCATGAAGAATTACAAATGAAAAAGCTTTGCGCAAGATGGATGCCATGCTTACTCACAGCAGATCAAAAATGCACTCGCATGAAAATCTCTGAACAGTGCTCGGAGCATTTTAACAAGAATAAAACTTATTTTTTGCATCGATTCATTACTATGGATGAAACTTGGATTCACCATTACACAACAGAATCCAAACAGCAGTCAAAATAGTGGACAGATGCCGGTTGTTCAGTGCCAAAGAAGACAAAGTCGGTTCCATCAGCAGGAAAGGTCATAGCATCAGTGTTTTGGGATGCTAAAGGCATTTTTGAAAAGGGTAAAACAATAACCGGGAAATATTATTCCGATCTTTTAACCAGACTAGACAAAAAATTTGTGAGAAAAGATCCGGTTTGCAGAAGAAAAAAAATCATCTTTCATTAGGACAATGCACCTACCCACAAAGATTTGGCAATGGGAAAATTAAGGGATCTGCACTATGAATTGTTGGAACATCCACCCTATTCCCCAGATTTAGCTCTCTCTGACTTCTATCTCTTCCCAAAAAAAACTAAATATCCTCTTCCCTGGTCAGCATTTTTCTTCAAATCAAGACATGATTGCAGCTGTAAAAGCGTATTTTGCAGATCTTACTGAGGACCACTACAGGGATGGGATAATGGCACTGGAGCATCGCTGGAATAAATGCATTAGTCTTAAGGTAGATTATGATGAAAAATAAAAATAATTTTGAAATTATAAATTCATTTTATCATTGTTAGGCCGAGAACTTTTCAGACCATCCTCGTATGTGTGTGTATGTGTATATATTATACACACCCAAGAATGGTGCATATTGTGTGCATTATGGAATATGGGATATTAGAACATAGTGAAGAGAAGTCGACTGCTCCCACATACAAAAAGTCTAATCATGAAGATATTTCACTTGCAAACTTTTGTTTGATCGCACTTCAGTAAAGTAAGGATGAAAAGAAGAATTACAATTGTCAAATCATAGTTTCATGAATAAAAAATCATTAATTTTAAGTTTGTGAAACTGTTATGGAACTAACAAATGTCAAAAAGTCTGGTGGAGTTACATCTAGAACAGCGTTTCTCAATCTTTCTAAGCCCAAGGAACAATAAAATGTCTAAAACAATTCTACAACCACTAAGTCGCAGGGGGGGGGTATCTGCCCCAGGCAGCACGTTTTTGGCGTTTAAGAAATCTTGCTATACTGTCTATAAAACAGCAACTGAGTGATGAAATAGACTTCGACAATGTCATCAACAATTTTGCGAACAGAAAAGCAAAAAAAATAATATTTTTTTTGCTTTTCTGTATTTTGTATATTCTGTATTTTCTGTATTTTATTTTGTCGTAGGCATCAAGAACAGTTAAAGAATTTCCCTGAGGGGAGAGATTTAGTTCATTTAATTTCGAAAAAATGTGAACGATAGGATAGTGTTGATAACAATGATTCGTCAACAAGGAGTAATGCAAAATCAGAATTGCGTTCATTTACAAATAATACAACTTCGTGCCTTAATTGAAATAACCTTGTTAGTGCTTTGCCACTGGAAAGCCAGCGAATTTCAGAATGAAGCAAAAGCTGTATATATTCATGCCCATTTCATCGCAGAGTAATGAAAATAACCTGTTATTTAACGGTCAAGCTTTAATAAAATCAACTAGCTTTGCAGTTGTATAGCACAGTTTTAAATTCTGGTGGCATTCCTTTGGAAGTTAGTGCTTCCTTATATATGAAACAATGTACCCAATCGGGAGCTACTTCCTTGACCATAGAAACAACCCCACTGTGCCTGCCTGTAAGGGCACGAGCTCCATCTGAACAGAAGCCTATACATTTTTCTCACTGGATCCCTTGGTGTATTATGTAATTATTTAGAGTGTGAAATATTTCTTCTCCAGTTGTTCGAAATTGCAAAGTTCTACAAAACAGAATATCATGAATGTTGTTATCACGTGCATATCTTAAGCAGCATATTAACTGCGTATCATTTGTAACATCAGTAGTCTTGTCTATTTGTAACGCATAATAAGAGCTCTTCTTAACTCTTTCGATTAACTGAGATTCTACGTCACCTGCCATATCATTAATTCTGTGACCGACAATGTCATTTGAAAGAGGAATCAGGTCAACATCTTTTAGTAACTTGTTGCCAAACATAGTTTTTACCACATCTTTTATAGCTGGAAGTGGCAAAATTTCCCCAATAGAATGAGGTTTCCCTGTTTTTGCTATGGGCAAACTTAAGAGATAGGATGGTTCCAGTGCCTTGCTATTAATGGAATCCATGGCCAAAATTATATCTTTCCCGTGATTTAATGTCCCTAAGCATCACTGAAAAAATTCAATTGGCATATTTTTCACATCACAATGTTTAGTTTTTAAATATCATCGGCGTTTCGCAGGTTTCATGCACTCGTTCGACAACACTTCATAACACAAAACACAGTGAGGTTTCTGTTCACTTTCATCTCCACATCAAGTAAACCCAAATGCCAAATATGAACTGTTATATTTCCTACTGTATTTTTTCTTTGAACTGCTTGTTTCTTCTACTTTAATAGTATCAGATTTACTTGCCGTTACAACACGTGCATCACAATTAGGGTTGGCATCACCTGTTTCATTTTCTCTTCTTTTCAAAGTCCTAGTTCTAAGCCACTTTTCCATTATTAAAAAATGTTTCCGAAAAATATATAAATACTGGGGTTAACTCACGACACACTTTGTCCAAGTATCATTTAGCACTTCTGAAAATATGCCGAGCCTTGGTTGAAGGAGGGAAAACTTCAATAATAAAAATCAAGAAACAATAGGTTGAAACGTGGATAACACATGTTCATTTCAAATCTGACAAAACAGCAAGGGAAGGCAGAAGCAATAAAACCATATTGTTGTTCACTTCATCCCTCTTTTATTATTCATCATTCTGCTGCTGAATGATGAATAATAAAAGAGGGGTGAAGTGAACAACAATATAGTTTTTCTGCTTCTGTCTTTGAACATTGTGATGCTATTTGTTGGTTTTTTTGTCTCCATTTGATTTCAATAATTTTTACTTACTTATTCAATTTTAATTTGTTTTAAGTTAAGGGGATAATAAATCCCTCATTATTTTAAAGCCGGATACGAAACTCGTATCCGGCTTTAAACAAGTTGCAGGTTTCCCATATTGATTTTCTAGCTATTTCAGAATTTTGAATACCAAAACTTTCCATCATAAATTTCATGGCATCAACTAAAGTTAAATGTTTACTTCATCATAACATAGTACATCTACCACTAATGTTAATAAAGTTAGTGGTAGATGTACTATGTTACGATGAAGCAAATATTTAACTTTAGATACTGCCATGAAATTTATGATGGAAAGTTTTGGTATTCAAAATTCTGAAATAGCTAGAAAATCAATATGGGAAACCTGCAACTTGTCTATGACTATCTCAGTTCAATAGCACCATCCAGCATAGAAACCAGAAGGGCATTTTCTGCCACTAATTAAATATGTACCAAAATCAGATCCAGTTTAATAACAGGATTGATTGCTTATGTTTCTAAAAGAGCTCACTTTATTCAAACAGGCCATGTGGAGGCTTAAACATAACTGAAATTTGCAGTATAAATGTGTTTGTTTTTTGTCTTTAGAATAACTGTATATTTTTAATAATTATTTTGTTCAGAAGATTTGTTGTAATAAAAGTTAGATTTAAAACACGAATTCAACTAATTACTTGTTTTTTTCCTTTATTGCACCTTAATGGTCATCAAAAATTAGAGAAAAATTTGTTTTTAGAATACTAGTATTAATCCCACTATCCTGGTTTCATAAATTTTATTAACTTTTTAAAATTTTATGAATAAATTTTTCATAACTTTATTAACATCAGGCATGGATATAGCCATGGATAAATTCATTCTCATAGAAATGAATACTTGAATGTAAATTAATTAAAGCTTTATTCACACAATCTCAATTCAAAAATTCTTTCAAGCAATAACAGTGAACTGTTCCGATGAGTCTTGGAATCTAATTGCAAGAATTTCTTTGCCAAATTCTGCTACAATATACATGTGTGACTGAATTTTGGTGCAGATTGTTAACTTTGAGAATTAACTGTAACACACAATTATAGGAAATTGTGCCGACATGAAACTCAGACTTATAAAATAATATCAGAATTTTACAAAGTCTTCACATGACCAATACATTTGTAACATGTATAACAATCCCTCAGTTGTAAATTCAGTAATATGGATGATTTATTATTGTCAGTCTTATTAAACTTTATGTGAATAAATCATAAACATTCATTTTTAAAATTAGTACTGAAAAAACAGTATTTTTGTATATCACTACTGGTATTTGACTACTGGAAAAAAATGACTGAGATCTCAGTATTTTAAGTATTGTAAGCCTTGCACACTACCAATCATACCACTCTACTTAGACCTGTTTTACTAACCTTTCCTCTCTCATTCTATTTTCACCACAGATTTACTCTGCTCACATCTCCTCTTGAATACTAATAATGCCTAGTTCATTTCATTCTAATGGCTTCATTTTTAATGTCATTCTATCACTGATGCCATCTATCAACTTTTTTACACTAATAGTGCTACCAGACAGAACTGTTTTGAACTATTGTTTCTTCTCTTTCTTCTCAGTGGTGATATTCAGTACTGCAATACTGAACATCATCATCATCAAGAAGAACCAACAGTTCAAGATAGTGCTATCCAGTAGCAGAGCCTGAAAAATAAACTAATAAAAATTATATGGCTCATTGGAAGCTGTCTTCTGTTAATTCAATATCATAATTTTACATTATACTGAAACAATATCATGTTAAAGTGTGTGACAAGAATAAGATTAGATGCCTAAGCTTGCAACAAGCATGGAGATGGTCTCATGGTCGTCACCATCATCAAATTCCTGACAATTACCCTCAAGGGGGTGTACAGGATATGATAGTACTACATGAAAAATTTACATTACTACTAGCTTCCTACCTATATTTTTCTGCCAAATCGATCTGTTACCTGTCAAAGCTACAACATTGTCAGGTCTTATATTTATATATCTTCTAAGGCACTTTTTACCATATTAATCCACCTATATCTTGGTCTTCCTCTGAGTCTCTTTCCTGCCAACTGGCAGAGAACACTTGTTTGGCTAATCTTTCCTCACCCATTCTGTTTAAGTGACATACCACCTGAGATTAGCTCTGCTAACGCATTCCTGGATGCTGACAATGTCAAGTTCTTTCCTAATATCCTCATGTTTAATATGATATCCATTGATGCATTCTATTCATGCCCCTAATGTTTCTCAGGACTCTCACATCTGCAGTCTCTAGTCTTTGGTCAATGTTTTACTTCTGACCCAGCTCTCAGATCAATAAGTTAAAATTGGTTTGAACACTGTCTTGTATACAGCTAATTTAGTGTTTTGACTAATTTCTCTCTTACTACATATAAATTTATTCAGTTGACTTCCTACCATACCAGCTTTGTTGATTCTGTTGTCTATTTCCATATTTAATTTTCTATCTTCACTAAAAATCGTGCCTAAGTAGCCGAAATGTTTTACTTGTTCCTTAGGTTCTCCGTTCACAACAGTTAACATTTTCAACGATTCTGCCTATTTTCATTGTCTTTGTCTTTTTATTGCTGACCTTCATACTATATCTATTACAACAGTTATTCAATTTAGGCAGGGAATCATGCAGACTTGCAGCAGATTTAGTTACAAGTATAACATCATCTGCACAAAACATGCAGCTGACATTAACATCTCCAATTTTGATATCATGTTTAATACCATTTTCCTTCATAATGTAATCCATATAGATAATGAATAACAGAGGGGATAATGCACATCCTTGTCTCACACCAGATTTAACATTAAACCATCTTCCTGTACTTCCTTCAATTCTAACTGCTGACTTAAAACACAAATAAAGACAAAGTATTGCTTAATATAATGACCCATTGTATCAATCGATCTGGAAAATTTCGATTTGGAAAAGGCATATGATAAGGCGCCTTTTCCAGATAGACAAAACTCAAATACAGATCTTTGTTATATTCCCATGATTTCTCACCTATTTGTCATAAAGTGAAAATCTGATCCTGACAGCCTCTATTTGGCTTGAATCCAGCTTGTTCTTCACCAAGCTTTTCTTCCACAATTCTTCTCAACTGTTTCTCAAGTATACTTGCATAAATCTTACCAAGAACACTCAGTAGGGAAATACCTCTGTAATTCTCATATTTAGTTTTATTTCCCTTTTTTTTTTATATATATATGGGTACTATCACTGTCGGTGCCAGGTTATTTTCGAGGTATTGCTTGATATAATGATCTACTGACACCATATAACTGTAGCGTATTGAATAGCTTCTCTCTTGGCACCTTGTCATATGCCTTTTCCTGATCTACAAAACTCACATAGAGATCTTTGTTATATTCCCATGACTTTTCAACTATTTGTTGAAACTGTCAAAATAATTACTGTTAAAATAATAAACAACATTTTCAACTATTTATTGTAAAGTGAATATCTGATCCTGACAGCCTTTATTTGGCCTCAATCCAGCTTGTTCCTCACCAAGCTTCTCTTCCACAATCCTTCTCAACCATTTCTCAAGTATACTGGCATAAATCTTACCAGGAACACTCAGTAGAGAAATACTTCTGTAAATCTCACAATCTATGAGAGCTCTACTCCAATCATCTGGAATTCGTCCTTCTGTTCAGGCCCTCTGAACTATGCAATGTAGCCACTATAAAACTTTTATACCTCCATATTTGAGCATTTCTGGTCTAATATCATCTACTCCAGCTGCCTTTCCACATTTCAGACTTTTGATGGCTTTTTCTTCTTCAAGCATGGATATGTATTCCTGATTGCATGCCTGGTCAGTGTTTTTTACCACTGTGCTGTCATCACTACTAGTTTCATTTAGCAATTTTTCAAAGTAATTAATCCATAATTCAAGGATATCTTTTTCTCCAGTTTTCATATCACCTTTATCATCTCTAATTCCATTTACAGCACTCTTTCCTCCATTTCTGAGCTTCTTCAACAACCTCCAGAATATTTTGCCACCTTCTTGATATTTATTTTCTATGTTCTTGCTAAAGTCCTCCCATGACTTCTGTTTAGCTAGTTTTACACAGTGTTTAGCTTTCTTACATTTGTCTCTGTATTCTCTAAGAGCACAAGCTGACTTATTTGCCAGGAACTTTTGATATGCTTTCTTCTTTTCCTTCACTGCCTCTTTAACTTCCTGTGTCCACCAGGGAGTTCTGATTTTTCTATCCTTGCAGACAACCTCACCACATGCCTCTCTGGCAGAATCAATCAATATTTTCTTTAGAGTTTGCCACTGAATATCCAAGGTTTGATTCCTGTTCTCAAACTATTTCATTTTTTCTGGAATAATGTTTGTATATTTTAGTCTACATTTCACATCTGAGAGCTGCTCAACTTTTATTCGTTTTAAAACTTCCTTACATGTTATTCTTTTCAATATGAAATTCAATTTTATCCTGCTTAAGACTAAATGGTGATCACTTCCAATTTCAAATCCTCTATACACTCTGGTGTCCTGCACCAAAAACATCACTATCAACAATAACAGTCAATGAGACGTTTATTGTTGATAGTGTATGATTCTAAAAGTAACAAATAATAATAATAAATATATTTTTCTTATATTAGAACAACCACAAATTGAGAATTATATTCATCTTAAGAACTGGCATAAGTTCTTAAGATGAATAGTTATATATTAATTCTATATATATATACACACACAGGATGGTACTACATTAATTAAAAGTTTACAATATTACTAACTTCCAATCAACAATTTTCCTTCAAATTATTCTTACTTGTAAGAACTCTGACATTGTCTGATCTTATATTTATGTCTTTTAAAGCATTTCTTACCACATCAATGTACCTCTTATATCTTAATCTTCCTCTGGGTCTTTTTCCTGCCATAAAACACCTGCTTCTATAATTATTAACTTATTTCATTCTGTTTAAGTAGATACCATACTACTTGAGAAGAACTCTGCTCACACATTCCTGAATGCTAACAAAGTAAACATCCTTCCTAACATCATTTTAAATATGGTTCTGCGACTGATGTCATCTGTTTACTCCTACACTTTTTTCTCAGAATTCTCATATCTACAATCTTCAGTTTTTGATCAACTGTTTTATTTCTAACACAGCACTCAGATCCATACAACACACTTTAGCATTTTGATTAATTTCTCTTTCATCCAATATAAATTTATTCAACTGCCTTTCTACTGAACCAGCTGACCTAATTATGTTGTCTATTTCCATATTTAATTTGCCACCTGCACTAAGAATTATGATTACCTTGATGGACCTGTGATTTCAGTCAGGATTTCTCCATGACTGCAGGTCGTAAAGAGTCCAGCTATTCCTGTCTTGAGCCTTTCTTCTCCTCTTCTGACTTTCTTAATCATTGGGTCTTCCCACCTTAAGGCTGGTCTTCCAGGTTTTCTTTTGGTATCTCTCGGACATCAGTTTGTAACTCTGACTGTCCATCTGTTGTCTCTCATTCTGGCGAGATGTCCTGCCCATCTTCTTTTGCTGTTGTAGATTGCTTTTATTATGTCCATGAGTCCAGACTTCTTCCTGATTTCTGTGTGTTTTACGTGGTCTATTTTGTTTATATTGCACATTCTTCTTTCTATTGCACGTTGAGTTGTTATTAGGCTTTGTTCTTCTTTTAAAGTTGTGTTCCATGTTTCACTGCCATAAGTTAATGCTGATAAGATGTGACTATTGAAAAGATGGGCTCTTATTTCTATATCTATGTTTTGGTTGGTAATTGTTGATTTTATTTTGTTGAAGGCTATCCAAGCAGCTCTTTTTCTCCTTGCTATTTCATTTGATATATCATTATTCATTTTTATGGACTAGCCGAGGTAGATGTATTCTTCAATTTTTTCGATGGTATGAGATTCTAGAGTAATTGTATCGTATCTTTACAGTATTTGTTTTTCATCCATCTTGTTTTGTCCGGGTGTATTTCCCCAGTTTTTTTGGCAGTTTTGGCTTATGTTATTCAGCATTGATTCTGAGAGTTTGGGTGAGTGAGATATTAATACCAATCGGCGAATAATAGGATATATAACATTTCACCATCAATGTCTATTCCATCTTTCATGTCAATTTTTCGAATGATGCTGTCCAGAGTAGATGTGAAGAGATTAGGTGATAAGACATCAACCTGGCGTACTCCTTTACTTAAGTTAATTTTAATCGGGTGATTGAAAAGGATATTTGTTGTGCCTTCTTTGTAGATATCTTTTATGAGTTAGATGTATGCTTTCTCTACGCCTTGTTCTATTAAAGCTTGGAATACTGCGTTATGCTCAACAGTGTCAAATGCCTTTTTAAAATCTATAAAAAGAAGACAAAGTGGGATCTGGTATTCTCTGCATCTTTCTGTTAGCTGAGTAATAGTTTGAATGTGATTTATTGTTGAAAAGCCTTTTTTGAAACCAGCCTGTTCTTTGCAGCTATTTTCATTGATGGAGGTTTGTATTCGGTTTAGGATGACTCTGGCGATTATTTTATATCTGTGTGTTAATAGACAGATGGGTCTATAGTTACTGATGTCTTCTTTATTACCTCTTTTATGTAGAATTATGGTCTTTGATGTTTTCCATTCAGTAGGCACTTTCCTTAATTGTGTGTGTGTATATATATATATATATATATATATATCAGGTAAACCTTTCTGCTAAAGCTTTAAGGAGTATCTGTCCACCCATTTTTAATTCATCAGATTTTATACCGTCAATTCCTTGTGATCGATCATTTTTCATATGGTGGATAGCCATTTTTACTTCTTCGGGTAGGACAGATGGCATTTCCAAATTTTTGCCTGGTACTGGAGCAGTGATTACTTGTTTAGATGAGTAAAAGTTCTCATAAAATGATTTTACTATTTTTTCCATTTCACCTCTATTTGTGTGTCCGTTTCCTTGATTGTCTATGAAGGCTGGTGGTAATGGTTGTTTTAGATTTATTTCTTTTTCTACTTTTTTTAGGCCACTGTGGAGCCTAGCTGCTTCTGCCAATTTTGTTGTTCTCTATGTGTTATAGTCGTCTTTGATATTCTGCCTCAGTTGTTTACAAATAATTTTATATTCTAGACGGTCTTTTCCTATCTTTCAGTATTCTTCTTTTCTTCAATAGTGCTATTGTTCTTGCTGATAGGCGTTCCCTGGTCTTAGGAAGAAGTTCATACGAGGTTCTTTCTTTGCAATTCATTAATTGATTGTTAAAGTTTGTTAAATCTTCGTCAATGTCATTTTTTAATTTCCAGTTGGTTTCTTCCACATTTTTCTAAATTCTTCTGGGTTTATCTGTTTTGAGCGTTTTTTATGGTAGGACTGTGTTCGTATGCGTTCTTCATTTTTTTTGTGTATTTTGAGAGTGGCTCTTATTGGACGGTGGTCTGAATGAATGTCACAGTAGGTTTTCCCAATGACTTCGACATTTTTTATTATTCTTTTGCAATCTGTTAGGATGAAATCAATTTCATTTCTTGTCTCTCCATTTGGAGATTGCCAAGTCCATCTTTTTCCAGTTCTCTTTTTAAAGAAACTATTCATAATGTAGAGCCTTTCTGCTTCTACAAATTCTGCCAGGAGTTCACCTCGTTCATTTCTTTCCCCTTTCCTCCATGGTCCAACGTCAATGTAAAGAATTATGATTAAGTGGCTGAATGTTTAAACGGTTCTACCGATTTTCCATTCAGGATGCAGCTGATGTTTTCAATGTCTGTGCCTATGTTGATAGTCTTTGTGATTTTATTACTGACATATTTTACTAAAATATATATTTTGCTTTTTTTTTTGTTTGTTTTTTATGGTTTCTAACCACAAAAGCTATTTGCCTACAGTATAACACAGACTATCAGCACATGTATACAGACATTCTACAGTCTTTTTTTTTATGTAGTGTAAATGTGAATTGTCTATTTCAAATTATCAGTTTCTGCTGTTAATGCATATAGCACTCCATAGCACAATTAGAATGATGGTATGTTGCACCCTTCTATTGGAAAAGGCTTAAGTTCAATTCTTGCTGTGATGAGAGGAATCTTTATATGGTTTTTTTCAATTGAAAGTGAGTTAAACGATCTCTTACAGAGATAGCAGAATTTTTTCTCCCAGAAACTCAGGTTTTTCATCCCACATACAGACAAATCGGTCTTGAGAAAAGATGCGATTTACCGACAAAAAAAAAACAAAAAAACTAGTGGTGGTGGGCAGTAGATGCATTGTAGATGGTGGATTAAGTTGTGGAGACTGAGAGCTGCAGAATAGGTGCCCTCCCTCGATGAGTGTCTGGACTCCTTGGAGATCATGTAATAATAATAATAATGCATTTATGTTGCATAGAAAAGCACAACTACTTATTTGTTTATATATAATACAGTTGCACATTGTAAACATATCATTTACATCTAGCAGTAAATGTAGTAGAAGATCTGTCTGTAAGCTAGTGTATCCAAAATAAGAGTTACAATTTACTATTTGTGTATGTTTAAAATACATAATGAAATTAAAACGACTTAATTAGTTCACTGAAAGTGTGAGATTTTACTGTTTTGAAGCAAAGCACCGTGTGTGTATACTACATAATGGCAATGGTTTCTCTCACTTTGTGACTGAAACAAAACCAGAAATTTTATGTGCACTGGAGCATAAAATCTGTACAAATTATTTATATGTAGGATTTTTGGAATGAATTAGAAGAAAGTTCCATTAGTACTACTCTTTCATAAAGAAGTTTAAAAGATTTCAGCTATTATTTTACAAGGTAACTTGAATAACAATGGTGGAAGGAAAGTTTGGAACTTGATAAATGAAGTTTCTCCTGCAGAACAAAAAATATTTGACATTAAAAATTCCATTGAAACAGTAATGATTTAATAGCTGTTTCTGAGAAAAGATACTGCAAGTTGATTTTTAAGTGTTCAATCATTTTTTCTCAGAAATCCTTTGTACAGGAAGAAGAAACATCAGGAATCTTGAAGATGAAAACAGAAGTAACCCAACGTTTTGTGTGACTTTTTCTAGAAGGCATTTAAAAGAGAAATGCTAGACAGTGTTCGAGATTGAAGATTTTATTATCCAAGTCTTGTTTTTTTGTATCTCTTACTAAGAATAGCATATCAGCAATTATTTTCAAGACTTTTGTAAGAGAAAAGTTATCAAGATAAGAAACTGCTTCCACTGAAGAGATAAAGAAGTTGTTTCATTCAACTTTTATTTGAAGTGCACCTGAGTTTGAGAGAAACAGATGTTTTTTTTAGCTGAGACATTTTGTAACTGGATTAAGATGTGGTTTATTTAATTTTTTTTTTTTTTAGATTTTAAGATGAGTTACTGTGGTTCTGAATATTGTATATTTTTATGATGTACCTTAGTATTGTTAAACCGTTTTGTATTTGGAAGCTTGAATCAATTCACATAATTATTGAGGCAGCAAATTTTTAAGAATATGCGAGAATTATCACAGCAAAATACATATATCTAGGCTCTTACTCATGTTTAGATTTCAGTATAGGAATTCTGATACCAATGTAGCCTATTTCCACAACTGGCATACTTGACAGGATTTAACAAATAAAAACTTTCTATGAATAGTAGTTAAACTTTCTAAACATATAGCCTCCCTTAAGTAGAGTGGTGGTGTGTGCCATACAGGGGAGACAGTGTGAAGCCACTTAACTTCTTTAATTTTGAAATTTCAATATAATAAATTGTAAATTCTATTATAATCTGAAAACTGTTCATTATTTTGTTATAAAATGATATATAAGATATAGTTTTAATGTATGTCTTCTTGATGAAACATTAAGAAAAGGTTTATTCAAATATATGGAAAAATCTAATATATATTGCACTCACCCCTAATAAGCACAGCTTCAATTCCTCATATGTCATTTTAAATAACTATACTTCTCATAGAATAAATATTGATGATAGGTAGAAATGGTATAATAAGTTAAATCCTATAAGAAAAGAAATGCAACCTTAATATTAATACATATGTAAAAATATATATAAAAAAATTATTTCCAAAAATAAAGAAAACAAAACAAACCCAGATTAGGTCACCTGGTTTTCAGAAGGATGAAGAGATGTTGGAAATGGTCCAGAGGCGACTGACTAAGGTAGTTTCTAACCTCTGGAATGTTGAAAATGAGGAAAGATTGAGAAGATGCAACTCGCAGAGTCTGGTGGACAGAAGGAAGAGGGGGAGATATGATAGAGACCTACAAGTTATTAAGGGGTTATTATAGGAGAGGTGCTGGAGTGCTACAGAAAATAGTGGGAGATCAGAGGAGAACCAGAGGTCATCCCTGGAAACTGTATAAAGAGGGTGTGAGCAGGGGAGTGAGAAGCAGGTTTTTTGCATGCAGAGTTGTGAATGATTGGAATGCTTTGCCTGAGAGTATGGTGTCTGCAGAGAATTTGAGTGTGTTTAAAGCACAGATGATGAGCTGTGTGTATGATAAAAGGACCTCCTAGATGAGTCTTTGACTCCATGGGGTCTTGGTTGATAATAATAAAATAACATTAATAAAATAATAATAATAATAACAAAAATTATTAAAACGAGAAATATTAACCTTCTTGCTATACTGATTACTAAATAGAAAGAAAACTTTCATAAGAACCAGATTTAAAGCATCTGGATCTCTGAATAAGATAGAACATCTCTCACTAAGACAACAAGAACAGAAACAGCTTTTTTTCCTCATTTTGTATATCTCTTATTTCACATCTAAATAACATTTAACCATGTATTCAAGATACCAAGTAATTTTATATATATAAACTTGTATATAAACTTGGTTTTTAATCCTATTTCCCAAGTAAGCAAACAGACAAGTATGTCAGGTTTGCATCTGCACATAGTGCAGGACTGAGGCAACTCTTGCAGGTAGTGCAAGACTGAGGCAACTTGTGGTAAAGGATTAAGCTCTGATCACTTTCCTTAGTATTTTTTCCCTAATGCAAAGCACATCCCCTTGTGGAGATGTATGATGCTATGCATTAAAGGCAATGGTCACTAGCCAGACCAATTTCAACCTCATCAGTGGGAGTCAGACCTGAAATACAAAGGTTGAAATAAAGCATATCTTATATGAATTTTTACCTAAACAAGTTGCCACAAGGTGCTTTGACCTTATTAAATAAAATCTCAGGATGAGAGATAGATGTAGAAAGTTTTTTTACCTTGGATATATTATGTATTCAAGATACCAAGTAATTTTATATATATAAACTTGGTTTTAATCCTATTTCCCAAGTAAGCAAACAGACAAGTTTGCACCTGCACGTAATGCAGAACTGAGGTAACTCTTGCAGGTAGTGCAAGACTGGTAGTCCACCTTTACCATCAGTGGGAGGCAGACCCAAACATGGAGATACTAAGGCAGATACACTGGAGATACACTTGAATAAAAGATTAAACTAAATTTATTATAGTCTAACCAAGTGAAAAATAAACTTCCAACATCTTTCTCTAAATCCAGAGTAATTCAATAATAAGGTGGTACACCTGTTGGCAACTCCTATAGGTAAATATGACCTCTCCTATTGCTTCTGCCTTAGTATCTCCACGTTTGGATCTGCCTCCCACTGACAAGACCTCAATAAAGGTTGAAGCCGGTCTGGGTAATGGCCCTTCCCTTAATGCATAGCAGTATACATGTCCACAAGGAGTGATGAGAGCTTGGTCCACCTTTGCTCAGAGTTGCGTGGTGTTGCACTAACTTACTTCAGTCCTGAAGATATTTTCAGGTGCAAACTTTGTTTGCTTTACACTTGGATAAAGGATTAAACTAAATTTATTATACCCACTAAAGTTATCCTTCCAAAGTCATTCTTCCTTTTCCTTAACGAAAGGAAAGCAGCGAAAGAATTCTTTGGAATTTCTTTTGACCTTGGTTAAGATCCTCTCATAAGATGATTTAGCCTTACTATGTTGGTAACTTTATTAGCATCAGCTTTGTACTGCTCGCAAGTGCGCTGATCACCTTTCTTCTTGTCAATCCTTCATAATATTTTCTTTTTTTTACAGATCACGCCTAATACTACTACTCACCCACCTAACGCCTACCTTATCTTCCTGACCCTTGGAATACAATCCGATTTTCAACGAAATATGCTATTCCCTTGCAAAATACAAATAATTTTCTTCAAATGTTACAGATAACTTCTTTTTTCTTTTTTTTTGTAAATTCAATAATTAGTATATAATAATACAATTAAAATGCTGTAATTCAATAGATTTTTTACCTTGTCATCCTAAAAGTGCATAATTGACAATACTTAGATTATTCTAACAGAAAATAAAGGATTCGTTACTATTCGAAAAATACAATTTGAACTTGTATTTCGATATTAAATATCATCTAATCCAATACTACTAATTTCAGTTACATATTATATATAATTATTTTAATTTTAAGAATGCTCACAGTGAAAGCATCATGTTATTGGTACACGCTATTTCTGCTTTTCTCATACGGGAGGAAGATACAATACTCAACATGCAACTGCATATTACAGAAGCTTCGATTAATATATTAAATTTAAGGAAATAATAAGCAAATATATATATACACATACGACGTACCTAATCCTTTACGGTCATTCATAACCAACAGTCCCAGAAATGCAATTATCCAATTGATTACACCCACTGTAAGGAAAACACGTGCTCTAAACATGAACGACAACACTGCTACCCATATTCACTGAATATAAACAAGTCTAAAAAATAATAAAAAAATAAAATACATATAAATAACACAAGGAAATAATTTCCACTTTTGAAATAAAAGAAAACACTAACAACAAAGATATTTTACTGAGATTACACCCTGCAATTATAGATATTTCGATTTGTGTATTAGAACACGTTCAGTGTACAATAAGAAACCGATGGAAATTCAACTGCTATGAATACGCATATGGTAAACAATCTTCTCATATGCAGTTGCAAGATGTAAACTAAAAATAACCTATTTACTTCAACCAAAACATCTGTAATTTAAGAGTACAATTTTAGTAAAATAGAGAACCTCCATAGCTCGGCAGTATAAGCCAAGCTTTTTTTGAAAAGACCTGAGTTTGAATCCCATCTAAGATGAGAACTTTTATGAATTTCTTTTCAACCGAAAGTGATGGTAGTACGTGCGTCTCTTCCTCACGGAAACGCGGAAAAATTACAGATATTTCGGTTGAAGTAAATACGTTTTTTTTTTATCTTAATTGTGTATTAGTTTACATCTTGCAACTGCATATGAGAAGATAATCATTGTTTACCATATGCGAATATATAGCAGTTGAATTTCCATCAGTTTCGTATTGTACACTGAACGTGTTCTAATACACAAATCGAAATATCTATAATTTCAAGATATTTAACCTCAGTAAAATATCTTTGTCGTTCTTAGTGTATGATTATGATTATGAGACTGTGGAAAACCCCAACCTGCTTGTCGCATAGTCTAACGTCAGGGGGATAGGAATAATTTTCGACTGTAGATCCGCGTGTTCATGGGGCCAGTTTACCTGTTTGGGTGGTCGAAAAACCCGACTTTCCAGGTACAAAAAGTCACTACCACCTTATTATTGTTGTTGTTGTTGTTGTTGTTGTTGTTGTTGTTCCGGACAACTCCAAGGAGTCGACAGACTCATCGAGGGAGGCCCTAACATCATCTCAAGAACAAATATTCGACATTGACACAGTATCTGTCATACCTTGCCTTGAACTAATTCACAGTCGTAGCATCCACAACAGACTCTGGAAGTTTATTCCACTCATTCACCACTCTCCAAGTAAAAAACCTAGCTCTAACACCCTTGTCAACCACGCTCTTGCCCAGCTTCCATGCATGGCCTCTAGTCCTCCCACCACCAGTCATATTTTCAAAAATATCTTCTGGATCAATCTTATAGAAACCTTTCAGTAATTTGAATGTCTCGATCATATCACCCTTCCTACGCATATCGTCCAATCTCTGCAACCCACAAATGTTCAACCTATTTTCATAAGGTTCATTCCACAGACCTGCTATCATCTTGGTCACTCGTCTCTTGATCCTCTGCACTTCCTCCCCATCACGAAGAAACCCTGGTGCCCATAACTGGGCACAGTAGTCCAGATGGGGTTTTATCAAGGCTCGATACAGAGGAACAACAACTTGTTTGTCTCTGCATGTTAAAGTATTTTTCAGAAGCCAAGTGATTTGATGAGCTGATTTAGTCACTTTTGCAATGTGCCCCCTAAACTTCAATTCCTTATCCACCAACACTCCCAAATCCCTAGCCACATCAATCTCCTGAAGTACGGTTCCACCAATGCGATATACTGCTGCTATTCTTTTCACTCCAAAGTGCATAACCTTACACTTTGCCACATTAAATTGACATCCATTTTTCCTAGCCCAGTCCTCCAAACTATCCAAATCATCCTGTAAAATTCTGATATCCTGTGCACTCACAATTGCTCTACCCAACTTTGCATCATCAGCAAACAAGTGAACACTTCCTCTCAAATCCTTTCCTATATCAGTGATGAATAAATTGAAAAGCAGTGCTCCAAGAACAGAGCCCTGCGGCACACCACTAGTCACAAGCTGTCTTTTAGACTCCACTCCTGAATAAACCACTCTCTGGTATCTATCCTTCAACCACCCTCCTATCCATCTCACCAACCCTATATCTATCCCCATCTGCTTCAGTTTACTGATTAGGGATCCATGTGGTATCCTGTCAAAGGCCTTGGCAAGGTCCAGTAGTATCACTGTAAACCCATTACCCCTATCCAGTTCAGCCGTCACTGTGTTATGAAACGTGAGTAAGTTATGGAGGCATGAGCTACCCTTCACAAAACCATGTTGTCCCCCATACAATATCCCATTTTCATCTATCCAATCTTGTATTCTTTTCTTGACTAATTTATCTAAGACCTTGACAATGATTCCAGATATGCTAATCGGTCGGTAATTTACAACAGCAGTCTTGGAACCACCTTTATGCAGTGGAGCTACTGAGTGAGCACTTTCCCGTATAATCTACTGGTTTATTCGTTTCTGCAAAGTCACCACCTGGTTGATATATACTTGCAAAGTGCTCACTCAGTAACTCAACTATATCAACTGATTCAGTTACCTCCCTACCATCGGCATTCTTTAAAATCATTCTGCCATGTACATTTTTCCTTTTACTTGCTACATATATAAAAAACTGTTTAGGATTCTCTTTAGCCTGCATGGCCAATGTTCTTTCGTAATCCTTTTTTGCTTTTCTTACCACACTCGTTACCCTTCTGCGCTTTATACCGTTCATGTGCCTGCCGGTCACCTTTCTCCTTAAATTACATAGTTGTTTCTTTTTTTTGCAGCTCAAGCTTAATGGTGTTATTCATCCATTTAATCCCTACTTGATTTATTATTATTATGCACTATCAATTTCTAGTCCTTGCAGTTGTACATGCCATGGCACTGAACCTATCAAACGCCTAAGCTTGTCATACTTTCCAGCCCAATAATTCCACATGTACCCTGTCTTAATTGAAAATTCCACACTTTTAGCGATCTCTCAAGTCAAGACCCTATGATCACTCTCACCAATTGGTGGCAATATGGTCATATTTGTTACAGCCAAATCCTCAGATGTAATTACTAGGTCAAGCACTCTCTGACCCCTAGTATTTTCCATTACATGCTGTCGCAGATAGTTATCCCTTAATAACCGCATAAAATCCAATTCCTTCCTCCCGTGTGTCCTCTCCTCACTCCAATCAGTGCAACCATAGTTGAAATCTCCCATAATAATTACCCTCCTTCCACTCATTTCTTCTATTTGCTTGTGCATACTGTCACCACCATCTTTTCCATCACCTGGTCTATAGCAGCACCGAATTGTATATTTAGTTCTGCTAGCAACAATCTCACACCAAATGGCCTCAAATGTGCTCTTTTCTCTATCCTGCAATTCAAATTCTATTCTCCTTGGCTGTAGCTCATCAGCAATCATCAACAATACTCCTCCCCCATTTTATTCTCTCTGTCATTCCTGAACACACTATACCCATCACATTCAATTCCACTAGCTATATCATCTACAGTTAGCCATGATTCACTATTACCAATAACCTGTGGTCTGGAAGTGCCAACCATGGCCAAAAAGTCTTCCTTCTTGTTCCTAATACTCCTAGCATTAGTGTACATGAATTTAAGACCCCCATTAGCCCCAACCCTACCTTGATGCCTTATATTAACTATCCCACTCTGATTTGTTGTCCTTATTCACTCGGGCATATTATATTCATTCATACATTCAACTGCCTCCCTAAGGACAGTATATCTACCCTCCCCCCCTTAATAAATCTAGTTTCCCTGAATTTGCACATCCACTACATTCAGCAACACTTTCTCAAGTCTCCTTACACCGTAACCATTCAAATGCAAGGAGAGGTGTCGAGGCTAGCTGGTGAAAAGACATACTGTCAGAGAGCTCCTGAAAGATTTGTGATTTTTGTTGATTTATTAAATATTTTGTTAGATTTAATTGTGTAATTTTAGTATATTATTGTAGTTTTATTAGTGTAGTTAGTGTACTAAAGTGTTTTATAACATAATCTATGTCGGGAAGTCGCCGCTAGAGGGATTCGTAGTGTGTAGTGTTCGTGAAAGTTCCTGAGAAGTTAAGCGTTATTTTCAGTTATCGTTGATAAATTTACTTTAATATTGCGTAGTTTTGTTTGCCTTGCGTAACTTAGTGCGTCTGTTTGTGTGTTTTTGATGTTTATAATTTATAATTTGATAAAATACGTTACTAGTAAGTATGGCTCCAGTACGAAGGAAAATGGCGGCCAGATATGAGACTAATATATATAATATATATTAATATATATATATATATATATATATATTAACTCACCTTTAGTCAAAAGAGACCAGATAAGGGTTCCTAACGTATTGGACAGAATCGAACACACGTCTTTCCGACCAAATACTATATATATATATATATATATATATATATATATATATATATATATATATATATATATATATATATTAAGTTCTCACGATTATTGTACATATTTTAAGGAAAATCACTTATATCATTATATGATTATATAGCCGAATATTTTGAAAGAGACTACTAGTTTCGTATTTTTAGAAGACTTCATCAGGTGCATAATACATTAGAGAAAAAAAGGATACTTAAAAATTCTTACTTTAGTACATCACCAAATTTCTAAATTATTTATGGATTGCTCACATTAGATGGAATTCGCGGACTAGCTGCGTTGTTGTTCTCGTGAACGAGGACGTAGTCTCGAGACCATCATAGTTGAACAGAAGAGGAGTAACGATCACAAAACTTGTGGTTGACATTACGGCGAACAGGGATTTGCGCAATTTCTGCTGATTCTAAGATTTTTCTTTGAGGTTCATCACAGAATTTGTAAATAATATCGGATCTATCCCAGTTTACTGAGTGCATAGTGTGCTAACGGACAAAGGGATCAGAAGAAAAAAGCAAACGGCTGGATAAGGCCGTGGCCCTGGTTTAATATCTCAGTGATATCATAGGTGATATCACTGAGATATTTGTAGATACGAAGCTCGATTGATTTTTTTTCTGTTTGTCTATAATACGGAAAATTAAAGACAGCACATACTTGGACAAATTGTATGTTTAAGTTTTACTGGTCGAAGCCAGGATCGCAGGTTTCTTAAGAGAGGTGAATAAGGTACCGATTTTATATTTCTTCAAGATTTTTTCCAATTTGTTAGAAATAGGTGTACATCTAATATAGGGAATGGTGATATAACCTTTCACATCCTTGCACTCATCGGCAAGGTGTATAGGATTAAAGGTGATTTAACAAGATTTTTGAAATCGACTGTTTAGGATAGCCATTATTCTGAAAAATTGATGAAAGCAGCATTAATTCTTTGGCGATCTCTTCTTCGCTGATGAGAGTATCCTCAGGAGTTCATAAAGTAGAAATAATACTAAACTTTTGAGGTGGATAATGATGGTACTGAGCGTTAAGATATCTGTTGGTATGTGTAGGCATTCTGTAGATGGATAGTTTTTCAGACGAAAAAGAAATTTTTTCATCAAGAAAAGGAGTTCTTCTGTAAATTTTATCCTAGGATGTTGGTTGTTAAGATGATTAAAGAACTCTTGGAATGAATCTGCAGACTGCTCCAAATCAAGAAAATGCTCTGTATATATATCTTATCCATAATCTTGGTTTCCATGGAAATGAGTTTACTGCTTTTTCTTTGAAAGGTTTTAAGTACAGTATATATTGGCCAGCTCAGGTGAAAGAAGGTTGTCCATGGCTAATTCTGCTTCAATAGTGTTTCTAAAAAAAGAAGTAGCTTGAATTTATACAGCGACTTACGAATGTCAAGATTTTTATAGATAATTTCTATTACAAAAGAATTAATACTTCTGTAGGTACATTGGAACTAGAGAAGTGAAGTGTGAAGAAAATAGAGGAGATTTCATTTATTTTGGAAAGGCCTGTGTAGCTCAGTGAAGTGGCACTTTCATCCTCTGCACTAGTTTCGAAGTTAGACTTAGGTTCAAGCCTAGTCGCTAACAGGATGAACTTTTTCTAAGAGTATTTGAGACCGTTTCCGCGATAGTCGATCTCTGGCACGGGCAAGAGGGTTTTTGCTCCCGAAAATTCGTCCCAAGAAATGGCAGCACTCGTTTGCCCATCTCTTCATTGGTGGCCGCTAAAATAATTAATTAATCATGGGCCAGCTATCTCTGATTGGCTACCAGTGGAGATTAAACTGCACTCAGTCTCCAAAAAACTGACTCACAAGGTAGTGCAAATCTAGGCAACTCGTGGTAAAAAGTTGGAATAAGCTCTGATCATTGTTCTTAATATTTACCCTTAATGCAAAGCCAATCTCCTTGAGGAGATGTATGATGCTATGCATTAAAGGCAAGGGGCCAATACCCAGACCGGATTCGACGTTTACTGAGGTCTCATCAGTGGGAGCCAGGCAATAAAAAAAAAATATATATCAAGGTTAAGTAATACAGAGCTTATAAGTATTTTACCAAAACAAGTTACCAAAAGGTGCTTTGACATTATTAAATAAAAATATCAAGATGAGAGATAGATGTAAAAAGATTTTTATCTTGGGTAAAATATATGTTAAAGATAATAAGTTATTTTATATTACACTATATTTAAACTTGGTTTTTACTCCATTTTCCAAGTAAGCAAACAGACAAATAAGTCAAGTTTGTGCTTGCACGTACTGTGTCTAACTTTTTTGTTTAATAAGGTCAAAGCGCGTTTTAGTAACTTGTTTTGGTAAAATACTTATAAGCTCTGTATTACTTAACCTTTGTATTTCTATTTCTGGCTCCCACTGATGAGCCCTTAATAAAGATCGAAACCGGTCTGGGTAGTGGCTCCTTGCCTTTAATGCATAGCATCATACATCTCCTCAAGGAGATGGGCTTTACATTAAGGGTAAATATTAAGAACAGTGATTAGAGCTTATTCCACTTTTTACCACAAGTTGCCTAGACTTGCACTACCTTCTGGGTCAATTAGACTTATAGTACATGCAGGCGCAAACTTGACTTATTTCTCTGTTTGCTTACTTGGAAAGTGGAGTAAAAACCAGGTTTAAAATAACTTGGTATCTTTAACATATATTATACACAAGGTAAAAAACTTTCTATATATATATATATATATATATAACATTATTTTGTTTTATGACCAGAACTAATTAACAACTGAGTACAGAGGCTTCTTTCTTCCCTTTGCAAGCCTTTTAGTGGCACCTTTACAAGCTTTTTAGTGGCTATCCGTAGCTCATTACTTGAACTTGGGATAGCAGCAGCTCCAGATATGCATATATAATTTATGCAAGAGCTACTATCATCACATGAAATACAAACAGGTCACATGGGAAGCAGTCCAAATGATATCAGGCTATTTTGATGCATTCTATCAGAAAGTATATTGTCTGATGTCATGATCTGTGATAATGTGATCCTTCCTTATTGATATGTAAACAGTCGTGTGACTCAGACATCATTTCCAAATGCTCAATGCTCTGTAATGGTCGAATGATCGCAATCGGGAGACGATACATCAATCAATGTAGAGTTACGAAAGCCTAAGTTAACGGAGAGTCAGGTGAAGAAAACTGTAATCTTCTTTCTCTTGTGATCGACACTGCTTTACACCCAATAATATCCTAGAGCACTCCTGTTGTGATCAGGTCTATGGATCATACCTTCACTTGTTTCTTTATATATTTACTGAGTCGCAAGGAAATATTTTCCTAGGCCTTCCTGGTTTTCGTCGTGCTATTGGTGGCAACTCCGCACCAAGTTGTTTTTGTTGTATTCTAGTAAGAAGCAATGCCTGTGCACTTAGACAAGTATCTACCTGAAGATGGCAGCGAGTATTGATCAATCTAGCACAGGTAAGTCCAAGAATGTTATTTGTAACTTGATGTGTAGAACTAACAACAGGTGATGTGAGAGGTTCTTCAAATGATACCATGGCACCTACTTTGATAACCTGTTCTGATGCCCAAGGAGTATAACTGGACGTGGATCAGGCAAAGCCTGAAAACTTGTAGTCTGCTAGATTATTTCCTCATTTATAATATCCAAATCACCCCGTTCTTCACTTCACTTGCGACGTCTTCTAAACCTTCAGAGACTTAGTTGAGTTCAGGAGAATTTCGGACATTAAATATATTCTGTTAGGGTTAAGGACCACCAGATGGCGGCATTTACTAGCCGCCTTCTGCACTGCGTGTCAATTAATTAATGATGGTCTTAGGCCAGCTATCTCCGAATGACTACCAGCGGAGATTGAACTCAGTCTCCAAAAGTTAGATAGGGCTAAAAAACGGCCTTGCCTACTCCCTATAGGAATAAAAAGGCGTGAGCTGATTTTTTTTATTATCATTATTATGGGCAACTCCAAGGAGTCCTTAGACTCATCGAGGGAGGCCCTAACATCATGTCAAGAACAACTATTCAACATTCACATAGTATCTATCATACAGTATATTTCATGTCGTTAAGAATATCAGTAGAATGCTTACAAGAATATTCCTTAAATAAGCTCTGAAAGAAAGGGCTACATGCAAATAGTACCATTTTGTGTATCTTTAAAGACAATCTCTAATATGTTAATGTTATATGTACCGGGACGTCAACTGAAAGTAACCGATAATAGGCGACTAATATATTGGTCTGATAACTATTCCACTTAAAACAAATCTTCCCGGTTTCCATATTTTATATTATTATTAAACACCGATCTCACTACAAACTTGAAATATTTAATATGTAGCACATATTTATAAATCATAACTGAAATACTTTTAATATAATCAGACAAGCAAATATATATATATATATATATATATGTTTCACAGTCATATGTTAATACAGGAAGAATACATTGGTTAAATTTTTTTCTCTTCAAGCATAATGGTAGTTGGCTCTTGAATTTTGAATGTAATTTTCCAAATGCTTTTCACCCAACAATCGTGCTTCTTTTAATTTTGTCCATGATATTTTGTTCAGTGATATCTGTTGTCCTAAATATATATAATGATCTACTTGTTTAATTTCCTCATTATAGATTTTTATTATTTCTGGTTGCACATAGCTATTGAAGATAACTTGGCCGTGCCAGAGTTCGACTAGAACGGACAAGCGGGTTTTTTCTTCAGGAAACTAGGGTTTTTCGTCCCGTAAACTCAAGAAATCAACCGTATAACCCACACTAATTCATACTTTACATACATTGTGTTAACGTAAGGGACCATGTGATGGCAACACTTGTTGAGCCGTCTTTTCACTGCGTGCCGATTAATCAGTGATAGCCTTCGGCCCGTTAGATTGATTGACTACCAGTGGATATTGAACTGCCCACTCAGTCACCAAAAGTTAGATAAGGCTAAACCGGCCTCGCTTACTCTCTGTACGGGAATAAAAGGCGTTAGCTGATTTTTTTATTTTTATTTTTTAAATAGTAGTTAGGTGAGTGATTCCTCAATTGCATGACTCTAGTTGTCTGGAAAGTTCAATCTAATTTTTTCATTGCATAGTTTTCAAAAATATGTCGCATTGCTAGAAAATTACATCTAACAAGGCTGAAGGTATACATACATACATATATATATATATATATATATATATATATATATATATATGTATGTATGTATGTATGTGTATGTATGTATATATATATATATTTATAAAAATAAATTTAACTGACTAGAACCCGAGAAAGTGTAACAAAAACCTTTAATACATCACAACTAGTTTCATCGGTGCTCCGACTTCTTCAGGTGAGAAATAAAAACATAAGATATAAAATAACACGGTAAAAAATGAACTTTACAGCTTAATAAAAAGCAGAATAGTAACAGTCATATTTGAATAGGTGACCGCATGCTACCGTTGGCATGAGTAGAATGTGTGCGACAGCTAATTTTTGAGCGCCAGTACTGGATTACTGCGCTATGGGAATCAGGCAAATTGTAGCTAAGATTATTGTTTAAATGTGAAGGGTCCAGAACTATTTCTTTTGATTCGATAATTCTTCTTTCGAATTCATCCTTGCAAATATATAAATTAGTAGTGCGTTCCCAATCAACTTGATGTGGCTGTTCTTCAAGGTTAGAGTTTGCCGAGAAAATGACATGACTGGAAAGGGCGCTCGCCCGTGCTCTACTGTAGGAGATGTCACGTCTATGTTCCTCAAGACGAAGTGAAACAGATTTGTCTGTCTGGCCAAAATAAGGTCGACCACAGTTGTACACAACTTTATAAACACCAGGAAAATGCAGATGGTTGTGTTTTGGTTTTGGTCGACTCGGAAAAGAACAAAGTTTTGGCAGCGTATTATAGTCGGTCTTTATGTTGAATTTTTTCAGAATCTTAGCTAGTTTTGGGGTAAGAGTGCTGATAAAAGCTAACTGTATATGAGTGAAAGGGTTGGAGTCATCTTCTTGTCGAGGATGTTGGCGTGGTCTCAAACGATTAGTGATGTTACGAGACGAATATCCATTATTTAAGAAGGTGTTTTTCAGGAAGTTAAGCTCTGTTTGAAGGTCTTCTTCTGTGGAAATGAGACATCTTGCTCGATGGGCGAGGGTGGAGATGATGCCCAGTTTCTGAGTGCTTCTAGATCGCAACTCTCCAACAAATTAATTCTTATCAGAAAATTCAACCAACTCAAACAAGAACAAACTCGCCAATCCAATATCAACTCACAAAATTTAAAAAATGTTGTGATTAACAAATCCTCTCACACACTTTTTCCTGCAGAACTTAGTGTGCTCTCAAAGGGCCTTAACTTCGTTCCTTCTCCGACCTTCATTCCTAAAGAACTCTTTCTTACGAAAGTTGAGAAGGCAGCTGGACCATTACCAAAACAAACTGCGAATCTACTTAGGATCGATGCCATCTTTACCATCAACAACAGTCGTCGTCCTACAGATAATCTATCGCCGACAGAAAGGAAAGCAATACACCAACTTCGTAACAACAATGACATTATTATCTTACCTGCTGATAAAGGGAATGCAACTGTAATCTTAGACAAAGCTGACTACCGTTGTGAGATGAACAACTTATTAAGTTCTAATACGTATTCTATGCTAGAAAGTGATCCCACAAGAGAACTTCATAACCGTACAAACAATCTTCTGAAATCAACTTCTGAACTTCCTAGACATACAGGACTATCTCTCCGCTCTCTCCATCCCCTCATTCCTCGGTTGTACGGCTTGCCTAAGATCCATAAGGTTGACACCCCTTTAAGACCTATTGTGGAAGGGATTGACTCACCTACGTACAATCTGTCTAAATATCTTGCAACTTCTTTAAAACATTTAGTTGGCAATTCTTCTTCCTTCATCAAAAACTCTGAAGATTTCATCTCAAAAATAAAAAATTTGAATCTTTTAGACTCGGACAGAATGGTGAGTTTTGACATCGTATCTCTGTTTACGAATGTTCCTACAGATGAAGTTCTGAGTCTTCTTAAGGACAAGGTTTCTAAAAAAGTGTTCGCTCTTCTAACTCACATCAATTCCGGCTATTTCTGCTACGAAGATAAAATATACAAACAAACTAGCGGTTTAGCTATGGGCAGCCCTCTATCTCCAGTCTTAGCTAACTTTTTTCTAGAAGATTTTGAAGAGGAAGCTCTTTCCTCAGCTACTTTGAAACCTAAACTGTGATTACGTTATATTGATGACGTCTTACTTATTTGGGGACATAGTTTAGAGGAACTGCAAAACTTCCTAAACCATTTAAATAACCAACATCAAACCATTAAATTCACATCTGAACTAGAGATTAACGGCGTTCTCCCCTTCTTGGATCAAAAGATCAGTAGATTTCCTGACTGTCTTAAATTTTCAATTTTTCGAAAAACCACCCACACTGATAGATATTTACATGGTTCTTCTCATCACTTCCCACCTCAGAAACTGGGCATCATCTCCACCCTCGCCCATCGAGCAAGATGTCTCATTTCCACAGAAGAAGACCTTCAAACAGAGCTTAACTTACTGAAAAACACCTTCTTAAATAATGGATATTCGTCTCGTAACATCACTAAACGTTTGAGACCACGCCAACATCCTCGACAAGAAGATGACTCCAACCCTTTCACTCATATACAGTTAGCTTTTATCAGCACTCTTACCCCAAAACTAGCTAAGATTCTGAAAAAATTCAACATAAAGACCGACTATAATACGCTGCCAAAACTTTGTTCTTTTCCGAGTCGACCAAAACCAAAACACAACCATCTGCATTTTCCTGGTGTTTATAAAGTTGTGTACAACTGTGGTCGACCTTATTTTGGCCAGACAGACAAATCTGTTTCACTTCGTCTTGAGGAACATAGACGTGACATCTCCTACAGTAGAGCACGGGCGAGCGCCCTTTCCAGTCATGTCATTTTCTCGGCAAACTCTAACCTTGAAGAACAGCCACATCAAGTTGATTGGGAACGCACTACTAATTTATATATTTGCAAGGATGAATTCAAAAGAAGAATTATCGAATCAAAAGAAATAGTTCTGGACCCTTCACATTTAAACAATAATCTTAGCTACAATTTGCCTGATTCCCATAGCGCAGTAATCCAGTACTGGCGCTCAAAAATTAGCTGTCGCACACATTCTACTCATGCCAACGGTAGCACGCGGTCACCTATTCAAATATGACTGTTACTATTCTGCTTTTTATTAAGCTGTAAAGTTCATTTTTTACTGTGTTATTTTATATCTTATGTTTTTATTTCTCACATGAAGAAGTCGGAGCACCGATGAAACTAGTTGTGATGTATTAAAGGTTTTTGTTATACTTTCTCGGGTTCTAGTCAGTTAAATTTATTTTTATAAATGTATACATCCCGAGTAAATCCTAATTTCAACTATATATATATATATATATATATATATATATATGTATACCTTCAGCCTTGTTAGATGTGATTTTCTAGCGATGCGACCCAAGTATATATATATATACTTGGGTCTTTTGTATTTGCAGAATTCTGCTTCATTGTAGTCTGAAGCTGGCTTGATCAGTGGGTTTGGATAATTGTTTGTCTTGGTGAAGAACTTCTCAGCTAGGTCTTGGAGGAAGGATGTCATATAGGGAATGTTGACTTCTCTGTGAATCTGGGGGTTTCTGATAAAACACAGAGCATCCAAACTCAGTTATTTATTCTGTATTCTCTGCAGCTTTTGAATATTTGTATTCGAGGTATGGCTCCATGAAGGAGATGCGTAAGTGATGACTGGGCGTATTACCATCCTGTATATGAGTAGTTTGTTCCAAGTATCCAGTTTGCTTCTTCTGTTGATCTTGGAGTAGAGCTGTGCGATTACATTGGATGTCTTTGAGCTCATGTGTTTTATATGACTGGTGAATTGCAGTTTATTTTCTATCATCACGCTAGTTATAAATATAATTATAAATATCATGGGTTATGATATTTATTTCTGATGGAGAAGTGGGTGTGACAGGTTCTGGGTCAACCTTTTGTTATGTAATTGCCTGCTTGACTCGGCGGTGAATCTTGTAGATAAGATTGATGTTACTTAAATTAAGGGGATATTAAATCCCACATAGTTTTAAAACCGAATAAGAAACTCAAAGATTGGAATCCAAGAGTTTCTTGCCGAATATAGTAAACTATAAAGTATCGGCGACACTAGCGTTAGCCAATGCAATATAATGCGTTATATAATGCTTAAGGGTCAAAGCTGTATAACTGAGAGGAGACCTCCACATAGCCTTTAAAGGAATGCGGAGAACCGACCAGGGCTTCTGACCTAATGTCCAATCCTCACCTTCTCGTGGTGCACCCTGTTGGGTATCTACTTTGATACTGAACGAACGAGGATGGGCTGGCAATTTGGGATTTAGCCGACCAAATTGTATTCTTATTGGTTAAACCAAAATAAAAAATGATGGTACAACATGACAAAATTTCATGCCGGCTGGGGCGTCGCCCGGTTAAACAAGGCCCCCGTTGTTTTCGCCAGGGAACCAGGGCGAACAGCGAAAAGTCGGCTACTGGAACAAATCTGAAAACAAACCCCAACTCAACATCACCAGAGTTAAAGATCGGTACTATCAACGTAAGAAGCCTGAATGGCAAAGAAATGGAGCTAGCTGAGGAATTAGATAAGTACCAGATCGACATAATAGGGGTGACTGAAACAAAAAAGACCAAAACTGGTGAGATCTTTCTGAGCAATAAATACAAAATGTTATTCAGACAATGACAATCAAGGAAAAGAAGGAGTAGCCATAGTATTCAACACAAAATACGAGGCTAATCTTCTTGAATGGCAGTCAGTCTCAAGTAGAGTAATGTGGGCAAATATGAGAATGGGGAACTGGACAATGAGACTTATTTGTGCCTATGGTCCCACAGAAGGTTCTACTAAGGTAGAAGTGGAGGAATTTTTTGAGGCTTTAGAAAAAGCAACTGACACAATGAAAAAGGAAAAGTTGGTCCTTGTTGGGGATCTAAATAGTAGAGTAGGAAATGATTGTGAGACATACAAAAATATTTTGGGAAAATTTGGAGAAAAGAGCAAAGCTAATAATAATGGCAAATATCTCTTGGATTTCTGCTCAGGACATAGACTGGTTATTACTAAACCATGTTCCAACATAAAAATGTGCACAAATTCACATGGAGAGAAGAGGCTAGGAATAAGAAAAGTCTCACTGACTATGTTATTGTTGATAGTGATGTTTTCTCCCTGGTGCAGGACACCAGAGTGTACAGAGGATTTGAAATTGGAAGTGATCACTATTTAGTCCTGAGCAGGATAAAATTGAATTTCATATTAAAAAGAATAACTTGTAAGAAAGTTTTAAAGCGAATAAAAGTTGAGCAGCTCTCAGATGTGAACTGTAGACTAAAATACAGAAATATTATTGAAAAGAAAATGAAAGAGTTTGAGAACAGGAATCAAACCTTGGAGATTCAGTGGCAAACTCTGAAGGAAACATTGATTGATTCTGCCAGAGAGGCATGTGGTGAGGTTGTGTGCAAGGATAAAAAAATCAGAACTCCCTGGTGGACACAGGAAGTTAAAGAGGCAATGAAGGAAAACAAGAAAGCATATCAAAAGTTCCTGGCAAATAAGTCAGCTTTTACTCTTACAGAATACAGAGACAAATGTAAGAAAGCTAAACAGTGTGTAAAACTAGCTAAACAAAAGTCATGGGAGGACTTTGGCAAGAATATAGAAAATAAATATCAAGAAGGTGGCAAAACATTCTGGAGGTTGTTGAAGAAGCTTAGGAATGGAGGAAAGAGTGCTGTAAAAGGAATTAGAGATGATAAAGGTGAAATGAAAACAGGAGAAAAAGATATCCTTGAAGTATGGAGTAATTACTTTGAAAAACTGCTAAATGAAAGAAGCAGTGATGACAGCACAGTGATAAAAAACACTGACCAGGCATGCAGTCAGGAATACGTATCCATACTTGAAGTAGAAAAAGCCATCAAAGGCTTGAAATGTGGAAAGGCAGCAGGTGTAGATGATATTCGACCAGAAATGCTGAAGTATGGTGGTATAAGAGTCTTACAGTGGCTGCACTGCATAGTTCAGAAAGCCTGGACAGAGGGACGAATTCCCGATGATTGGAGTAGAGCTCTCATAGTACCCATATATAAAAAGGGAAATAAAACTGAATGTGAGAATTACAGAGGTATTTCCCTACTGAGTGTTCCTGGCAAGATCTATGCAAGTATACTTGAGAAACGGTTGAGAAGAATTGTGGAAGAAAAGCTTGGTGAAGAACAAGCTGGATTCAGGCCAAATAGAGGCTGTCAGGATCAGATCTTCACTTTACGACAAATAGTCGAGAAAGCATGGGAATATAACAAAGATCTGTATTTAAGTTTTGTCGATTTGGAAAGGCATATGACAAGGTGCCAATAGAGAAGCTATTCTATACGCTGCAGTTATATGGTGTCAATGGGGCATTATATCAAGCAATACTTAGTCTTTATTTGAGTTGTAAGTCAGCAGTTAGAATTGAAGGAAGTACAGGAATATGGTTTAATGTTAAATCTGGTGTGAGACAAGGATGTACATTATCCCTTCTGTTATTCATTATCTATATGGATCACATTATGAAGGAATGTGGTATTAAACCTGATATCAAAATTGGAGATGTTAATGTCAGCTCTTTGCTTTATGCGGATGATGTTATACTTCTAAATAAATCCGCTACAAGTCTGCAAGGTTCTCTGACTAAATTGAATAGCTGTTGTAATAGATATGGTATGAAGGTCAGCAATAAAAAGACAAAGACAATGAAAATAGGCAGAATCATTGAAAATGTCAACTGTGTTGTGAATGGAGAACCTGTGGAACAAGTAAAACATTTCAGCTACTTAGGCACAATTTTTACTGAAGATGGTAAACTAAATATAGAAATAGACAACAGAATCAGCAAAGCTGGTATCGTGGGAAGTCAATTGAATAAATTCATATGGAATAAGAAAGAAATTAGTCGGAACACTAAATTAGCTGTATACAAGACTGTGTTCAAACCAATTTTAACTTATGGATCTGAGAGCGGGTCAGAAGTAAAACACTTGACCAAAGACTAGAGACCGCAGATATGAGAGTCCTGAGAAAGATTAGAGGCGTGAACAGATGGCATCAATGGCAATATCATATTAAAAATGAGGATATTAGGAAAGTACTTGACATTGTCAGCATCCAGGAATGCGTTAGCAGAGCTAATCTCAGATGGTATGGTCACTTAAATAGAATGGGAGAGGAAAGATTAGCAAAACAAGTGTTCTCTGCCAGGTTGGCAGGAAAACGACCCAGAGGAAGACCATAATATAGGTGGATTGATACGGTACAAAGTGCCTTAGACGATAGAAATATAAGATCTGATAATGTTGGAGTCTTGACAAGTAACAGACTGATTTGGAGGAAAATTGTAGATAGGAAGTTAGTAATGATGTAATTTTTTAATGTAGTACTGTCATATCCTGTACACCCCTTGAGGGTACATGGCAGGAATTTGATGATGATGATGATGATGATGATAATGCCAATATAATGCCAATAATTCCCCTCCATATAATGCCAATGCGTTAACCAATGCAATAATTTAATATCCCCTTAATTTAAGTAATGTTTTCATTGCCGAAATGAAGCTTATTAGCTCTTTATACTTAAGTAAGATTGATGTTCAAATTTTCATTAGAGGGGTTACATTGAGTTTCCAAGTGGTCTACCAGAGCCTCTGCATTTTCCTTGTCAGTATGGGCTATTCCCTAGTTGGTCTGAATTGGAGGTATAATGATTCTTTGGGTGTGAAATGCACCCCTTGTAGTTGGCAGAGTGAGGTCCTCCATAGTTGGAGCATTTAGCTGGCGTGGATTTTGGCGTGGTGCACATGATGGTCTGGTGGCCCTTGCACCACGCCAAGATCCACGCCAGCTAAATGCGATTGTTGTGATTGCGACTGGTAGTGATTGACAAGACAGTCAATCACTACTAGTAGCGATTGACAAGACACATAAAAAGATATATGAAGTGACCATTATCTGTGGCCTCACATTTCAAACACCTGAAATTTGCCTTGCAAAGTTTTTGGGTATGGCCAAACCCATGGCACTGCCCAGTTGACGACTTTTTCCTTAGCGGCTCAGAAGAAATCTGAGGCCACAGATAGTGGTCACTTCATATATCTTTTAATGTGTCTTGTCAATCGCTACTAGTAGTGATTGACTGTCTTGTCAATCACTACCAGTGGCATTGGCCGTTTATCTGACATGAGCATCCTGCTCACTTTTACTGGTGTTAGGCCCCGACTCATAAGGTCAGCAGTGATTTTTTCAGAGGTGACAACTTTGGTTACCCCACGAAGTACTGCTTTGAGATTCTTTTCACTGGATAAAGCAAAAGTGTGATAAAGAAGACTTTTGTTATCCATTAGTTTTGTCAATTGTCTGTAGTCAGTGACTTAGACTGGCTGGATTTTGACTCCTTCATCTTGATTTTTAACCCAGGAATATGAGATTGTACGATCCCTAAGGGCTGATGTGACAATGGACCATTTGTCCTTGTTCCATTAGTATAACAGGTGGTACCTTTTCGGTTTTCCTCGGGACATCTGGTGTTAGCGAGTCTTCATCCATCTGGTCCTCTGTAGTTCTTCATCTTTTGTTAGAATGCTCTCCCTGAGAGTTGTTGTCACAGGGGGATTTTGGTGACAGAGCAATAATGAGTTCTTCTTGTGATTTCTCATTCTCCTCCTCCTCTCCATCCTGGTCATTAGTTCGAATGTACTGTTTTATAAAACCCAGCCAGTCAGATTCAAGCTTGTCCACTATGAGCTTCAGTACCTTTAGGGACTGCTCCTTAGTAAGGATCCGGATCTGCTCCTTGATATTTTACATATCAGAGCAGGGATCTCCTGCCGGCTGAAAATGTTAATGTGCAGTATATATAATCCTGCAGGGCAATGGTCCTGCCAACAAAAAATCCTGTAGACCAAAGTGGTCTACTAGCAATATTTACACTTGTAGTGTTTTACTAAATGGGAAAAGGAGTGTCAGTATCTCACTTGGCCATAAATTGAAAGCCTACCTCCCTATAATACCTTAAATCCACCACTGGTCCTCATAGGAGGTGGGAATTGCGAACCATTAGACCGCTTGCATGTTTCATGAAGAGAGGGAGACATAGGAATCAAACTGTGTCAGTGCCAATGGAAAGTGAGATTTCTGAAAAACCTTGTATGCAATCTAATCCGGCTCAGTCTAAAATAATACGTCTGGCCTCGTCAAAAGTCAAAAGCCGCCCCCCTCCCTCTGCGGACGCACATTACCCGTATGATTTCATTTTTATCCATGTATGAAAGTTTTGTGAGTGCAAAGCGCATCAGGGCTCATTTAATTGGTCCAATGCAATTAATTGCAGAATAACTTTGAATACTTCTCCAGTGGGTGAACAATCGGTTTGTTTTAGGATTTATTAGAAAACAACAATGAAGGAGAATTCTGTATTTGGTTGGTGTTTGAAATACTCAAAGATGAAAATATATGAACCATCATTTATAAGACATACGAGAATAGGAAATGAAAGGAAAGAAGGAAAGAATAAGTGAGTAGAAATACTTTCATTAATGCTAAAGGAATTATTAATAATTAACATTTGTGATATGTGTGTCCTATAAGTTGCAGGGTAGAGCGAATATCATGAGCCTATAGAGTCTAGAGTCTATTATGCCATGTTAAATTCACATATAAGTGAATTTAACATGGCATAATTAAAAAAAAGCTTACGAGGAGACAGAGAGTATGATAGGAATAAATATGGTTTGATGGAGCAGCAGTTCATCTCGTAAAATGAATTGCCCATGTTATGTGTATTTCTCTGATTTGTGTATATTTTGCTCCATTTCCCAAGAATTTTCTTTTGTTTACTGAGAGTCAGTGTACATAACATCCGATCATTATCGGAATTATTCGCACTTTCGGGAATCCTATATTCATTAGTTTTTTATTTATTTATTTATTTATTTTAGTATCAGCGGTTCGTCTGCCTTATCAATCTCACATATGCTTGTATTTTTTTGTAGATCAACAACGTCTTATAATACACAGAATATTCAATTTTATTCAGAATAGATATTTTTGATATCTGTTATTTCCGAAGACTAGAATAAAAATGTCTGTATACCTTTAAAAAACTTTGCACCTTCAACAGATGCTATACTACATAGCAAGAGAAACATTTAGGTTTTTTTCTCCTAACATCCACTTTCAAATTTTCAGTTCCAGAAAACATGTGTAACAGCTGTTTGTAATACAGCCATTGGATACAGAAAGAACCCAACTCATGACAAGTGACAACGTTCAATTGAATTCGTTAACACAAAAACCAGTCATAGATGCTAGGTGTTGGGTGAGCTCAAAATGTGAGCTCACCCAGCCTCGCCTTCTCAGCGGTTTAAAAATACTAGAAGCTAAGAATTTGACCAACTGTGCCATCATTACATCTTTTCAAAGGGCGCAAAGGTGTATGCATTTTGAAAGCACACCCGGGGTATTAATGCGAATGTGACAGAATGTTTACGCGTCGAAAAGTGCCCTCTTCATGTAGCTAATGCTTCATTAACCTCGTGAAGAGGTCAATAAAGCAGTGGTATAGTGTGTGTAATTTTAAGAATTTTTAGGAAGCCTGCAAACAATCAGGGTTGACTTTAACAGGAATAAATGCAAAAATATAATATCGGTGATATTGATATTTCATGGATGATTAATGCACACCTAGCACACCCAGCATATTCTCCCCTTATTAAGAAGGTCAAGCACCTTTTTTGTATATGAGATATATGAGCATATGATTTGTATATGACTTCTGCGTTACTTCAATCTTCGTATCTCTTGTTTACTCTTATAGCAACATTTGTGATGCTATATACTATACCATCAGAAGAAAGACCGCTATAGATTTCGATTCCTAATAGGTGACTGCATTTTTTTCTACTCCAGAGTTCATTGATCTTTATTCAGCAAAAGCAATCAGGGCTTTTTCTTACCAAAAAGTTGTTGTTATGGCTGCAGATCACAAATATTTGCAGTATAACTCATAATTTTCGGACAATAATGTGTTAGAATCCCTCAGTTGTGAGTGCTTCGTCTGTAAATGAGTTCAAGAAGAGGTATGCTGGATATCGTGTGGATAGTATGGATCTCCAACAATGAATCTGCTCACTCCATGGAGATACTCATAATAATAATAAATAAATAAATAAATTAATTAATTAGTATGTTGATATGGCCACAGCAGTTATTATGAGCCCTTTCATCTTAATGCCTTCAAAATCAATCCATGGGCTTAGCTATTGTAAATGGATAAAAGTGGAGACCTGCTACACACTGATTTCCAGAAATGTTCTCATCTTTCTTAAACTTATTAGTTTGGTGGTTAGTCATATCCAAATAACTTGCCTTCGAGAACCATAATAATATTACAATAGAACGGCTGAATTCTATGAGCAAAGTCGGTATATCTGAATGCGTATATTGTCTAGAGTTTGGTTTGTCTTGCAAAATTTAATTAAAAAAAGATTCTGAGAGAAAAAGTTCCTCAAACACCATTCCAGACCGATTAACTCAACTTCCATAAAAAAAAAAACATAAACGCTCTTTGCCATTTAAATAGAGTTCGAACTCCAAACTTCCCAACCTAAGAGCATCATTGTTACTGAATGGTCTATGCAAGTTGTTTCCAAAATTAACTTTATTTCAAAGCCTAAGAAGAAACTGAAAGATTTTTCTACCTTTGTATAGGTGAAGTCGGCTCTAAAATTTAGGCGATCCCGAAAGATTTCCCATCTCAGTGTTGTTCCACTCAGTGACAGGCTCACCCCATCACCGAGAAGAACTTCTCAGCATTGGCTCTACCCAGTGGCAGGCTCACCCCCACCATCATGCAGAGTTATTAACTCAGTAGTGGCCCCACTCAGACACCAGCAAAAACCTATTCCCCAAGCAGAGCCTCTCAGAACCCAAGCCTAACCTCCACCGGTTTCAATTCTCATTGGGGTCTCATCAGTGAGCAGATAATACTGAGGTTAACTGTTAACTTCTATGGCTGGATGAACATCAATCCCTTTGATTTATCCTGTAAACAGTACTTTTTAATTATTTAATGAAAAAAGTTTTGAGCAACTGGCTCACCCTAATTAGGGCTGTGTAGAATTATTTAATTATTGTGTAGAATAATGATCACAGATTGAAATCTGTGATCAGGGCCGCCTTTGGGCGTTTATGTTTCCATCTGTCTTTTTCATCGTAATCTGATGACTCAGGAATGAGTTGTTTGGGAAGGAGTGATGCCTGTGCAAAGTACTTGGCTGCTATCTGGAGGAGAAACGTAGGTATGTCTGGCAGGATTCCGTCTTGGTGGAGGATAGTGTTCTTCACAAACCATGGAGCATCGAAGATCATTCGGAGGCATTTGGTTTGGATTATTTGTAATCTTTTGATGTTGCTAGGTGAGGTGTCGCTCAACGCTGGTGAAGCATAAGTTAGTGTGGGTCTGCTGATCAAAAAAAAAAAAAATCAGCTAACGCCTTTTTATTCCCGTATACGGGAGTAGGCGAGGCCATTTAGCCCTATCTAACTTTTGGAGACTGAGTGGGCAGTTCAATCTCCACTGGTACCCAATCAGAGACAGATGGCCCAAAGCTATCACTAATTAAGCGGTATGCAGTGAAGAGAGACGGCTCAAATGTGCCGCCATCTCGTGGTCCCTAACCCTAACACAATATATTTAATGTCTGAAATAATGTGGGTTCTACGGTCGATTTTCTTGAGTTTACAGGACAAAAAACCCGAGTTTCCGGGAGGAAAAACCTGCTTGCCCGTGCCAGAGATCGACTAAGTCGGGAACCGATCGAAAAAAGGCTTAGAAAAATTTCCTCTAGTCGCCGACTAGACTCAAAATGAAGTCTTCCTTCGTGCGGCCAAGCGCGGTGGTATGCAAACGCTACATCCACTGAACTACACGGGTCTGCTGATTGCTTTGCATATTCATAGTTTGTTTTCTGGACTGACTTTGCTTCTTCGGTTGAGTAGAGAGTAGAGTTGAACTATTGCTGAGTTAGCTTTCGTTGCAGGCATGAGAGATGTGGGAGTTGAAGTTGAGTCAGTTATCTAGTTTGATTCCCAGGTATTGTTCTTCTTTTTGCCATGGGATATCGGTATTGAACATTGTGACTCTTCCATGGTGGTTTGCTTTCTTCCTTGTAAAGAGTATCGCCATATTCTTGTCTGCAGTGACGTCTATTCTCCATTTTTGAAACCATTTTTCAAGAATTGTTGCTACATTTTGTAGTCGTTGTGTGGCTAGGTGTGGCCTGAGTGATCTGGCCAGTATCGCCATGTCATCCGAATAAAAAGCCATGATGGTTGATGCAGTGTTTGGGACATCTGAGATGTAAATATTGAAAACTAATGGCGATAGAAGGGAGCCTTGCGGGACACTTGCTGTGATACTTCTTGTAGTGGATCTGAGGCCACGAAGTTTCGCTTGAAATTTTCAGTCTTTCAGGTAAGAATCTATGATTTGGATAAGTTAGTGAATATTTTGCAGTTATTAGTTTGTGGATAAGGCCTTTGTACCACACTTTATCGAAGGCTTTCGCCATATCCAGGAAGATTGCACCTGTATGTTGTTTCCAATTGAATCCAGTAGTTATGTATTCTGTAAGTCTGTGGATCGGTTGAGTTGCGCATTGACCTGTTCGAAAACCAAGTTGTTCTTTTGGGATTAGGTCTAGATTGTCCGTTTCGTTTTGTAGGCATTTTAGTATTACCTCGTACTTATTCTGCAATTTTTACAAGGCCTGACAAGAGGCTGATAGTTCTGTAATTCTGTGGAATTGAGGTGCTTTCCCCGGTTTGTGGATGAAGATTATATCTGCCTGCTACCAGCGAGTGGGTAAGTAGTTGAGTCTTAGCATCGCATTGATGATAGTTACCAGATGCGTTATTGTTTTGTGAGGGGGTGCTTTTATAATTTTGTTCGAAATCTGATCAGGACTTGGTGCTTTTCTGTTGTTGAGATTCTTGATGATTTGGTATATTTCCTTTGGTGTAGTATAGCTTGTGTTGTCACTGCTTGTAAGATGATGAGGTGCACAGCGTACTTGCCTGTGGATTTTTTCCGATGAAGCGCAAGTCCGCATGAGTGTAGTTTGGTTGAAATTGCAACTCCAGGGCGTCTGCAAAGGTTTCTGCTTTTTAATCGTCTCGATAGACTATGCCTCTTTCTCCGTGGATTCGTTATATGTTGGGGTGATCGCTGCGAAGGGCTTTAGTCATTTTCCATAAAGTGCTATCGTCAGTGTTTAAAGAGCTTAGTTTCCTCTCACATAGTTCATTCTTATGGTCTTTGATCGCATATCGGACTAGGTTTGTTGCCCTGTTTAGCTCTTATTTATCCTGGGGTGATAGTGTTGCATGATATCGACGTCTGATCCTGTTTTTGTTGCGGATAAGCTTTAGAATCTCTTCTGGGAGCAGGTTAGCTTGAGCTGGAGCAGTAACGGTGGAGACTGTTGCAAGGCCAGTTTGGGTTGTGCTTTCCAGCTTATTGATTGCTGTGTCTACTTCTTTGGGTGAGGAGATGGTTGGGACAGGGCCTGTGATGTTGCAGAGAGTTGCGTTGAGCTTCTTGATATTTGTGTAGGATTGTCAGGTGATGGTTTCTGCTTCCCAGTCTAGGCTAAGCAGAACTGGATTGTGGTCGGAACTAAGATCATTAACAAACTGTAACTGGAATTGGTGCAGGGTGTTCCTGAAAATGGCTATGTCCAGTACGTCAGGTTTGCCCAGTGGTCTGTAGTGTGTTGGTTCAACAGGACCTGCTATGGTGATGTTTCTTGTCATAGCGAATTTGTGTAGGCTGTTCCCATTATTTTTGGTGTTTTGACTGTTCCACGTGAGATGTTTTGCGTTTAGGTCTCTTGCCACTATTGTTGCTTCGTTTGTGTCAAGGAGCTGGGGGAGGTCCGAGGTTAGGAATGGTTTGCCTGGAGGGTTGTAGACTGAATATAGTTTTAGACTACCTATGTTGCTGGTATATATTCAATTCCAGTTTCTTCCAGGTTTGTAGTTGTTGTTTTGTTGATCTCATTGCATCTTATGCTTTTTTTGACAAGGATAGCCGTTCCACTCCCCCACCCTCTCGCGTTGAGCCTGTCTGTCCTAAGAGTATGTAGTACCTTATTTTGGAACTGTCGCAAGGCCGAAGGTGCGTCTCGTTGATTAAAATGATGTCTATCTTATATCATTCAGTAAATTCTTTTAGTTCTAGGAGATTGTTGTTTAGTCCATTAGCATTCCAATATGCCATCTGTATTGAGTTAGCTGTGGTAACCGTGTTATCAATTAATCATGGAGAAGATGACTTGTGTGTTCTTGAGAAATTTGTTGGTGTTGGCCTAATTGGGATTTGTTTTGCTAAAGGCCATTAACATCTCTCCTAGAGTGGCAGCTAGGATTGCTGCAGGCATTTGGTCGCAAGATGCCGGCTTGTTACTTGTAGAGACCGCAGATGCGTATGATTTCTCGGGAGTAAGAGCACGCGTTCTTATTTCTGGTGTGGATTGCTTCTGAGTGGGCGGGGGTAGTGCCTCTCTAGTCTTCTGCAGGTTAGATGGGTGGAGTAAACATCCTTGCAGTTGGCTGGGTGTGGGCTGCCACAATTTGCACACTTAGCGGGTGTGGTTCGCGGTTTGACGCAAGTGTGCGAGGGATAGTTGTCACCGCACTTGTAATCTGCTTTACATAGTTTTTGTGCATGCCCATATTTTTGGCAGCGATGGCATTGACCGGCTGAAGCCTTTCTTCTGAGAGGTTCGGCCTTGATGATTAAGCTGTGGACTACCTTAAGGTCATAAATTTCTCTGTGGTCTTTACTGATCTCAACTAAGACCAGAGGCATGGGGCGCTTGTCTGCTTGGTACATGCGTGTAATCATAATTGGCTCTAGGCCTTGTGATCTGAGGTCAGTAGCTATTTCTTCAGCTGGTATGGTTTCAGCCAGACCTCTGATAACTACTTTTTAGATTTTTTTCACTGTTAAGCTGAAACGTGTGATATGGGACTTTCAGTTCGTCCATAAGTCTGTTGAGCCAGCGGTAGTCCGAAGATCCTTCTGATTGAATCCGGATTCCTTCATCTGTACTCTTGGAAGATGTAAATTTGATGTTTGCGTTCTTCATCATCTCTGCAATTAAAGACCATTTTTATTTTGTTCTTAAAATTACTGGCGGAATCCTCTCTTTGGGTTGTGCCCTGGAGTAAGTCTCTATTCTTTCATCATGTTGTGCTGTTAAGTCCATTGGAGTTCTTTCCAAGGGTTAAGGTATTATTTCAGGTTCTGCAGCTGGTGACTCCTTCATGCGTTTCTTTCTGCTGACAACCTGATAGTCTGTAGAGTCATCTGAGTCCACTAGGGGGCTGGTTGATAACTGGCGACATAAGCTCCCTGGTGTTATCTTGAGAAGTGCTGGGGAGAGGATCAGGAGATTGGTAGTCCTCTCATTCAACTTCTGCTATTTGGTGTATTGCTACCTTTCCTGGCTATTTTCTTTGCAACAGGCCACTTACATGCTTGAAGACTGCCAATAGCTGTTTGAAGTCTAGCTCATCATATGGAGTGTTCATGATTTGGCTTAATTTGTGATTAGAATAGAGAACAGAGGTTGCTCTAGTGTCCCAAGGAACTTGCAAGTAATCCTGTGGACTTGGGGGTCCATCAGCAAATCCTGTAGACACTCTCAGGTGTCTACCAGCAATAAAATGCAACTAGCAGGGAAAAGGAGTGTCACAAAATCACTTGGCCACAGATTGAAATCCTACCTCCCTAAATAAAAGCATAAATGTACCACTGGTCCTCATTGGGGGTGGGGCCTGCCAGCCATTAGACCTCTTGTATGTTTCATGCAGAGGGGAAGACAATAGGAAACAAACTGTGTCTGTGCCAGTGCAATGCGCGTTTCGTGAAAAACCTTGTAAATAAACTAATCAGGCTCAGTCTAAAATAATACGTCCATTCACATCAAAATCCAAAAGCAGAACCACGCACCAAACAAACTCACACCAGCTTATAGAAAAAAATTCTTGTAATACTGAGGTTATAGCGACAAGAGCTTATATACTTTGCTATACGAGTTGTCAAAAAGGTGCACCCATAAATTACTTAAATAAAAGAGCCAATAGGCTTCACTTCGGCGATGTAACGTTATTTAAATGAAGGGGATATTAAATCGCACATTATTTCAAAGCCGAACAAGAAACTCAAAGATCGGAATCAAAGAGTTTCATGCTGCATATAGTAAACTATAAAAATTTCGGCGGATTGTAGCATAAGCTAAAGCACATAGTTCAACACTAGGGCAACTCGTTACAAAGGTGGGTTAAGTGCTGATCACTATTCTTAGTATTACCCATAATGTAAAACACATCTCCTAGGAGATGTATGATGTCATACATTATGGTGGAAGGTCAGTACCCAGACCGGTTTCGACCTTTATTGAGGTCTCATCCATGAGTAGGTAGACCAGATAATACTGAGGTTATAGCGAAAAGAACTTATATAGCTTCATTATATTAATTGGTATCTACAAAAAGCATTAAAGGATTTATTTATCCCATTCTGGACAATTTTAATATTATTTCGTTACTTTTACTATTTTTTATTGTATACTATCAAATTATATATTTAAATTTGATTAGACTCTCCTTAATCTCTTCATCTTCCTTTGTTTGACACTTACAGAAACGTTCTAAAACAACTAAAAAGTTATTATCTAATCCCTGAGAAAATCTGAAACTTATTTGAATTATTATGTTTTATTTCATCATCATAACGCTAATTTCGGGTATAGACCATATTGGTCTGTTCCAGTCTCATTATGGATAGAACATGCAAACCGAATGGCTAACACCAAATATCCTAAACAAATACTAAAATATAAGCGAATTGGAAAGAGAGGGCAGGGTAGACCTCAAAAAAGCATATTGGATGGACTACCCTGTATTCTCTTTTCAATTGGCTTATATTTTAGTATTTGTTTAGGACATCGGGTGTTGGCCATTCGGTTTACATGTTCTATCCATTTTTGTTTATAATTGTTTAGGTTTTCTTCTATTGTTTTTGATTTTAGTTCTTAAAAAAAAAAAAAAAAAAAATCAGCTAACGCCTTTTTATTCCCGTATACGGGGAGTAGGCGAGGCCATTAAGCCCTATCTAACTTTTGGAGACTGAGTGGGCAGTTCAATCTCCACTGGTACCAATCAGAGATAGATGGCCCAAGGCTATCACTAATTAAGCGGTACTCAGTGAAGAGAGACGGCTCAAATGTGCCGCCATCTCGTGGTCCCTAACCCTAACACAATATATTTAATGTCTGAAATAATGTGGGTTCTACGGTCGATTTTCTTGAGTTTACAGGACGAAAAACCCGAGTTTCCGGGAGGAAAAACCTGCTTGCCCGTGCCAGAGATCGACTAACTCGGGAACCGGTCGAAAAAAGGCTTAGAAAAATTTCCTCTAGTTGCCGACTAGACTCGCTACACAGGCTCTGATTTTAGTTCTTTTAAAATGTCTTTGTTCCTTTTTTGATCTAATAATGTGTATTTTGCAGTTCTTCTCATAAATCTCATTTCACTTTTTTTTTTATTCTTTGTTTATCTTGTTTGCTTATTTCCCAAATTTCACTGCCATATAATAATGTGGGCACTGCTAAAATATTGTATATTTCCAAGTATGTTTCTTTTTTGTACTATATTTGGGTTGAATGTTCTATTTATCAGGCCTATAATCTTTAAAAATTTTGAACTTTTTAATTTTATGTCTTTTTGTCCTTCATATGATATTTTAAATTTTTTTTTATTTTTTATTTCTTATCTTTATTTTAACTTATTTCTACTTTCAGTTTTATTCTTATTTATACGTTCAAAATGAGCCTTTCTTTAAGTCACTATTATATATATATATATATATATATATATATATATATAAACTGAGCCCAAGATTGGTTCAATAAAATGGCACACTCATTTAATTAGTGGCTCACTGTTCTTTCATCACGAATTACCTCATTGCCAAAAAGGCGGCAATCTTTTGAATTGATCCAGGTTTAGCATAAATATAAAATTCTAAGCTTGCAGTAAGGTTATTAAAAAAAAAAAAAAAAAAAAAACATCCAAAGGGCTTCTCAGTTCTTTCAACTGGCTATCTTTACATACACACAGCATCTGGAATGTGTGTCAAGATTTATATTTGAAAGCCGAAGCAACAGTGTGTAGCCCAGAATTTTTTAGGGGTAGGTGTTGAATAGAGGAATTTTTGCAATGTTAGATTTTGTGGCTGGAAGTTTCCAATTTTTTTCTTGCTGCTGATATACTTTTAACCTTTTAAATTTATTCAGAGAAAAGTATATATGTGTTATGTTCTTCTAGCAGAAACATGCGAACAAGAAAATATTTTAAAAAAAATGCATGATGAACTCCAGTTTTCATATGAAAGTTAGCGAATTTTTTTAAAAAAAAAATTTCTGAATACAGTGACAATTGCTCAGGTTGTGTACAGTAATTTTGATTTTGCAGCTATATATCATTGTTTTGCATCATAATCGATCATTTAATTTATATTTAAATGAAAAAAGAAATGCACAAAAAACAAGCTACCGTTTTTGTTACTCTTTTTTTCCTGATCACATTATTAGCAATAATGATAGGTTTAGAATTTTATAATAGTATAAATACCAATTCCTTTCAAATATTAATTAATCGAACTCTACTACCCTTACTCCAGTTATATCTTCTGACGTAAGATTGTTTCGTCATGGATTTTAACATGTGTTTATACATTTCTTATATGTTCAAAGTAGCATGCTTAATGTTTCTAATTCCTGTGGTGTGATGATGATGTTCTAGCTGCTTAAAGTTACGATGCATGCACAATCACCGTGGTTTGTAAGTGTAATTTGATATTTTAACTTGTCTTCATTCTACTACTTTTGTTGTTTGGGTCGTACGAGTATAGTACGACATGGCATAACTAAAAAAAGACACCTGAAACTTTGAAAAATAGCGAGGAATGGATCTCCTACTTCAGATTAGCCGACTAAAAATTCATCTTCTGGATCATGTGCTACGCGGATCAAATATCTGTCGGGGGATCTCAATTTGGTCACGTTTTCGTGCTCGCTTTAAACGTTGGAAACATTCATATGGTGTTCCCATGCTCGCTCCACAAGAGGTAAGAAAATTTCTTTAGCACGTTAATTACGAAGTTAATTTTTTTTTTAAATGCAAATTGTAGTTTAGATGCGGTTTATAGTTTATTTTTGGATTCGTGCTTTAAACCTTGAAACATCTGAAATAATCATATAGCCGGTAACAGTAAAATAGCACTTGAGAAGGGATAAAAAGAATATTTTTACCAAAACTCCTATCATAAAAGAAGATGTTTAGTCAATGCTGATATTCATCCTTTCATTTACGTAATGCGTAATAGTTAATTGGCTATTTATATTTCAATTTATAATAAATTCCCTAGCCATTCCATCTATCTGGAAAATTAAATTTAACAGATTCAACTTGTTTGCAAGAATCTGTTACTGATGTTATATTTGTATACCTTTAGCTACTCAAATCATGTATAATGAGTTTCATTAGCACAGCAAAATTTTGTATCATCATCAGCTTCTTATTTTAATGTGTCAAGTTACTAGGGAGCAAAGACGAGCAGAACATTTAATAAAATTACAGAATGGACTATGGGGTAGTCCATTCTGTAATTACTAATTATCCTACATTTGGGATAATATAATAAATTATCCTATCCCAAATGTGGTAACTTCATCTATAGTGTGCATTTTTAATACATAAAGATAAAATATATACCTTAATACACAGAGATATCAAAGAGAAGAGCAGAAAGGAATAACTGTGAACAAAATATATCCAGTTAAAATTTTGCACAGTATACTCCATGTTTATCATTTAAATGCAAAAACTGAGGAATTTCATGCAAACTGAGGAGTCATTCAATTGTAGTAAATTTTATATCGTTATCATGGGTAACCTAACTCCAAAAAGAGTAAAAAGTAATAATAATCTAAATTCAGTGGAAGAGTTTATGTATTACAAGAGTAAGAGTTAATCAGGCGTATGACAGTTCTTTTGAGTCAGTATAACAAAATATAAAATTTATTGCTGCTATAGGCCAAGGAGTGCCAGGGATAATGTGGAACACGTGCATCAGCTGATTAGTATGAATGCAAGTCAAGTAATTATTATTGGGGACTTCAACTTTGGAGACAAAGGTTGGAAGGAGGAAAGATTACATGGCTATAAATGGAATTTATATACTTACTGAGAGATAATTACTTGAAGCAGAATGCTTCAAGTAATTATCTCTCAGTACTCTGGGTACCAGTGTTTGGATCTTTTTATAGGATCAGAAGACTTGTCCATAACTAAGATGGCTATAAGTCCATAACTTTTGCCCAATTGCCTTCAATTGGACAAAATGATCATGTGGTCTTGACTTGGGAGGTAGCAAAACATTTGGAAATTCCAGATAAGAGTGGTATATGGGGAACTACAAGGCAGGCAATTATTATTTTAATTTAATTTGGAGGGAAATATTCAGTTGTTTGCAGATGATGCAAAGAAGTTGAGTAGGGTAATAGTTGATGATGGTGATGTAGTGAGCTTGCATGATGGTTTAAATATTTTGAAAGTTTATTTTTCACTTGATTAGACTATAATAAATTTAATTTAATCCTTTATCAAAGTGTGAGGAAACAAAGTTTGCGCCTGAAAATATCTTCAGGACTGGGGTAAGGTAGTACCGAGGTCTCCTATAGGTAAAGATGACCTCGCCATTGCTTCTGCCTGGTATCTCCACTTCTGGGCCTGGCTCCCACTGAAGAGACCTCAATAAAGGTCGAAACTAGTCTGGGTAGTGGCCCTTCCCTTAATGCATAACATTATACATATCTGCAAGGAGATGTGTTTTGCATTATAGGAGATACTGAGATAGGAGTGATGTTAGCTTGGTCCACCTTTGCTGCGAGTTGCCCGGTGTTGTACTACCTTACCCCAGTCCTGAAGATATTTTCAGGTGCAAACTTTGTTTGCTCACACTTGGATAAAGGATTAAACTAAATTTATTATAATAGTTTAAATAAGCTCACAGTATGGGCAAAATATAATGGATGTCAACACTTAGGAGAAAGCTTGAAGCAGTACCATGCTTCAATAGCATCCAGATCTGTAAGGGAAAGGTATTCACAGTGCATGGGGATAGTCAAAGGGTATCCAGAGAAGCAATATCACACTTTGTATACCCAAGGTCAGGAGGGTAAATCAGGTATGAGTAATATCATTAAGGAAAAGCTATAAAAAAGATGTTATGGAGAGTATATAAAAGGAGAAAGGTGACCTGCCAACTCATGAACAGCACAAGGAACAGGCAAAAAAAAGGAGACCAGCATGGTAAAGAAGGCAAAATCAGATTATTTGAAGAGGTTAGCCAAGCAGGTGAAAGGAATTCCCAAAGAGTTTTTTTTCAGTATATGGCAAGTAGGAGCAAAAAATGACAATGAAAGGATAACTTTAATGAGTGCAGATGGCAGAGAGGTAACAGTGGCAGATGAAATTGTTGAGCTGCTGAGTGACCATTTTGCAAGAGTATATCATCCAAGTGAAGATATTATGGAAGAGGTAACAGGGACTGATGTGAGAACAGAGGTTGATGAATTGGAGGTACTTAGCATATTCAAAAATCTGAATGCAAATACAGCTGGGGATTGGATGGGATATTGGCTCTCATTTTAAGAGAATATGCAAGGGGAACTAGTGATGTCTTTGACTAGGGTGTTTAACTTAAAGCTCAGCTCTGGCAAAGTGCCAGGAGAGCAGAAGAAGGAAAAAATAGTTCCTTTGCATAAAGAGGATCTATGGCAGCAAATTATAGGACAATCAGTATTTCAGGAGCAGTGATACAAGCAACATAAAAGTTGGTAAAAATGAGAATTCAGTAATGGATGGATAAGAAACATGATACTCTATGAGGGGTCAGTCATGCTTAGTAATCTACTTTTTATAATCAAGTGACAGCTGAGTTGGATAAAGGGAATGGCTACATGATGATACTGCTGGATTTTGCAAAGGCACTTGATGGGATACCACATGAATTCTGTTATGCAGATTGCAACAAATGGGGATGGATAGGAAATTGGTGATATGGATAAAAGAATGCTGACAGACAGACAGACATCAAAAAGCAGTATATTGAGAGCAGAATCCAGGAGAATGCATGTGACTAGTGGCAGTGGCATAGCTGGGGGGGGGGGGTCTACCCCGGCGCACTTTTCACGTGAGGCACAATTTTATTTTTCAATGATTCTTCTATTTATGTTAACTTAGTAATTTTATTACTTAATTAATAATTAGTTTTCAACAGCTATACTTACAACTAAATAAACCTAAACATAGTGTTTTAATTTCTTTCCCTACGTCATTTTGACTTTTTGTAATATTTTTGGTGTGTATTGAGAGGGGCGGCAAACTCGGAGACCGCCCCAGGCAGAAAAAGCTCTAGCTACGCCACTGACTAGTGGTGTGCCACTGGGCTCTGCACTTGGACCATTCCTGTTTAATTTGAGAAATATTCAGTTGTTTGCAGATGATGCAAAGTTGAGTAGGTAATAGTTAATGATGTAGTGAGTTGCATGATGGTTTAAATAGGCTGACAGTATGGGCAAAACATAATGGATATCAATTTAATGTGGAACAGTGTAAAGGTATGCATTTTGGGATAAAAGATTACACACTATGTACACATTGGGTGAACTGTGCTCCAGGAAATTGATCAAGCCAATGAGTAGGTGATAGTAGTAGAGAGTTTAAGTTTAGAGTGCACGTTGCTAAAGTAGCCATGATAGCTCACAGGATTACTTGGTTATTAAAGAACACATTAGCAAGCAGAGGTAAAGGAGTCATTATTCCTCTTTATAAAGCCTCAATATGACCACATCTAGATTGGTGCTCAGGAATGTCTTCATCATGCACTTATACATTCAAAGCTAGATTATGGGTCTCGAGTCTATGGTTATGCAAGACAGAATAACCTGTGATGGTTGAATCCCATCTAAGGAAGAGGATCCAGAAGCAAGTGACCAAGATGGTAAGAAGTCTGTGGAATGCTCTTCTTATGAGGAGAGATTGAGGATTTGTGGATCACAAAAGTTGACTGATAGGCAAAAAAGGGAGGTATGATAGAAACATTTAAATTACTTAAATGGTTTTATAGGAGTGGTGCAGAGGAAATGTTTCAGCACTTGGCTAGAGGGATAGAACAAGAGGTCATTCCTGGAAATTGAGTAAGAGTGTGGTTAACCAGCATGTGAGGACTAGATTTTTTGCTTAGAAAGTGGTGGATGAATGGAGTGAGTTGTATGTTAAAGGTTTGAAGGAGAGGTGTGATAGATATCCTGTTGATAGTTTGTGTCTCCCACAATGAGTTTTAGGACTTCTTGGAGCGCCTGTGAATTTCTTGATAAGTAGCCTTGAGGGATGTTCAGGCAACTATGACAACACCACATGATTAAGTTTACATTATTATTAATAAAATAAATTATATTCTTGGTTTAATCCTTTATCTGAATATAAGCAAATAAAGTTTGCGGGTGTAGTATCTACATGACTTTTGTATTATACATTTGTATTATAGAGGCTAACGACTTTACATCAATTGCAACAGCAGCCAGGTTCTTGGGATTCATCTTTGACAGAAAACTTATTTCTTGCACACATTTGTCAACTAAGAGAAAAGTGCACAAGAGCATCTAATATCTCCTTTGCTTTCTATCTGCTACTGAATGGGGTGCAGATTGATCTTCATTGCTTCGTCTTCATCATGCAGTTATACATTCAAAGTTAGATTATGGGTCTAAAGGCTATTTTTCTAGAAGGCAGAATAACCTGCGATGGTTGGATTTCATCCATCTTTAGGTATACAGATAGTACTGGTGCCTTTCACATCACTCACTCAGTCTTTATGTTGAAGCTGGTTCATTTGTCAATGAACCAGCTCTATCACTTAGACAGAAACAGTTGTTTCTTAATTATGCCCTAAAGATAGTCTCTTCTATATCATCCTACATGAAATAGTCTCTTTTCACTGCTTTTGGAAGCTCAGTATCACACACACATCAGACTGCCATACATCCTGTTGGTATGCATGTTAAAGAGACTGTGCAAGCTGTTGGCATAAATATTGACAACATTGCCTACACCAAACATAACAGCATCCCTTCTTGACAGGTTTTCACTTCATCCTACAACCTCTCACTCTGTTAACCACAGAAATCTCACACTCCATCATCTGTTTACCTGTAATTGTGTAATGCACACAGAGCAGCCCACTCTGGTTTCTTGCCCATATATATATATATATATACTGATGGCTCAAGAATTGACACCTGTGCTTCCTGACATTACTATCTCCAACCAGATCCCACCTGATTGCAGTAATTATATAGCAGAGTTGCATGCCATTCAACTTGCATTTGTGCATATATAATAAAAAAAAAAACACTACCAAAAGTGTGTAATTTATACAGACTCATTGAACTCTTTTTACAGTCTATCTCCACTCCAATGTATAATCTACATCCAGTGCTGTATGAGGTGTTACACCTATTGTTCAAAATGAAAACCCTTTAATTTTGATATTCAAATGCTGGATTCCCAGCTACATTGGAAATAAGGGAAATGAGACTACAGATGCAGGTGCCATATCAGCTCATACTTTCTCCATATATTGTTTGAGTACCATATACATGCCACAGACATTTTATAAGTTCAATGCTCAATGGCAGTCGTCATGGCAGGAAGCATCGACAAACAATTATATGACATTAAGCGTTGCCATTCTAGTCAACATGGAAAGAGAAGAGAGGAAGTTGTTCTTGCTAGGTTCCATATAGCTCAGTCATCTTAGACGTTCTTACTTTACACAAGAGAGAGGAACGAAATTTTTACCTACCTAGCCAAGCCATATACACTGAGGCAAACGTTATCAGACTCAGACAGATTGCATGATATTTTTAAGCTTCTACAGAGAATTAATCGCATTGCACCCTTCAATTGGAAAAGGACATAAGTTCAATTCTTGTCATGATGGGAGGAATCTTTACATGTTTTTTTTTCTTCTTTCAGTTGAATGTGAGTTAGCTGATCTCATGCAGAGGTAGCACGTTTGTTTTTTCTCCTAGAAACTTGGGTTTTTCATCCCGCACATAGACAAATCGGCATTCAGAACATGCTCAGTTTACAAACAAAAAATACTAGTGGTGGTGGACAGTAGATGGTGTCGGCATAGATTATGATAAAATAATAAAATGATGTTAGTAGTGGTTGGTGAATTAAGTGGCGGAGATGGAGATCTGTAGAGTTGGTGTCCTCCCTCGATGAGTCTTTGGACTCCTTGGAGATGTCATAATAATAAAATATATAATTTGCTGTTAAATGATTAATAGCATTATGTAATAATGATTGATTATTATATGATTTCTGTGTAATCCTTTAAACTGGTATAAAATGGCCTCACTCTGATGTGAAAAAATAAATTGGTGTCTTATGAATTTCAGAAAATGATCATTTTTTAAAAAATATTTTCAGGTAACTACAATTTTGCGTGCAGGTGAAACCAATTGTGAAATCAACTCTGGATCTGTTCGTGCTTTTGATGCTAGTCAGCTCGCTTCAAATTCCCCTATTGAAGACCGTCTCACAGGAGGACGATGTTTATTAACAACAGGATTAATATTTGGGGTATTTGATGGCCATGGAGGTCATCATTGTGCAGAGATTGTTAGTCACAGGCTTTTGGATTATATAGCAGTTTCACTTTTACCTGTACCCCTTCTTCAAGAATTTATAGATTCTTCTAGTAAATCTCTGCCATCCTTATTGGAACCTTTTCATAAAGTAGAACTAACAGATGAACAACAAACAGTCCATATATCCAGCTTAATGAATTTTGCTGAAATTTTATTAAATAAAAGTTCACAACATTCAGAATTTCAAATGCAGAAAGCACTGGTTCGTGCTTTTGTTAAACTAGATGAAGATTTATCAATGGAAATTCAAAGAGGAATAGCTGAAAATGATTTGGAAATGTGCTCTTTAGCAGTTACAGGTGCATGTGCATGTGTTGGCCATATAGATGGCTCTCATGTACATTTAGCCACAAGTGGAGATTGTAAAGCTGTATTGGGGGTACTTGATGATGATAACAAGTGGATATGTAAGCCCCTGACTATAGAACATAATGCTGATAATGTTAAAGAATTAATGCGGGTCCTTGATGAGCATCCAAAAACTGAAGAAAATACTGTTATAAAGAATGAGCGACTGTTGGGACAGCTAGCACCATTACGTGCATTTGGAGATTTTAGTTATAAATGGAAACTTAAGTTAATTAAGGACATACTGGTTCCTGCATTTGGTCCAGGAGTAATTCCACCTAACTATTATACTCCTCCTTATCTTACAGCCTCACCTGAAGTCATCCATCATCGTCTAACACCTCGTGATAAATTCCTAGTCATTGCAACTGATGGACTGTGGGAGCAGATGATGCCTCACAAAGTAGTCAAGTTTGTTGGACAGCATATGAGTGGTAAACAAACACTTGATCTTCTTAAATTACCACGAAAACACATGGTTTTAAAAGATATAAATGATATGTTATTTCAACGACGTTGGGGTTTGAGTAAGAAACCAACTGATGCAAATGCTGCTACACATCTAATACGTAATGCTTTAGGTCGTACTGAGTATGGTATTGAACACAGTAAACTTTCTGCAATGCTTTCTCTTCCTGAAGATGTGGTGAGAAACTTTAGAGATGATATTTCTATATTTGTTATTTTCTTTGATTCAGAATTTTTACGTCAGTCACCTGCATTATGATCACAAAACAGAATTGAACTCAGATTTAAGAACAAACACTTTACCTTATTTTCTTATCTTAAAAATGGACCTTTAAAAATTTTAAAATAACTATTCCTTCAAATTTAGAGCATGATTGTATATTATATTTGCATTTGTTGACCAAGCTGTAGTTACATTTGTTTGATCATTTAGAGATGGTATTTCTATATTTATTTATTTTGATTCAGAATTTTTATGTCAGTCATCTGCATTAAGATCACAAAAGAGAACTGAACTCAGAGTATTTGATTTACAACCAGTTTACCTTATTTTCTTAATGGACCTTTACAAATTTTAAAATAATATATTCCTTCAAGCTTATGTACTTATACAATACAGCATAAATGTATATTACATTTGCATTTGTTGACCAAGCTTTTGTTCGATCATTGATGAATACTTTGTATAGTTAGTAAGATGTAATAATGTAAAATAGTTATTTTGTAGGATAGTAAGTTGTTGACATAAAACAGTATGTATATGAAAACAATTAAATTATGACTGATTGTACATACATGAAAATAATGTACATATTAAAAGAAATATTTATAAAGATCATGACATAAGTTTGCATTTTTTGTGGTATTTCATAAGATTTTTTATATTGAGTTATAATAAACAGCAAAGGAATTGTTTAAGAATTGGAGGTAAATGAAAGGAGATCTCCATGGAGCAGATAAGGAATGCAGACCTGGCATCCAGTTCTCACCTTGAGCACTCAGTTATTAGGTGTACACTTATACTGAATAAACATGAATGGACAAGTTTGGGACTGAGTTGACTAAACTATTTCTGTTGAAGTGTGAGTAAGGCCACGAAAGTTAGAATTGTGAAAGAAATGGTATTTCCAGTAGTGATGTATGGATATAAAAGCTGGATTATTAAGAAGAAGATAGAAAGTAATCGATTCATTTGAATTATTGGTGTGGAGAAGACTTAAAAATCTCATGGACTGCAAGAATGACCAATAAGAAGGTTTTAGAGAATATAAAAATAAAATGCTACTTGGAGGCAATGATCACTAAACAGAAGTTGATGTACTAGAGACATATGTGAACTGGTCAATCATTGGAAAAGGCAGTTATGTTGGGAAAGATTGAAGGAATGAGAAGAAGAGGAATACCACAAATGAGTGATGGACAACATAAAAGAACTTACGAACTTGAACTTACAATTGTTGATTGTAAGATGGAGAGCCTTTGTTCTGTTCACAAGATCACCAAGAGTTTAAAACGACTGGATGGCACATAACATCATCAGATTAAACTACATATACAATATGATTTGTGTACCATAATCAGATCATACAGACTAGGGATATACCCACACCTTCTAGCTGTGTTGAAGGAACCAGGAAGATCTCAAGCTCAATAGAATCGAAGATAGGCACCAACAGTATAAGAGATATCAATGGAAAGCAGATTAAGGTAGCAGAAAGATTACAGATAGAGAATGTTAACATGTCTAGTATTGCTGAGACTAAGAAGACAGAAAGAAGTGAAATTCCTCTAAATAATAAGTCTAAGATGATTTTCTTCATGCAATAGTGATCAAGGAAAGAAGTAACAGCTCTATCAATCAACATAAAGATTTTTTTATGCAAATTCCACAATTGGTAGAGCTTCTGCTACTAATGGCTCACGAAAAAGGTTAAGCAAGTTCGAGCCTGGTTAGTAGTTGGAAGGGATTCAGTCATTCAATGCTGTTGGCACACTCTCCCTTGATGAGTCTTTGAACTCCCTGGAGGTGTCACATAATAATAAAAGATTGTAAACCTAGGACACATCAGTATTAGCACAGTGGGTGGGTGTTTCTGCTCTAAAATCCAAGCATGGAACTTTTTCAAGTCACTTGGGTTCTCTATTAAGTAAAATGGTGGTATCTTGTACTAGGTGATAACATTCATCTGCCACCTGGAATTGGAAATGGAGTTAATTAATAAAATTGAATGCAAGTCAATTTCAAGTGGCAAATTAAAAATAGAAAACTGAACAATGAAATTTATTTATGCTTATGTTCCCAGAGAAGTCAACAGTAGAAAGCAGCAGAGAAATTTTTTGAGCCATTATACAGAGGGTAGTGATATAAAATGAATGTTAGTTATTGGACGTTTTTCCACTTGGTTATACTATAAATTAAAGATTCCAAGAAAGTATATACTTGGTCTATATACGAGTTGCCCCAGTCCTGAAAATATTTCAGGTACGAACTTTGTTTGCTTATATTTGGATAAAGAATTAAACCAAATATATAATTTCTTGGTATTTTTTAATTTATAGTATAACCAAGTGGAAAAACTTTCAACAGCTATCTCTAATCCAGAATATTTTAATAATAAGGTGTGACACCTTTGGTCTACTCGTATATGAAAATGACTTCTGCATTACTTCAACCTTAGTATGATTGATTGACGATCCTGCTTTTGGCTTTTGATGAGAACGGATGTATTATTTTCGACTGAGCCTGATTACATTGCATACAAGGTTTCTCAGTAATCTCGCATTGCATTGGCGCTGACACAGTTTGATTCCTACTATCTCCCCCTCTGCACAAAACATGCAAGAGGTCAAATGGCCAGCAGGCCCCACCCGCAGTGAGGACCAGTGGTGGATTTAAGGTTTTATAGGGAGGTAGGTTTCCAATCTGTGGCCAAGTGAGATACTGATACTCCTTTCCTCAATTAGTAGGTTGCTACAAGACTAAATTTTGCTAGTAGACCAACTCAGTCTACAGGACTTTTGCTGGCAGGCCCCTAGCCCTGCGGGATTATATATTGCTAGTAGTCCATCTAGGTCTTCAGGATACTTTGCTGGCAAGCCCCTAGCCCTGTGGGATTATTTATACTGCTGTCAAACAATTTCTGCTGGCAGGAGATCACCACTCTGACATGGAAAACATCAAAGAATAGATCGAGATCTTTAATAAGCAGCAGTCCCTAGAGGTACTGAAATTCATAATAGGCAAGCTTGAATCTGACTGGCCAGGTTTTATAAAACAGTACATTCACTCTAATGATCAGGATGGAGAGGAGAATGAGATATCACAAGAAGAACTCATTACTGCTCTGTCACCAAAATCCCCCTGTCAAAACAACTCTCAGGGAGAGCATTCTAACAAAAGACGAAGAACTACAGAGGACCAGATGGATGAAGACTTGCCAACACCAGATATCCCGAGGAAAACCGAAAAGGTACCACCTGTTATACTAAGGGACAAGGACAAATGGACCATTGTCACATCAGCCCTTAGGGAACATAAATATGAGATGTTATATTCCTTGGCTAAAAATCAAGATGAAGGAGTCAAAATCCAGCCAGGTCTCAGTCACTGACTACAGACAATTGACAAAACTAATGGATAACAAAAGTCTTCCTTATCACACTTTTGCTTTACCCAGTGAAAAGAATCTCAAAGTAGTACTTTGTGGGATAACCGAAGGTGTCACCTCTGAAAAAATCACTGCTGACCTTATGAGTCGGGGCCTAACACCAGTAAAAGTGAGCAGGATGTTCAGGTCAGATAAATGGCCAATGCTGCTGGTGCTCATAGAAATTGACAAGGCACAGAAAGAGATATATGAACTGACTGCGATCTGTGGCCTCAGAATTTCTACCAAGCCACTAAGGAAAAAGTCATCAGTTGGGCAGTGCCATAGGTGCCAAAGGTTTGGCCATGCCCAAAAACTTTGCAAGGCAAATTACAGGTGTTTGAAATGCAGCGAGGGGCACCAGACCGTCATGTGTACCAAGCCAAGATCCGCACCAGCTAAATGTGTGAACTGTGGAGGACCTAACCCTGCCTAACCTAACCTAACCCTACAAGGGATGCTTTACACACCCAAAGAACCAAGGGTCAGCAAAAACTACCCTTCCAACACATTTCAGCGATGCTCAAGACAGCCACGAAAATCGCACCCTAGTCCAAATTATCTCCAGCTTGACAACTCAGGAAAGAAAACAAAGGCCCAAAACCTATGCAGAGGCAGCACGAACAAGGGCTGCTCCATTCCATGATCAAATAAGCTCAAATCTAACATCGGTATTAACTGCCTCACTAGCTACCATGTTACAGCATGACAAATCCTTCTCCATCCTCCATGAAAAGATTCCTACAAGGTACCCACTTAATTCTAACAGCCCTGAATAATGAATAAAAGAAAATTCCATCCCAGCTCTCTCATAATCACTGCATGGGGAATGCCAATGGACTGAGTAATAAAATCCTAGAACTGCGAGAGTTCACTTACAGACACAATTCTGACATAATATTAGTAAATGAAACACATCTCAGGCCAGCTAATAACCCCAAGTTACAGAATTATATTATGTACAAAACAGACAAACTCTCCAGCAGTGGAGAAGGAACAGCCATATACATTAAAAACGACCTAAGCCACAATGTTCTGACCAATTCACAAACCAAGAACCTAGAGATAACGGGCATTGAAGTTCATACTAACAATGTTGGCAGTATCAAAATCTATGCTGTGTATAATCCACCCAGCATTCCATTATTGGTATCTGACTCGGACACTATTCTCGGCTTCACAGACTCTGTCATCATGGCTGGTGACTTTAATGCCAAACATACAGCCTGGTATGGCTTCACAATCAACGACAAAGGTCGAACTCTAAACCATTACTCAATACAAAATTCTATTGTTGTAGCCAGACCCACAAAGCCCACCCATCACAGCTCAGCTGGAAGCTGAGATGTACTTGACATAGTTATCCTCAAAAACATCAGATACCAATATCAGCTGGAAACATTAAATAAACTTTCGTCCGATCGCAACCCTATTCTGCTTAAACTCGGTACACGAGCAATTCTCTCCTCCTCACTCTTTCATATCTTGGGACAAGCTCTCCAGAATTCTCCCTAATCACATTGGTCCAGTCCCTGCTATTCACACTAAAGAGGAGATAAACTTTGCTGTAAACAACCTAACCAGTCAAATCAAAAAAGCAATAAAGTCAGTTACCCAAACTACAGTCTTCCACCCTAGTGGTCAGATCCTCGAGGAAATCGTGGATTTAATCAGACTGAAAAACAAAACCAGAAAGAGGTACCATAACACAAGAGCCCTGCAAGATAAAACAAACCTGAATAAATTAAACAGACATGTTCGTGAAGCTCTCCAAAAACATCGAAACCAAAACTGGGAATCCAATCTAACGAAACTAAACCCAGAGGACAACTCCATTTGGAAGTTCCTGAGAACCTTCTGCACTAAAAGGCAACTTTTACCCCAATTCAGACCAAGAAGGGGATATCCTATACTGACAAGGAAAAGGCAGAGGCTCTGGTAGACAGCTTGGAAACTCAATGCAACTCCTCTTATGAAAATTTGAACATCAATCTTATCTACAAGATTCACCGTCGAGTCAGGCAGGCCATAACACAACAAAAGGATGGCCTAGAACCTGTCACACCCACTTCTCCAACAGAAGTTATAAATATCATGACCCACCTGAACAACAATAAGGCTCCAGGTTCAGATGGAATCACAAACAAAATAATCAAACTACTCCTCAGAAAAGCCATTGTACATCTAGTCAACATAATCAATGCCATCCTCAGACTCGAGTATTTTCCTTAACATGGAAGATAGCGAATATCATGCCAATCAAAAAGATTGGAAAAAACACCCAGCTCCCTGAAAGCTACAGACCTATCAGACTTCTGTCCAGCCTTGGAAAGATCGCAGAAAAAGTAATCCTTACAAGGCTTCAATGTGAAATGGATAAACTAGGTATAATTCCTAATGAGCAGTTTGGATTTAGAAAAAATCACACCACTGTTCAACAGATCCACAGGCTCCCACTGACAAGACCTCAATTAAGGTTGAAACCATTTGGGTAGTGGTCCTTCCCTTAACGCACATTACGCATGTCCACAAGGAGATGTGCTTTGCATTATGGGAGATAATAAGACAAGGATAGATGGTAGCTTGGTCCACCTTTGCACTGAGTTGCCAACAAGTGTACCACCTTGCCTCAGTCCTGAAGATAGTTTCAGGCGCAAACTTTGTTTGCTCACCCTTGGATAAAGAATTAAAGTAAATTTATTATAGTAGTGATTGAGTTTGGAGTTTGATGAAGACAGATGTGTTTATTTCCTTCAGTTAGAAACCACACATTTTAGGCTGTATTATACTACTTACAGAGGTATTCCGTGAATCTTGCATTGCACTGGCTGTAACCCTGCCCGAATTCCTACTGTCTTCCCCTCTACACGAAAGGTGTATGAAGTCAATGGCCTATGCCGCCATTGACCTCATACACTTATGTATCCCACACACGTATATACATACCCGTAAATAGGACCAGTGGTGGATGTATGGTTTTAGGGAGGTAGATGTACTTGACATCGCTATTCACAGAAATATAAGATACCGGTATGAGCTGCAAATGATAAACGAGTTATCCTCTGACCTCAACCCCATTCAACTTAAACTTGGTACAGGAGCAGTTATCTCTGCAGCACTCCTTTATAGATTGGGACAAACTTTCTAGAATTCTCCCAGAGCACATTGGCTCAGCACCCGTCATCCACAATAAAGAGGAGATAGACATAGCAATAAACAACCTAACTAGCCAAATCCAAAAAGCAATAGCATCAGTTATGCAAACCACTGTCCTCCACCAGATCATTTGGATCCCTGAGGAAATCATGAACCTGATCAGAGCCAAAAACCAAGCTAGAAAGAGATTCTACAACACAAGGGCCTGACAAAACAATATTGAACAGTCTAAATAAATAAGTCCGTAAGCTCTTCAAAAACACCAAACCATGAATGGGAAACCAAATTAGCCAATATAAACCCAGAGGATCACTTGGAAGTTCTTGAGAACTCTCCCCATCAAAAGTCAACTCATCCTACCCCCCATGCAGACCAAGAAAGGAATTGTTCACAAAGATATAGAAATTTATACAGATATTGAAGCAGAAGCTCCAATAGATAACCTAGAAACGCAATGCAGTCTGTCTTATGAAAACCTAAACATTAACCTCATTTACAAGGTACACTGCCAGGTCAAGAAAACCTTATGCCATCAGAAGGATAACTCTGAATCTATTACTCCAGCTACCCCAGCTGAAATAATAAACATCATAACTCATCTGAACAACAAAAAGGCTCCAGGACCAGATGGCATCACCAACCAAATAATAAAATTGCTCCCAAGAAAAGCTATAGTTCATCTAGTAAACATAAACGGCATCTTCAAATTCCAGCACTCCCCTTTAGCTTTGAAGACAGCCGGCGTCATACCTTTGAAGAAACCAGGAAAGAATCCCAAACTCTCCAAAAGTTACAGACCATCAGTCTTCTATCCAACCTTGGAAAGGTCACCAAAAAAGTTATTCTCACAAGGTTCAAGCTATAACAGATAAGCTTGGAATAATACCTAGCAAACAATTTGGATTTAGAAAAGGGCATAGCACTGTGCAACAGATACACACTGGTGGAGCACATCACAAAAGGCTTCAACTGGAACCCCAATACAGTAGCAGTTTTCATTGATGCCACGAAGGCTTTCGATAAGGTGTAGCATCAGGGCCTTCCTTTCAAACTAATTAAATTTAGCATCCCAATAAAGTTGGTTAAAACAATCTATGCATACCTTACAGACAGATTTATGCAAATCAAAATAGATGGAATAATATCAGCCAGATGTACAATCTTGGCAGGTTTTCCACAAAGATCTGTTCTCACCCCTCTACTATTCTCAATCTACATAGCTGACATCCCACAAAACCTAAGTACAACCATTACTGCCCTATATGCAGATGGCATTGCAATATTAGCTAGATCTCTTAGTCCACACATGGCAATCAGAAGACAAGAAGAAGTGAAATTCCTCTAAATAATAAGTCTAAGATGATTTTCTTCAGGCAATAGGGATCAAGGAAAGAAGTAACATCGCTATTAGTCAACACAAACATAAAGATTTTTTTATGCAAATTCCACAACCATTACTGCCCTATATGCAGATGATGCTGCAATACTAGCTAGATCTCTTAGTCCACACTTGGCAATCAGAAGACTCCAAAGCAGTATCTACACCCTGGAGAAGTGGCTGGTAAACCCCCCCCCCCAAAAGAGCTCAGCTGGAGATCTAAACAGAAGATTAAAAAATGAATTCACTTAGTGGGAGCACATAAACACAAAGCTATTATTGATTCTTTTATTGTCTGGTAGTAAAGTGTTCTGTTTGAATAACAAAAGACTGAATAATAGCAGTATAACTCCACTGTCATACTAGCATATAATTGAAGAAGTCTGCCCATGTAGTAAAGAGAGATCAGTTAATTGTTATTAGTGCACAGGTTGTGGGTGCTGGATGACCACTCACTACCCGATCCACCACAAGACAGTTGCTTACTATGCTGAAAACAAAGATACCAAAATTTACCTCTTGGAAAAGTATCCTTTAGAAGTATATGCAGTCAGCAAAATTATATGGAGTTGCTAAGCATTGGACTCTCTCAGGCTGATTTCATGATATAGTACTTTCTTTGCATGCCTTTCAGGGCACACTGGCAGATTGGCAAACTTGCTAGAGAATGAATTCTTGATTTCATAGGTCTAACATAGGATATTGTCAAGGCATAGGCCTCTTCTGGCCTTACGTGAAGGTCATAGCATATAATACTGATTTCAGTGTGAAGGTAGAAAAATATAATTTACAATCCTTCATTGGCAAGATTCATATTTTAAAAAAATATTATTAAATGAGATGAACAAAGCCCTGTTAGAAAATAGACAAGCTCTCAGGACCACCTTTCATTTCAATATTTAATATTTAGGGATAAAGGAAAAAACTATGAAGATTCTGGTCATATATGGGGCCATAATACGTAATACTGATTTTGGTGTGAAGGTAGAAAAAATTTACAACCTTTCATGGGTCAAATTCATATATATATATATATATATATATTAAACTTGGTTTTAATCCTGTTTCCCAAGTAAGCAAACAGACAAGTAACTCAAGTTTGCGCCTGCATGCAGTGCAAGTCTGGGCGACTCGTAGTATATATACAGGGTGTTCGGGATAAATTTGACAGTTTCGTAAGGAAAAAGAAAATCTTCTTTGTATCTATTAAATTTAATGAATTGACAAAAAAACATTACAGGGAGAGTTAATTACAATACTATCAACAAGATTTACTCAAAATAACCACCATTAGCATCGATCACAGCTTCAATTCTGCTTCGGAACCTCGAACAAGCTGATGCTACAGTCTCCCTGGGAAGGGCCGCGAAAACTGTTTTAATTTTATCCATTAACTGGGCTTTTGTATTACTGGAAGTGCGATTGGTGTCTTTTTCAACTGCGCCCCATACAAAATAATCCATGGGGTTAAGGTCTGGGGAGTTTGGAGGCCAAACATTTGGACTGGTGAAGTCGTAGAAATTTTCAGACAACCATTTTTGACTTTTCCCAGAGGTGTGGCAAGGGGCCGAATCCTGCTGCCATACATACGGCCTACCATTGGCTACCCTTGTTATCCAGGGCTTGACTACAGTTAGCAACTCCACGAACAAAGCCCGAATTCCAATGCCAGGGTTCTTCAACACCTGTTCCTGCAGATTTGCGAGGAATTCTGCTGTACGAACGCAATCAGATCGTCTGCTAGGGATCTTTCTTCTTGCTACATCCTCGTAGTCACCATTGCAAGTCTCTAGTTCATGCCTGATTGTTTTTACTGTATTCAGGGAGCATTGGGCAGCAGTCGTAATATCCTTATTTTGATGGCGGGCACGAATCATCATGATACAAGTTATTCTCTTCCATGATTCAGGTGGGTTCCAGCTATCCATCCTTTCTGACATCTTGTATATGAATGAAGAAGGGTCCAAACTTTTAAATGAAGAGAAGTGTGTGTTAATACATGTAACTTACGGAAAAATATAATTAATTATAAATATGTCAAATTTATCCCAAACACCCTGTATATATATATTAAATATATATATATATATATTAAACTTGGTTTTAATCCTGTTTCCCAAGTAAGCAAACAGACAAGTAACTCAAGTTTGTGCCTGCATGCAGTGCAAGTCTGGGCGACTCGTAGTAAAGGTGGAATAAGCTTTGATCACTATCCTTAGTATTTACCCTTAATGCAAAGCACATCCCCTTGCAGAGATGTATGATGCTATACATTAAAGGCAAGGGCCACTACCCAGACCAGTTTCAACCTTTATTGAGGTCTCATCAGTGGGAGCCAGGCTTAAGAAATGCCAAGGTTTAAGTAATACAGAGCTTATAAATTTTACCTAAACAAGTTGTCACAAGGTGCTTTGACCTTATTAATTAAAAATCTCAGGATGGGAGATAAATGTAGAAAGTTTTTTACCTTTACCACGAGTTGCTACATGCAGGTACAAACTTCTTGACTTACTTGTCTGTTTGCTTACTTGGGAAATAGGATTAAAACCAAGTTTAATTTAATATATAAAATTGCTTGGTATCTTTAATATATAATATATTCCCAAGGTAAAAAACTTTCTACATCTATCTCCCATCCTGAGATTTTTAATAAGGTCAAAGCACCTTGTGGCAACTTGTTCATGTAAAATTTATAAGCTCTGTATTACTTAAACCTTGGCATTTCTTAAGCCTGGCTCCCTCTGATGAGACCTCAATAAAGGTTGAAACCGGTCTGGGTAGTGGCCCTTGCCTTTAATGTATAGCATCATGTATCTCTGCAAGGAATTGCATTAAGGTTAAATACTAAGGATATTGATCAAAGCTTATTCCACCTTTTACCACGAGTTGCCCGGACCTGGACTACGTCTGTTTGCTTACTTGGGAAATAGGATTAAAACCAAGTTTAATTTAATATATAAAATTGCTTGGTATCTTTAATATATAATATATTCCCAAGGTAAAAAACTTTCTACATATATTTTTTTAAAAGGAATTGAATGACTTAAACCGAGAGAAGGAAAAAAGGTTTATTAGTATCAACACAACTAGTTTCAGTTTTTTTACAGCCTTCGTCAGGTGTATATTATAAAAGAAATAACCAATAAACATGAAAGATAAAAAACTGTAAACAACACAGAAAGTCGCTGTATATATTTAATGTGAAAACATTGAAGTCAATGTATTCAAAGCTGTTTCTTCGTTGGCTATATTATTAGATGAGTGCATGCGTATAGCATCTCGTGAGCGCCAGTATTTGATCACAGCAGAATGACAGTCTGAAAGGTTGTAGCTTAAGTTTTTATTAAGATGTACAGGGTCGAGGACGATTTCCCTAGATTCTATAATCTTCTCTCCAATTCATCATGGAAACATTGTTAGATCTGTTCCAAAGGATTGTATGACTATGGTTTTCTTCATCAGAATCGGAAGAAAAAAGGACATTGCTGGATAAAGCACTGCCACGTGCTCTTGTAAGCGATGTCTCTCTTGTGCTCCTCTATGCATAACTCAATAGACTTACAGGGTGTTCGGGATAAATTTGACATATTTATAATTAATTATATTTTTCCGTAAGTTACATGTATTAACACACTTCTCTTCATTTAAAAGTTTGGACCCTTCTTCATTCATATACAAGATGTCAGAAAGGATGGATAGCTGGAACCCACCTGAATCATGGAAGAGAATAACTTGTATCATGATGATTCGTGCCTGCCATCAAAATAAGGATATTACGACTGCTGCCCAATGCTCCCTGAATACAGTAAAAACAATCAGGCATGAACTAGAGACTTGCAATGGTGACTACGAGGATGTAGCAAGAAGAAAGATCCCTAGCAGACGATCTGATTGCGTTCGTACAGCAGAATTCCTCACAAATCTGCAGGAACAGGTGTTGAAGAACCCTGGCATTGGAATTCGGGCTTTGTTCGTGGAGTTGCTAACTGTAGTCAAGCCCTGGATAACAAGGGTAGCCAATGGTAGGCCGTATGTATGGCAGCAGGATTCGGCCCCTTGCCACACCTCTGGGAAAAGTCAAAAATGGTTGTCTGAAAATTTCTACGACTTCACCAGTCCAAATGTTTGGCCTCCAAACTCCCCAGACCTTAACCCCATGGATTATTTTGTATGGGGCGCAGTTGAAAAAGACACCAATCGCACTTCCAGTAATACAAAAGCCCAGTTAATGGATAAAATTAAAACAGTTTTTGCGGCCCTTCCCAGGGAGACTGTAGCATCAGCTTGTTCGAGGTTCCGAAGCAGAATTGAAGCTGTGATCGATGCTAATGGTGGTTATTTTGAGTAAATCTTGTTGATAGTATTGTAATTAACTCTGCCTGTAATGTTTTTTTGTCAATTCATTAAATTTAATAGATACAAAGAAGATTTTCTTTTTCCTTACGAAACTGTCAAATTTATCCCGAACACCCTGTATATGTTTGGCCAAAGTAAGGAATGTCGCAGTCACACCATATCTGATACACACTAGGATATTTAAGATTATGATGACTAGGCTTTGAAATGGCTAATTAGAGAGCAGATCTTTGGAAGCAGAGTAAATAAAGTTCTAATGTTGTATTTTTTGAAAACCTTAGCTAATTTTGGAGAAACTGAGCTTATGTATGGTATAGAGATATTGCCTTTAACATTATTCATTTCTTCAGTATGGTGACTTGGAGGATTAAAAAGGAATTTTTTAGTAATTTTTTGAGAATATCCATTTAGTCTGAAAGTAGATCTAAGAAAATTGATTTCTTTACTAAGTTAAGCCTGGTCATCAAGAAGAGAGCAAGCTCTATGTCCCAAAGTAGAAATTATTCCAAATTTCTGAGGAGGAAAATGATGGGACTGACTATGAAGATATCTATTGGTGTGGGTAGGTTTCCTGTAGATTGAAATTTTAAGTTTTTCTGAAGAACGGGTCAGTTTCACGTCCAAGAAAAACAGGGAACCATTAGCTTCAAATGCAGCTGTAAATTTGATATTTGGGTGTTGACTATTGAGATGTTCAAGGAAATCCAGGAGAGAATCGCACTCGTGGCTCCAAATACGGAAAATGTCGAATCCTTGGTTTAAGGAATAGGAGGAGATAGCTTTAACTTCCAAATCTTACTCATTGCATCAAGTCTGGATATTTTAGATTTCAGGATACCATCTACAAACAAAATCATGGTCTGGCAATGGATAATCCTTTATCTCCTGTACTTGCCAACATTTATCTGGAAGATATGGAAGTTAAAGCATATATATATATATGTATATTAAATGAGGTGAATAAACTCCTCAAGAACAAAATTGCATTTCAGTATTTAAAGTAGAAGGAGAAAAAAAACTATGGGGACATAGGGTTGGGAAAAGCCAAGTTTAGGACAACTTGAGATTACCAAGACTAGTAGCTAGTTGAAGAATCATAGGAATATAATATGGGTCTTTATTTTAGATTTGTTTGATCTCAAAAAATGCACATTGTGAGATACCAAGGGGTATAAAGGCAACTAATTCACAACGTCTTGGTTGGTTGAGTGGTCAGCATACTCGCTCTCCAACGAACAAGTTGCAGGTTTGAATCCTGCCATGGGCAGGATTCAAACCTGCCCATGGCAGGATTGTTTGTAATTGTCTTTAGGTGGTAGATAAATTTCATGACCTGGTGTGAGACCACCTCCCCATTTATTGAAAGCCTGAAGTGGCTTGAAAAAATTCCATGTTTGGTCTCTAGAGCAGGGTTTGTAGACTATGTCAGAATAAATTTAAAAAATTACAAAAAAAAAAAAAATTATAAATGGCAAAAAAAAAAGAAAAAAGAAAAAAATTCTTAGCCCACCCACATTATTATTATTATGGGCGACTCCAAGGGGTCCCCTTAGACTCATCGAGGGAGGCCCTAAACATCATGTCCATCACAACCATTCGACATTCAGACAGTATCTATCATACTTTGCCTTGAACTCATTCACTGTCATAGCACCCACAACAGACTCTGGCAGCCTATTCCACTCATTCACCACTCTAAAAGTAAAAAACCCAGCTCTAACACCCTTACTAACCACATTCTTGCTCAGCTTCCATGGATGTCCCCTAGTCCTCCCACCACCAGTCCTGATCTCAAAAATATCCTCTGAATTAATCCTATAGAAACCCTTCAGCAATTTGAATGTTTCAATCATATCTCCTCTTTTCTGTCCATCAACCAATTTCTGCAACCCACAAATCTTCAACCTGTTTTCATAAGGTTCATTCCATAGACCTGCTATCATCTTGGTCATTCACGTCTGGATCCTCTCAACCTCCTCCTCCCATCAAAAAGAAACCTAGGTGACCAGATCTGGGCACAGTAGTAGAAATGGGGTCTTATCAAGGCTTGATACAGAGGAACAATAACTTGCTTATCTCTGCTCGTCAAAGTATTCTTCAGCATCCAAGTGATTTGATGGGCTGATTTAGCCACTTTTGCAATGTGCCCCCTAAACTTCAACTCCCTATCCACCAACACTCCCAAGTCCCTGGCCTCATCAATCTCCTGGAGTACAGTTCCACCAATGTGATATACTGCTGCTAATCTTTTCACCCCAAAATGCATAACCTTACATTTTGCCACATTAAAATGACATCCATTCTCCTTAGCCCAGACCTCCAATCTATCCAAATCATTCTGCAAAATTTTGACATCTTCTGCATTCACTATTGCCCTACCCAACTTTGCATCATCAGCGAACAAGTGAGCCGTTCCTCTCAGATCTTCTGTATATCATTAATGAACAAATTAAACAACAGTGGTCCAAGAACAGAACCCTGCAGCACACCACTAGTCACAGGCCGTCTTTTGGACTCTATCCTGAGTAAACTACTCGCTGGTATCTCTCTATCAACCACCCTCCTATCCTATCTCACCAACCCTGTATCCATTCCCATATGTTGCAGTTTATGGATTAGAATTCCACGTGATATCCTGTCAAAGGCGTTAGCCAGGTCCAGCAGTATTACTGTAAACCCATTACCCTTATCCAGTTCAGCCGTCACTGTGTTATAAAACCTGAGCATGTTACTGAGGCATGATCTACCCTTCACAAAACCATGCTGTCTCCCATACAGTATCTCATTTTCATCAACCCATTCCCGTATTTTTCCCTTGACTACTTTCTCCAAGACCTTGACAACGACTCCTGATATGCTGATCGGTTGGTAATTTGCAATAGTAGTCTTAGATCCTCCTTTATGCTGTGGAACTATTTTCCCCTCTTTCCACCCCTTCGGGACTAAACCAGACCTGAGACTCAGATTAAACAATATGGTCAAGGGCACTGACAATTCTTTAGCCGCTTCACGTAAGACCCGTGCTGGTATACCATCCAATCACACAGATGTATTGGCATTAAGGTTCTGTAATAGACTATTAAACTCCATTTCATTCACCACAGTTATTCCCATTTAAACTAATGGTTCCTTCATTCCTTCAATGTCACCATCTGGATGATATACTCTTGCAAAGTGCTCACTCAGTAATTCCACTATATTGACTGATTCAGTGGCCTCCCTGTCATCGGCATTCCTTAAAGTCATTCTGCCCTGTACAGTTTTTCTTTTACTTGCAGCATATTGAAAGAACTGTTTGGGATTCTCTGTAGCTTGCATGGCTAATTTTCTTTCATAATCTGCTTTTGCTTTTCTTACCACACTTGTTACCTTCTGGCCTGCACTTTATACTGTTCATATGCCTGCAGGTCACCTTTCTCCTTAAATTGCCTCCATAGTTGTTTCTTTTTTTTGCGACTCAAGTTTAATGGTGTTATTCATCCATTTAACCCCTACTTGATTTACTATTCGGACTCTAGGTATACAGTCAGCCATAACCTCCTGCAAATGCTCCTTGACCACTTCTCATGCACTATCAACATCCAGCCTTTGCAGTTTTACATGTCATGACACTGAACCAAGCAGTCTCCTAAGCTTGTCGTACTTACCAGTCCATCTACTCTGTCTTAATCAAAACTTTCACACATTTAGCCACCTCCCAGGTAAGATCCTATGCTCACTCTCACCAATAGGTGGCAACATGGTCATATTCATTACAGTCAAATTCTCAGATGCAATTACTAGGTCAAGCACTCCCGAACCCTAGTATTTTCCATTACATGCTGTCTTGGATAGTTATCCCTTAGTAGCTGAATAAAATCCAGTTCCTTCCTCACATGTGTCCTCTCCTCCTCCTTCCAATCAATGTTACCATTAATGAAATTCCCCATAATAATTACCCTCCTTCCACTCATTTCATCAAATTGTCTATGCATACTATCTCCACCATCTATTCCATCACCTGGTCTATAGCAGCACCCAACTGTACATTTTGTTCCGTTAGTCTCAATCTCACACCAAATAGCCTCAAATGAGCTCTTTTCACTATCCTGCAATACAACTTCTATTCTCCTTGGTTGCAGTTCATTAGCTATCATCAATAACACTTCCCCCCCCCCCATTTTATTCTCTCTATTCCACCTGAACACACTATACCCTACACATTCTATCTTACTAACTATATCATCTTTTGTCAGCATGTTTAACCAATGCCAATAACCTGTGACCAGGAAGAGCCAACCAAGGCCAAAAATTCTCCCTTCTTGTTCCTAATACTCCTGGCATTAGTATACATGAAATGCAGAGGTCCATTTGTCCCACCCCATCTTGATGCATTATACTAATTATCCCATTCTGATTTCTAGTCCTTCGTACTGGCTCGGGCACATTATATACATTCTTACACTCAACTGCCTCACTCATGTCTGCATATCCACTTCCCCTTCCCCCTTAATAGTTCTAGTTTCCATGATTTTGCACATCCACTCTCACTTCATGTAGCAACACTTTTTCCAGACTTCGCACACCAAATCCATTCAAATGTAAGCCATCCATCTTGTACAAATCCTTTCGCTCATCAAACTTACTCCACACGTCCACAAACTCCACACTACACCATCTGCATAACCTGCGCATAAAGTCATTTGATTATGGCCCTCCTTCTAAATTCTTCTCTGTCATACCGCGGCAACAGACTCATTATCCTGACTCTGTCACTCTTTTCTTTCGCTACCTCTAATAATTCCTTCAAGTCCTCTCTCATATAAAATTTATCTCCTTTCAAATCATTCATTCCCACTATGACTATCATTTCTTTCACCCTCTGCTTCTGCACTCTAATACTCTCACTTACATCCTTACTTTTTTGCACACGATAAGTACGATTTAGTCAAACTGTCATCTATCACACCTCTTACTAACGAATCACCGTACAACACTCTTTCCTTCTTTTCTGAAACACTCCTAATCATAACCTTATTTTTCCTTTCATACACTTGCTTATTTCCGTTAGCCAAGGCGCTCGGGAAAGAGTTTTGCAGTCGTTCCAACTGCCTCTTCGTCCTATGTATTACTCCGTGTAACCTTGCGATCTCACTAATTAGTTATGCAATGTTATATAGATATGTTATATATAGTTATGCAATGGTACAAAATGTACTGTAGATTTATGATAATTTTTTTGTGGTTGGGAACCTCACAAAAATTAGTTCTGTCATTTGTGAGATGTGACAACACTCCAGTGTTGTCACATCTTATAATTCTCTTTTAGTGAATTTCTTACCATTCGATTCACATCAATTTTGGTCTTCCACTAGGTCTTTAGAGTGAGTAAAATTACTTTGAGGGACGAATGGATTTATATAAGAAGGGAGGTGGGGCTGCACTTGAATATGTTTATTATCAGGAGGTGTATAAAAATTATTTATTGGCATAAGATCTATTATGGAAAGTTAGAATAACTAGATCATGATGGGAGGAATGAGGAGAAGCTAGTAAGAGTGACTAAGTTATGCAACTGTTGGATGGTTGTGTATTTGTCTAGTTCAGACTAAGTGTGTTCAGGTATTTCTGTATAAGCGATGGTGTCTGCTTCCATGGTGCTAGACCATCAAAAGAAAGAAATAACTTGTAATTCTAGTTGCTGACTAGAGGTTTTTCTAAGCCTTCCTTTTGGTTTGTTCCTGAATTAGTCAATCTCTGGCATGAGCACGTATGGTTTTATCCCAGAAACTTAGTATTTTAATACTGCAACTCAAGAAAATCAACCATAGTAGTCATACTATTTAAGACAATAATATACATTATTAAAGACAGAAATGGTGGCAGTTGTCTGCTGTACTTCCCCCCCCTGCCCAGAGATGCCTAATAAAATCCAGCTATCTATACGCTGAGGATGGAGATTGGCTGACTCCCCCCCCCAAGTCTTTAGAAGTTAGTTAGTTAGGGCTAAACTTCCTCACCTACTTCCTTTGAAGAGCAACAGGCATTAGTGGGGTTATGTATTTATAATTGATTTTATGTCCTTGAGCTGATCATATATATATTTGTGTAATTCTTTATGATTTAAATACTCCATTTGTTACTCTCATATTTATTATAAAATCTTGTAATTTGCATTATCTTCACCAAATTTACTTGTCTGTTTTGTATTTTCTATTTCCTGTTCTCTGGTGTTGAAATCTCCTGTGTTAATAAATTATTGCTTTTAACTATGACTTGCTGCAACTCTTTAATAAAAGATGCCATTTTTTCCTTTTCTGGGACATAAGCACTGATTATTGTTATGTGACCTCTTCATTTTTGAGCCTAATTTCTGATAATGTCTCATTCCAGTAGTTATTATATAGGTCATTCAAGTAAAAACACTGCATGGAGTGAAGTGAATAATTTTTAATTTTGATGAAAGTGGGTTATTTTGTCATGCTGTTCTTTAATGGAAGAAAATATATATTTAGATTTTTTCCTGGCATTATTATTATTATTATTACCCCAAGACCTCATGGAGTCAAAGACTCATCTGGGAGGTCCTTTTATCTCACACACATCTCATCTTAAACACACTCAAACTCCTTGCAGACATCACACTCTCAGGCAAGGCATTCCACTCATTCACAACTCTGCACGAAAAAAACCTGCCTCTCACTCCTCCCTCTTTATACAGTTTCCAGGGATGACCGATGGTTCTCCCCTGATCTCCCACCATTCTCTGTAGAACTTCTCCACCATTGATCCTATAACAATCCCTTATTGTCCACACATGGACAATAGTCCATGTGTGGCCTAATCAAAGCCTTATACAACAGAACAAGAATCTCCATACTTCTACACGTCAGTGTCCTCCGCATCATTCCCAGAAGCCTTTGTGTTGTCTTCACAATTTTGGCGATGTGTCCCCTAAATTTTAGATCCTTATCCACTATCACCCCCAGATCTCTTATTTCCTCTACCTCCAACAATATATTCTCACCAAGCATAAATTCTGCATCCCATCTTTGTTTTCCAAAATTTAAAACCTTACATTTTGCAACATTGAACTCACATCCCTATTTCTGTACCCAATCACTCAATTTATTCAAGTATTCTTGTAAGGCCACAACATCTTCACTACTCTTTATGGTTTGTCCCAACTTTGCATCATCTGCAAACAACTGAATATCTCTATCCAAATCTTTGCCAATATCATTAATATACAAGTTAAACAGTAATGGTCCTAAAACAGACCCCTGATCTTATTAATTATGGTGGCCATTTTTATTCAATGAATCCACAAAATTTTTACAAATTCAGAGGGTTATGAAATTAATCACAGCTTAATTCTAGATTGTCCAATTTCTGATTTTATTTTCATTGAAGCAATATTTTTCAAGATGGCAACTACCTGCTTAGTTTTTCCAAGTGCTCATATTCTCCATATTGTACTCTGTGATTCTGGTTCTAGGTTATGTTTCATTTATGCATGTAGTGGAATATGTATGCCCAAAGTCTCACCTTAATTGAAGTGTTTCTTCTAGTTGGAGGGGAAGAGACCACCTTAACTCCCCAAACCGGCTATGATGTCTATAGATGTCCAGCTAAATCTGGATACGATTCTGTGACACGTATCCACCTCGGAAAAAAATGACATTTATGTACAGGTATATAAAGATTCAAAAGGTCTAAATTAATCTTCCATTTCATTTTCAAGAAAGAGGGAGGTTAAAGTTAAACAAAATTATATGAATAATTTTGTTCATTTATAATTAGCTATAAAGCAAAATTTGTTATCCTTTCATCCTAAACAGCCTCTTGCAATTTTTTGCAAAGCGCTGAAATTGTTTTTCCCGTCTTTCAGCATTGTACATTTGTGAAGACAGTTTTTTAAGATCTTCAGTGGTTTTCCTGTGACAATAGCCAGTGGGAAAGTAAAATGAAAATGAATGCTTAAAAAGGAAAAAAATGACATTTATGTACATGTATATAAAGATTCCAAAGGTCTAAATTAATTTTTGCAAAGCGCTGAAATTGTTTTTCCCGTCTTTCAGCATTGTACATTTGTGAAGACAGTTTTTTAAGATCTTCAGTGGTTTTCCTGTGACAATAGCCAGTGGGAAAGTAAAATGAAAATGAATGCTTAAAAAGGAAAAAAATGACATTTATGTACATGTATATAAAGATTCCAAAGGTCTAAATTAATCTTCCATTTCATTTTCAAGAAAGAGAGAGAGAGAGAGAGAAAATAGCATTTTGATAACTAAAGTGATAAAATAATATGGATTTTGAAGAGTATGAATTCCCCGTCTGGTTTTAAAATTAGATTTAGTAATAAATTAATCAAGGGTGGGTTATGAAGAATTATTATGTCTGTTCTGTTTCATGGTAACTATTAAAATTAAAATCGACTTACTATAGAATTGCTTTTCAAGTTGAGAACAAGATCATATACTTGAAAAATTAAATTACATTTAAGTGGTAAGTACTCGTTATTTTTATTACCTGTCTAATGGTTAAAATGCAAAATTTTGTAAGTACATGAACACTGAACAGTTGCTAACCCAGTGATAGGAAATTATATTGCCTGCATAGTAAGTTACTAAAATATTTACTTTTGAATGTTTTATTCTACTTTTATATATATTTTTTATTTCGTGTGTGAACTACAGAAAACATAAGAGCATATATATAAATGATTAAAAGCATACCTTTTAAATGAATAGACATTAAGGAAAAAAAAGTAACATGAAAATGCTACTTGCATAAAATATTACGCAAAAACATAAAATGTCAACTTTCACTCATCCAGTGACTAATATACTTGAAAGTTGTTTCATTTCATTGCATTAAATCTTCTCAGGTACATATATTATGAATGTCTATTAGGCAACATTGCAGAAGATGTTCCATGGTTTGTATTTCACCACATGAGCAGCTGTCATTGTCTGTGTAGCCCAATCTTACCATATTCTGCTTTGATCTGCCCATTCCGAAACGAGGTCTACTGAGTGTCTTCCATCTTGTCTTCCATCTTCCATCTATTAGGCAACATTGCAGAAGATGTTCCATGGTTTGTATTTCACCACATGAGCAGCTGTCATTGTCTGTGTAGCCCAATCTTACCATATTCTGCTTTGATCTGCCCATTCCGAAACGAGGTCTACTGAGTGTCTTCCATCTTTGCCAGTCTAGATGTAAGCCGGGAGGAAGAGATTCATTTAAGTTCAGCACCTCTGGAGATTGTTCTTGCTATGTTGTTGACCTTGTAGCTTTTATGAAATCAACCAATGGTTCCACTGAGTGAGTAAAACTTTTCCTTGGTCTTGGCCTCCTATGTACTGCAACATGTCCATACAAAAGATGCCGTTCATCATTTAGTTGTTTCCATTCATATCTACTCTGTGTCTCTATCTGATGTGAGGAGGTGCAATACCAGACGGTGAGTATGGATGGTCAATTTTTGTAGGCTTAAGACAGCTGGTAATATGCCGACATGTTTCATTAAGAATCTTGTCAATAATTTTGACATGAGATGACCTTTCCCAAACAGGGCTGGCATACTCAGCTGTCAAAAAGCAAAGTGACAGTGCAGAGGTGCGCAGTGCTTGTGGACTTGCACCCTACCAAGATGATGTTAATCGCCACAGAATATTATTACATGTTTGAGTTTTAGCTGCTGTCTTCTCTATGTGTCACTTATAATTTAAGGTCCTATCTAGTGTAACACCTAGGTAAGTTGAATATGGATAATTGACCAATTTCACATCCTATTCCATTCTATATTTGAGTTTCTCCTCACCTTCCTATTATTGAGATGAAAAAGACACATTTGGGTTTTACTGAGATTTGGTTTCAGTTGGTTTTCCTTATAGTAAACTGTAAGGACTTCTAGTTCTTGTGAGCTGCTTTTAGAAGCAGCTCACACAAAATCCTATCAAAGGATTTTGCTTGATGATCTATTGCTTGGTCAGGTGCATATAAGAAGGTTCTTGACTGTGGGTTTATAGGTTGGTTGTTAGTATATATATATATTGAAGAGGAAGGAGGAGACCACACTTATCTGGGGTAGATCGTTTTTCTGGATATGCCATCTGCTCTATTTTCTTTGAAATTCCATAAAGAATCTTCTGCTAACCAGATAACCCACCATTAGTTAAAAATGCCTTATAAAGATTACTTAACTACTAGTTACTTAATCTGTAATTGCAAAAATTACCTAACCTCCAACTACTGAATACTGGTCTCACATTTATCCCTGAACAAGTGTTAAGCTACGAATTCCTCTAGGTAAAATTCCATCACTTACATATGGGACTGATTAACTCACTACTACTTGAAAAGATCTTATAAAGGTTCCTTACATCCTAAATGGAATTTCATTCCAGGTCTCTCAAACCAATGGCCCCCACCAATGTTGGAGGAATTTGTGGTGGTTTGTTAATAGTTCAGATGTAAAGTAATGCTCGTTTCAAAAAAAAAGAAACTTAATTTTGTTGCTCCAGGAACGGGGAATGAATGTAGGAAGACAAGTAGTGTGATAGGAGAGAATGAAAAAAAGATATATATGAATGAGAAAATAATAGTTGATAGTGTGGAAGCTGTGACTGACTGTGAATGTTTAGCAGATGGTTTTGTTTGGGAGAGTGAATTTAGATTAAGAGTGACTGACCTGCAGAGGGAGATAGATGAGTTGAAAGAGGAGGTGGAATGTCTTGTGAATGAGAGCAGAAGTATGAAAGATAAGATTAGCAGAATGGAAGAGATAAATGCAAGGAGAATCAGAGTAGGAGAGAGAGAGAATTTAGGGAGTATGAGTGAGAGGTATGGGGGTGCTAGAAGAGGAGAGAATGGAAACAGTAGAAGAGAGCGAATGAGAGAGAGGTATGGGAATGCTAGCAGACGACAGGATGGAAACAGTAGGAGAGATGGAATGAGAGAGAGATATGGAAGTGCTCGAAGTGGAGAAAATGGAAACAGTAGGAGAGAGAGAGAATGAGAGAGATGTATGGGAGTGCTAGAAGAGGAGAGAATGGAAACAGTAGGGGAGAGAGGTATGGGAATGCTAGAAGAGAGAATAGCAGTAGAGGAGAGGGAATGAGAGAGACCTATGGGAATGAAAGAAGAGGAGAGAATGGAAACAATAGGAGAGAGGGAATGGTAAGAGGTATAATGTATGGCGACTCAATGATTCGTGGTGTTCAAGATGGAATGCGTGAGGAGTGTTTGCCAGGAGGAACATTAGAAAGGGTGGCTATGGCAGTTAAGAGAGGTGAAAGGGTGGATGAGATGATTGTGATGGTAGGAACAAATGACTTGAGTGGTAATGTAAGTCGCGCAGCGAGAGATATGAGGTTTTTGCTTGAGACTGTACGGAAGAAGACAGAGAGAGGAAAAATTGTGTGTGTGTTGCCTAGGTATGATAATGATGAGCTGAGCAGAAGAGCGGTGATATTGAATGGCATAATAGCAAGAATGTGTGACAAGAGAGGACTGGTATATGTGGATGCTTGGAGTGCATTTGAGGAAAGAGAGGAATTGTATGCGAGAGACCGTTTACATTTGAATGAGGAAGGACGTAGGCATCTGGAAAGATTGCTGTTCTGAACGAGTCAGTGTGTCCCAGGGAGGATGATAGCAGGGGCCGCCTCTTGTGGGAATGGATACTTGGGAGAAGGGAGACGATATCAGGTAACACTGAGCCCAGTGGAGTCTAGAAGGGATAATGCTGGGTATAGAAACAATGGCATTTATATGCTTTATACTAATGCCAGGAGTATCCGGAATAAGGGAGAGGAATTGGTGGCACAGATAGCATCAGCCTGGCCAAAAATTATTGGGATCACTGAGATGTGGTTGACAGAAGGGGATATAATAACAGGAATAGAAGTCGCTGGGTATAGCATTTTTCGTCAGGATAGGAGGAGAAAGCGTGGTGGTGGGGTACTGCTTATGATAAGTGATGACCTATGTCCTCTAAGAGTGGAGGCTTTGGAAGGAAGTGAGACAAATGATTTTGAGAGCATATTGTGTGAGGTAGGAGTAGGCAAGACAGGATATTTAGTGGTGTGTTACTACAGACCCAGAAGCACGGAGGATGGAGACCAGGAGATGTTTAGACAGCTAAGTTTGGCAAGTGCAAGAAGAATGATTGTTATGGGAGATTTTAACTACAGTAGTATAAATTGGAGAGAGGAAGATGCATGTAGCAATAGTGGAATGGAATTTCTAGAATTCTTGAGGGACAAATGTCTTAGGCAACATGTAACAGAGGGAACAACAGGTTCAAGAGTTTTGGATTTGGTTATAGCATCAGAAGAGTTGATAATAACTGAGATGACATCTTTCCCACCAGTTGGAGAGAGTGACTATATGGTTTTGACTTGGAAAATGAATAGACATGCAGGATATCAAAGAGATGGGAACTTATGTGGAATTATAATGCAGGTGATTATAATAGTCTTAGACTTCAACTAAGGGAAGTTTCTTGGAGGGAGGAATTGGAAGGCCGGGATATCGCTAGTGCATGGGAAATTGTGAAAGAATATTTGTTAGCAGCAATGGCAAGTTGTATACCACGAGTGAAGAAGAGGACACAATTTGGAGTAAAGTGGATGACAAACAATATTAAACAGAAATTGCATGTGAAAAAGAGGCTATGGAAGAGATATAAGGAGACAGGTGAAGAGAGGATGCGTGAAGAATATAAGACACAGGCCAGAAGAGTGACTGGTGTGGTGAGTAAAGCGAAACTGGAATATGAGAGGAGATTGGCCCTAAGATCCAAAGAAAATCCTAGGGAATTTTTTACCTATGTGGCCAGTAAGAGGAGAAATGACTGTGGAAGAATGATATTGTGGGATAAAAATGGGAATAGATGACTGATGCAGAGGACATAGTGGAATTGTTCAATGAACACTTTATTGGAGTATTTCATCCTAGAGGAGTCAGTTTTAATGCTAGAGGGATAGGGTAGGTTTAGAGGTACAGGAGGAGAGTGTGTTTCAGATACTGAGAACGCTGGATGTCAATAAAGCTTTGGGACTGGATGGTATTTCACCACAAGTTTTGAGAGAATGTGCTTGGGAACTGACAGCTCCTTTTGACCTGACTTTTCAATGAAAGTCTGGCTAAGGGAAAGTTGCCCAGGAAATGGAAGGAAGGTAAGATAGTGCCATTGCATAAGGGTGGTAACAGACTGGAAGTGTCTAATTATAGACCAGTCTGTGTGTCATTAGTAGTTAAGATCTTGGAGAAAGTAGTGAGGGACCGTATATAGAACTGGGCAGATGAGGGTAATGTTATCTGTGAGAGTCAACATGGATTTGTGAAAGGGTGCTCTTGTTTTAGCAATATGCTAGCCTTTTATAATAAAGCTACAAGAACATTAGATGAGGGAAAGGCATATACTGCAATTTTCTTAGACTTAGCAAAGGCATTTGACAGGGTGCCACATGATAAGCTGATATTTAAGTTGCAACACATGGGTCTGGATGTCAGATTGGTGAACTGGATTCAGGATTGGCTGTCTGATAGGTATCAGAGAGTTGTGTATGGTGGAGCAGTTTCAAGGAGACAGAAAGTTACAAGTGGGGTCCCACAGGGCTCAGTACTAGGACCTATATTGTTTAACCTTTATATCAATGACGTTGCCAGTGGATTGCAAGGGGACATTCAGTTGTTTGCGGATGATGCAAAGCTGGGAAGGATTATTAGTAATAGTGCAGATGTGGTAGCCCTGCAAGAGGATTTGAATAAGTTAGATAGATGGGCAAAAGAATGGGGGTGTCAGTTTAATGCAGCAAAATGTAAGGTCTTGAGGTTTGGGAAACATCGATGAGATGCTGCATACTCTATGGGAGGAGTTATACCGGAGGAAGTTGGGGAGACGAGATCTGGGGTTGATGATTGATAGAAACCTGAAGTTTAGGGGACATATTGCAAAGGTGGTGAAGGTAACACAGAGGATTGCTGCAATTATGAGAAGGACACTGACCTGCAGAGATAAGAGGGTTATCATTCCGTTGCATAAGTCTCTGATCAGACCACACTTGGATTATTGTTCTCAGATTTGGTCCCCAGGATTTGAAGGGAATAAATTAACTGTGGAAAAGATACTAAGACAGATGACAAAGATGGTCTCAGGACTGTACAAGGATAGTTATGAGAATCAGCTGAGGGAATGTGGACTGCAGAGTTTGGAGATAGAAGAAGGAGAGGTGATATGATTGAGACTTTTAAACTGTTGAGAGGTGGTTACAGGGTTGACACTGGGGAGTTCTTTCACTTGATTGAACAGCAGGAAGGAGTGATGACAAGAATCCATCCCTGGAAGTTACAAAAGGAAACTGTGTGGAAGAGGGTGAGGAGTGGTTTCTTTGCATGGAGTGTGGTTGAGCCATGGAATGCATTGCCTGATAGAGTGGTGAGGGTGAGAACATTCAATGAGTTTAAGGAGTGGTATGATAGACTTTGTGTTTCTTAAGGGGAACCTCCCCTCGATGAGTCTCGACAGACTTTATGTTCTTAGGCAGGACCTCCCACGATCAGTCTTTTGACTCCATGGAGGCCTGAATAATAATAATAATAATTGCTTCGATGCTAAGGTTTAAAATGATTAACATATTTATATCAATTCTTTATCAAACTGATGTTTATCTAACAATTGTCAGATTGTGAAACACGATCAACTGAAGCCACAATGATAACCTTCAATGATGTTTGAAGCATATACATTCCTTCTTTTCTAGATCAATGTAGATAGTATTTTGTAACATGTGTCCAAGAGAGAGAGAGATGCCTCTAATTAATGGTAACATAGGATCTAACTTTCTGGTGAAAAATGTTCATCTGGTATTGAGGAAGATTTATTTAGCAATCTCTCAAGCTACTGTCTAAATTTCTCAACAATTTCCTTTCCTTGAGTAGTTAAATCTCCTTGGTTGTTAGCATTCAAATTTGTGGTTTATATCCTCTTTTAAATATCCCACCGCATTGGAAGTTATTTGTATTATTTTCAATTTCTTCCAATACCAGATGTAATTTTTTATGAAATTCATAATAGTTTTTTTTTACATGTCACCAACATTAATATAAGATATTATTAATATAAAAGGGGGGGGGGGGGTCATAGCAGAAGCATTCATGTTGCGACCACTGTCAGCTCGTTTACAAGCCACAGATTCTGCTGCCGTGTTCTACAGTACAGTATCATGTAGTATACTGTACTGTAGAACACTGTGGTGCTGCGTTTTTTATAGTGCTGCTTGCATCCTCTTCATCAGAGAGACAATGACTAAAAATCAATGGTCTTTATGGGAACTGACCCTGACAATTATCTCACACAATATAGAGGGCTTTTCCTCTGTAAAAGAAGATTCTACTGCAAAAATGTGACATTTTATGTCTACAGGAGACACACAAAGGACCTCAACAAGCCAGATCCAAAATTGCTGGTATGAAGCTCATAAAAGAATACCACATGAAAAATAAGGAAGTGCTATTTTCACTTGGCAGGCATTCTAGGTTACAGAATGCCTTACCACAGACCAAAACAATATAGAAATCATTGTAATAGATTTGGGTAATATCAGTGTCTTCTAAATATATAAACCGCCTAGTATAATAGGCCTAAGTTCGATTCTCATCGCAACGGGAGGAATCTTTATCTGGTCGATTTCAATCGAAGGTGAGTTAGCCGATCTCGTATGGAGGTAGCAGGGTTTTTTCTCCCAGAAACTCTGGTTTTTCATCCCGCATACATACAAATCGGCCCTTCAGAACACACGCAATTTACAGACAAAAATTACTAGTTGTGGTGGTGTTGGAGGTGGGCGGTAGATGGCGTTGATGGAGATGATTCGTAGTAGAGGTTAGGTGTAGAGACAGTTGTAGGTGTCCTCCTGCGATGAGTCTTCGGACTCCTTGGAGGTATCAGGAATAATAATAATAATAATATAACCTTTGTTTTTGAAATGTCCCAGTATTTGACACAAAGGAAACCTGCTATTATTATAGGCGACTTCAACAGTCATAGCACACAGTGGGGTTATAGTGAAACAAATCAGGATGGAGAGTTAGTCAAATAGTCAGCTGAAAATAATCAAATAAGTCTTATACACAATCCTAAATAGCCATCATCATCATTTAACAGTGGAAGATGGAAAAGAGGATATGACCTAGACCTTGGATTTGTAATAGAATAGTAATCTGTGCAATAAACAGGTACTTGTACCAATCCCAAGTTCACAACATAGACCAATAATGCTGCAAGTCTTCCCACCAGTCCGACCTAAGGAGATCCCACTTTTAATTTTAAAAAAGCTAAATGGGAACAGTTCTCAAGAGAATTAGACATAAACTTATCCAACATTTTACCTAGACCAGAAAATTATGGAAAGTTCACCAAAGCTATTAGACGATCTGCTACCAGGCACATCCCAAGAAGTTGTAGAATGTGTTATATTCCAGGTTTTACAGAACATAACATGAAATATTATTATTATTCAGGCCTCCATGGAGTCAAAAGACTCATCGTGGGAGGTCCTTCCTAAGAATAAAAAGTCTGTCAAGACTCATTGAGGGGAGGTTCCCCATAAGAAGCACAAAGTCTATCATACCACTCCTTAAACTCATTGACCGTTCTCGCTCTCACCACTCCATCAGACAATGCAATCCATGGTTCAACCACCCTCCATGCAAAGAAACCACTCCTCACCCTCTTGCTCACAGTTTCCTTTCGTAACTTCCACGGATAGCCTCTTGTCATCACTCCAACCAAGGAGTGATGACAGGAGGATTCAACGTTCTTTCAACCAAGCAAAAGAACTCCCCAGTGTCAACCCTCTAACCACCTCTCAACAGTTTAAAAGTCTCAATCATATCACCTCTCCTTCTATCCATCAAACCCTGCAGTCCACATTCCCTCAGCCGATCCTCATAACCAAAATTGTACAGTCCTGAAACCATCTTTGTACCCTTTCCACAGTTAATTTTATCCCCTTCAAATCCTGGGGACCAAATCTGAGAACAATAGTCTAAATGTGGTCTGATCAGAGACTTATATAACGGAATGATAACCCTTTTATCTCTGCAGGCCAATGTCCTTCTCATAATTGCAGCAATCCTCTGTGTTACCTTCACCACCTTTGCAATGTGTCCCCTAAATTTCAGGTTTCTATCAATCATCAACCCCAGATCTCGTCTCCCCTACTTCCTCCAGTATAACTCCTCCCATCGATGTTTCCCAAACCTCAAGAACTTACATTTTGCTATATTAAAGTGACACTGCCATTCATTTGCCCATCTATCTAGCTTATTCAAATCCTCTTGCAGGACTACTACATCTGCACTATTACTAATAATCCTTCCCAGCTTTGCATCATCCGCAAACAACTGAATGTCCCCTTGCAATCCACTGGCAATGTCATTGATATAAAGGTTAAACAATATAGGTCCTAGTACTGAGCCCTGTGGGACCCCACTTGTAACCCTCTGCCTCCTTGAAACTGCTCCACCATGCACAACTCTCTGATACCTATCAGACAGCCAATCCTGAATCCAGTTGACCAATCTGACATCCAGACCCATGTGCTGCAACTTAAATATCAGCTTATCATGTGGCACCCTGTCAAATGCCTTTGCTAAGTCTAAGAAAATTGCAGTATATGCCTTTCCCTCATCTAATGTTCTTGTAACTTTATAAAAGGCTAGCATATTGCTAAAACAAGAGTGCCCTTTCACAAATCCATGTTGACTCACAGATAACATTACCCTCATCTGCCCAGGTCTGTATACGGTCCCTCGCTACTTTCTCCAAGATCTTAACAACTACTAATGACACACAGACTGGTCTATAATTGGACACTTCCAGTCTATTACCACCCTTATGCAATGGCACTATCTTACCTTCCTTCCATTCCCTGGGCACCTTTGCTGAAGCCAGACTTTCATTGAAAAGTCAGGTTAAAGGAACTGTCAGTTCCCTAGCACATTCTCTGAAAACTCGTGCAATACCTTCCAGTCCCAAAGCTTTACTGACATCCAGAGTACTCAGTATCTGAAACACACTCTCCTCCTGTACCTCTAAACCTCGAACCTACCCTATCCCTCTAGCATTAAAACTGACTCCTCTAGGATGAAATACTCCAATAAAGTGTTCATTGAACAATTCCACTGTCCTCTGCATCAGTCATCTATTCCCATTTTTATCCCACAATATCATTCTTCCACAGTCATTTCTCCCCTTACTGGCCACATAGGTAAAAAATTCCCTAGAATTTTCTTTGGATCTTAGGGCCAATCTCATCTCAAATTCCAGTTTTGCTTTCCTTACCACACTAGTCACTCTTCTGGCCTGTGTCTTATATTCTTCATGCATCTTCTCTTCACCTGTCTCCTTATATCTCTTCCATAGCCTCTTTTTCGCATGCAATTGCTGTTTAATATTGTTTATCATCCACTTTATTCCAAATTGTATCCTCTTCTTCACTCGTGGTATACAACTTACCATTGCTGCTAACAAATGTTCTTTCACAATTTCCCACGCACTAACGATATCTCGGCCTTCCAATTCCTCCCTCCATGAAACTTCCCGAAGTTGAAGTCTAAGACTATTATAATCACCTGCATTATAATTCCACATAAGTTCCCGTCTCTTTGATACTCCGGCATGTCTATTCATTTTCCAAGTCAAAACCATATGGTCACTCTCTCCAACTGGTGGGAGAGGTGTCATCTCAGTTATTATCAACTCTTCTGATGCTATAACCAAATCCAAAACTCTTGAACCTGTTGTTCCCTCTGTTACATGTTGCCTAAGACAGTTGTCCCTCAAGAATTCTAGAAATTCCATTCCCCTATTGCTACATGCATCTTCCTCTCTCCAATTTATACTACTGTAGTTAAAATCTCCCATAACAATCATTCTTCTTGCACTTGCCAAACTTAACTGTCTAAACATCTCCTGGTTCCCGCCCTCTGTGCTCCTGGGTCTGTAGCAACATCCCACTAAATATTCTGTCTTTCTTGCCTGCCTCTACCTCACACCATATGCTCTCAAAATCATTTGTCTCACTGCCTTCCAAAGCCTCCACTCTTAGAGGACATAGGTTGTCATTTATCATAAGCAGTACCCCACCACCACACTTTCCCCTCCTATCCTGCCGAAAAATGCTGTATCCAGCGACTTCTATTGCTGTGATTATAATCTCTTCTGTCAACCACATCTCAGTGATCCCAATAATTTTTGACCAGGCTGATGCTATGTGCGCCACCAATTCCTCTCCCTTATTCCAGATACTCCTGCATTAGCATAAAGCATATAAAAGCCATTGTTTCTATACCCAGCATTATCCCCTCTAGACTCCACTGGTCTCAGTGTTACCTGATGTCATCTCCCTTCTCCCAAGTATCCATTCCCACAAGAAGCCACCCCTGCTATCATCCTCCCTGGGAAACACTTACTCGTTCAGAACAGCAATCTCTCCAGATGCCTATGTCCTTTCTCATTCAAATGTAAGCGGTCTCTCGCATACAATTCCTCTCTTTCCTCAAATGCACTCCAAGCATCCACATATACCAGTCCTCTCTTGTCACACGTTCTAGCTATTATGTCATTCAATATTACTGCTCTTCTGCTCAGCTCATCATTATCATACCTAGGCAACACGCACACTATTTTCCCTCTGTCTTCTTCTGTACAGCCTCTTGCAAAAATCTCATATCTCTTGCTGCCCGATTTACATTACCACTCAAGTCATTTGTTCCTACCATCACAATCATCTCATCCACCCTTGCTCCCCTCTTAATTGCCATAGCCACCCTTTCTATTGTTCCTCCTGGCAAACACTCCTCACGCATCCTATCTTGAACAGCACGGATCATTGAGTTGTCATACATTATACCTCTTACCATTCCCTCTCTCCTATTGTTTCCATTCTCTCCTCTTCTTTCATTCCCATAGGTCTCTCTCATTCCCTCTCCTCTACTGCTATTCTCTCTGCTATCAATCCCGTACCTCTCTCTCCTACTACTGTTTCCATTCTCTCCTCTTCTAGCACTCCCACACATCTCTCTTATTTCCTCTCTCCTACTGTTTCCATTTTCTTCACTTCTAGCACTTCCATATACCTGTCTCATTCTGTCTCTCCTACTGTTTCCATCCTCTCATCTTCTAGCATTCCCATACCTCTCTGTCATTCCATCTCTCCTACCGTTTCCATTCTCTCCTCTTCTAGCAATTCCATATCTCTCTCTCATTCCATCTCTTCTACTGTTTCCATTCTCTCCTCTTCTAGCACCCCCATACCTCTCACTCATACTCCCTAAATTCTCTCTCTCTCCTATTGTTTGCTTGGAAAGAAGTCAAAGTACACCCCATGGGCAAAGTGCATCGTCCTGGGTAATGAGTTACGTGTTTGTAGCTCGTATAAATTGGAGAAATATGATGCTCCTAAGTTGGTGCAACTGTGGCTGGGTGAGAGTGTTATGAGATGGGAACTGAAGATGTTTAAAAGAAGCGCCGTAAAAGGATGCCATGTTGCAGGCTTATCTGTTCGGCAAATTGGGCCATCCGAGGTCAACAATCAGGTTTACAATACGTGAAACTGCCATTTGTCGGCCGGTAGTTACCGGCATCATCTGACGACTCTGCATACAAACATTCAGAAATAAGGCTCACAACATTGGTGTCCATGGTAGGACCGCAATATACAAATCTCACATTACCTGAACCATCGTGCAACGTTGTCTTCAGTGGCGCACACAGCGTGTACAGTAGGACGCGGAAGCTTGGAAAGTTGTTTGTTGGAGTAACGAATCAAACTGTATCCTCTACCGAGCTGTTGTACTGGTATTGGTGTAGCAGATGCGTGGTGAAGCGTCTCTTACCAGTGTGTAACCCGAACTATGAAATCCGGAGGTGGTGGTGTGATGGTATAGTCTTGTTTTGGCCTCGGACCTCTGTTTGTTGTGCCACGAACATTGAGCACCGAGATTTCTGAACATGTAATTCTTCCTACATTGGCGTTTCTACGGAACTGAAAATTCTCACTTTCAGCAGGACAATGCACCATGTTATAAGGCTGCCGCTGTAACATCGTGGTTTGTGGACATGAACGTAATAACCACACGACTGGTCACCGCCACAGAGACGTGATCCTATTGAACACTGAAGATGAACTTGAGCATCGTGCGAGGTCAAGCGACGTCTGCCCCACAACAGTCTAGGACCTCATTACATGCCTACAGGAAGTATAGTCCAAAATTCCCATTGATCGCTATCCTACGCTTGTGGAAAGTATATCCCGTAAGATTGTTGCAGTCATCGAGGCAAAAGGAGATCCTACGTCGTATTAAAATGGTCGCTATGGCTGTTTGTTCATCACATTATAGTGTCTGTTGACTGCTTTCCACTCAGTGTACTTGTTTCTGCACTTTTTCCTCTTCAGCAATTTGCGTATATATCATAAGAATATAATGAATTCATTATAGAAGAGAATTACGTATGCATTTAAAATATCAAAATTGTCAAATTCCTTTTACGAAGAGCTTTTCTAACTTTCCTTAAATTTTGCTATCGATATATAGACTGACCCATCCACTAGTTGGACACATCTCTGATAGCCTGAGCCAAAGGTCACCAATTATTTACAGGTTGCAAGCCAGCTAATGTTTGCCATTTCATTAACTTCAGAATAATTTTCGTATTATATTATAGTATATTATTATTTGAAAATCTGTGAGCTATGTTCGTTTTCTCTCTCACTCTCTGAGGTACAGGGTTAAATCTCCGCTTTTCCTTGCGAGAAAAAGCCTACATACCTGAGACAGAGTCTATTCACACCAGTTGAAAAAAAAATGTCTAAAAAGAGCTCCTCCAATAGTCATTAACTATGACGTCTATAAGAGGCTTCCTTTTCGTAGTCTTTCGTTGTACCTGTTTTGTGGATGTCTTTGATCGACTGCCACCTAATAATCTGTGGTATTTATAGGCTCTTAAACTTCATGATTTACCTGGAATAAGTTCCGTAACCATAATTTTTAGAATAAGGTGATTAGGTGATATACATGCTTGTGCGAAACTGGGTGTATTTTTCTGATTGGTTTGCTTGGGTCCGTCTGAAAATCGCGAGATTCCTGGTGGAAACCGTCACTCCATATACGACTGGTTAATTCAACTTTAATTGAATGCCATGATAAAGGTGCTTTTCACCCTACATGGTATTCCAACCCTGGTTTCCTAATATTTGTCGAAACTGACTGATATATAGTGGATCTTAGATTGATAATTAAATTTGGATATATATCAAGTTAAGTTAGTTTCGTCAGCTAGTTAGGAGAATGGTTGTGAGAAATCGATTTACGAAGAGCTGTATTATGGAAGAGGAAATCCGTTGCATTTTGTCTATGGGATAGTTTTAAGTCATTGTGTGTTGATGTTAGGAAAGGTTTAAATTGGAATATGCAGGCTGTTTATTTGAATATTATAATAAGGTGGGGAGAAACGGTAGTAGATGTGAATTTAAAAGATTTGAATAGGACTTTTTGGGAGAACAAGTTGTTAATGCTTATAGTCTCTAGCACAGTTGGTATAGACTTTGTTCGGAAAGACCTGGGTTCGATTCCTGTCAAAGACGTGAGGAACCTTTAGCTGATCTCTTTCAACTAAAAAACTAAAAGTGAATTATCCGGTCTCAGACGGAGGTGGGATATCTCACCCAGAAACTTGGGTTTTTCGTCCCCCAGAACAGGCAAACTAGCAAATCTACAGTCATACAAGCCCCCCCCCCCCACAACATTAGACTCTGTATCAAGCCGGTTTGGGTTTCCTATAGTCGCATATTCATAGCAGACACTGCACAAGCAGGATAAAAGTGCCATAAAGAGGAAGAAGTGATTTAGGCTTATAAGTTAGTGATGTAAATTGTAATGTTGTGAAAGAGGAAATTAGGATGGGTATACGTTTATCTTGAAGACAGTAGATGAAGTAAGGCCCAAAAATTTAGACGCCAATTACAGAAAGAATTGTAAGATCCACACAAATATATGAGTGGTGGAGAATATTGACACAGAAATAACGAGGTTCCTGATATTACATTGTATGGGGACTTTATAGCAGCATAAAGTTATAATGTATAGATTTGGTTTTAGCAAAATGCGAATATAATAGAAAGAATTACAGAATAAATAAATAAAATGTGTAGCTTAGTGGAAGTGGTGCTTGCATTCTCTGCGCTACGCAGTACGAATATAAACTTAAGGTCAAGTTTAGTCGACGACTGGAGAAACTTTCTAAGCCTTTCTTCTCAAGGCTTACTAAGCCTTCTGGAGTTAGTAAACTCGAGAAAATCGACGGTAGAACCCACATTATTTCAGACAAAAACATCATGTTATATTTAGGTGCCAAGAGTTGATAGCACTTATATGACTGTCTCTTCATTGGTTGCCACTTATAATTAGTGATAGTCTTGGTCCAGAATCTCTGTTTGGCTAACGGTGGCGATTGAACTGTCCACTCAGTCTCCAAAAACCAGATAGGGTTAAAAGGCCTAGCTTACTCTCTATAAGAGAATAAAAGGAATTATCTGATTTATTTCATTTTTCTTTAAACTTCAGGTATTCATTTTGCAGTCATTTAATATCATACCCAAATCAAATACCTACAGCTGTTAAATTGTTAGAAGTCATTTCAGGAAAAATTTTAAAACATGTTCTACATCACGGTATTTAATGACAATTCGGTAATATATTGAGGAAGTCGAAGACCATTGTTATGTTAGAAATACGAGGAAAGTCTGAAGTGCATACTAATAGAAGCCACCACTATTGAGAGGGCTATATTCCTTATCTCACTGTTAGATGCATAAAGAATCTGTGGGGTGCAAGGAGTGAAAGCAGTAGAAGGAGTGGAAACATAATAAAGACCAATCTGCATGCTATGAAATTTTATACAAGAATCGAAGCCATTAACACTGAACATACAACATACATTGCGAGTAGAAAAATAAAAATAAATGTAATATATTATTATTAATCTCCAGAATAATGGGAGTAATTTGACAGTATATGTGGGTGGAATTTTATCCTTTAATCACTAACCCATCGCGATTTAAAGATTTGCATCTTTTTTTATACGTTCATAGGTTCCACTTGACATATGAAAATGGCAAAGTATAATCGAACTTTCAACAGTGCAGTCCTATAATAGTTCAAGTACCAGAAAACAATTCAGATTATGGAAGTTCAGCTTCCATAACCTGAAGACAGAAAGATCACCTGTCAAATGGACTGCCATGTAATGGATAGTACAGTATCTTACAATGGCTTTCAGTAAACCATCCGACATATGGAAACAGCATAATAACGTTAGGAAGAATTATCCACATGCATCTATTGTGCTTTTCACTATTCAGACCCTATCCAAAACGTCCTGGAAGAATTTGTGACAATAGGATTATGAGCCAGCTGTGTGGATACCTCCTGACCTGTTACTGACACATTCCAGTCCTTCTGCTATCTGGCAGCTAGCCAATGGATCCACTATTTTAACTGATTTATTCTATTTTAACTGATGTATTCGCAAAATAGAGGATGATACAAAAGTATTTACCACTTCCGACTTGCATGAAGCATGTAAATATGATTCACTGTGTGATAAAGGCTTGAAGTGGCATGGTATGCCTGATATTCCAACTAGAAGGATATCGTTTTCAATCGGAAATGCTCGCTTCTCCAGGGTTCCTTTTGTGGAAATAGGCGACACCATGAGACACAGGGTCGACTGCATTTGTAGGAGATGGGAGGAAATACCTGTTCCATGTTAGTTACTTGCTCATTTCTGACCTGTGTGAAAAACATTATTACTTTTTTGTCTCATTTAAAATGAGTTATTTATAACTTTCTTTCATGATGTTCAGAAATATCACAGAGAATACTATCTTCGACATTCACATAGAATGCGTTTTAATTAGAGAAGGCCAATTTTAGCACTAGTGGGGGAATGTTTTTTAGACTATAACGTATAAATGTTGTCTACCCTTTCTAGAAGTGATAATATCGAAGCGACACGCTATCATTTTTGTTTGGATCTTTGTTCCAAAAAACCTATGAAGGATGAGTTTAGTAATAGTCTAGATACGTCAGAAGGAGAAGTCTAGCAAAGCAGAAACCGAACCAGTAGCTTTGATATATTGACTAGCATTTGACCATGAGGAAAAATTCTGCACTTGCCCTTTGACAGACAAATGCTCAAATTTGCAGGTATCAACGTTTTGCAGTGGCTACACTGCATAATTCAGAGGGACCGGTAGATGGTCGAATTCCAAATGATTGGAGTAGAGCTGTCATATATCCATTTATTAAAAAAAGGGAATAAAACCGAATGTGGGAATTACAAGGAATTTCTCCACTAAGCGTTTCAAGTAAGATATTTGTAAACAACCTTGAAAATAGGATGAGAAAAAACTTTGGAAGAGAGACTGGGAGAAGAAAAAGTGACATTCAGACAAATAGAAGTCGATAACAAATTTTCACTTGTCAACAAATAGTTTAGAAATCAAGGGAGAATGGCAATGATCTGTACTTAAGATTTGGAAAAAAGCCATATGACAGTGTCCAGAGAAACGATTTTCAAAACAATACAGTTACTTGGGTTAAATGAACATTATAAAAGTCAATACATAGTTTATATATTTAACATGTAATCAGTTAGAATCGAATGGAATACAGGAAGAAGGTTTGATATAAACTCAGGGATAAAACAAGGTGCACATTATCTTTACGCTTATTCATCATTTATATGATTCACCTTATGAAAGAAAGGCATTATACCTGATATTAGAACAGGGTATATCAAACTTAAGTTTGATAAAAAGCAAAGAGTTGAGTACTTAACGCTTTGCTTTATGCAGGTGATATTGCACCTCTCAACATATCCAGTGTAAATCTCCAGCATTCTTTAACTGAATTCAATAACATCTATAACAAATTTGGCATTAAAATCAGATCAACACTATAAAAATAGACAGGAACATAGAAAACTTCAGCTGCATTCTGAATAGAGAACCAAGGGTAATCGAAATTGAAGTGTCCCTGTTTAAGGCCTTGTGGAGCGCCATCCAGTGATCCAAATGCTGCAAAATTTTGCACGAATGCATTGTGCGTCATGCGGAAGTGGTATCTGAGAAAATCTGTACCCATTAGGGGAAGCTAAAGCTGCTATCAACCAAACTAAGATGCTCCCAAATTTCTGCCCTAAAGGATCCTGGAGCCAAGCCTAAAAATATCATTTAATATTGAAGGTTTCTCCAGTGTCAAGCAAAATCTCATTGAAAATATTTGCAGAGATAATGACTGCGGTGTGCTCTGCCTGCAAGAAACTCACAGAGGAGAAGGTGCTGCAAAACCTTACATCCATGGCATGAAACTCATCAAAGAAATACCCCACGATAAATATGGCAGTGCAATATTTACAAAAGAGAACTTGATCTCATCGTCCATTGACTCAACGAACAACAGAAACATGGAGATTATTACGATCACATTTAAAAATATCTCAATCACCTCAGTCTATAAACCACCAGAAGAAGCTTTCTCCTTCCCTGACATCCTCCTCAATAATAATGCATACATGACTAATGTTGTATTAGGTGACTTTAACAGTCATAGTGTTAACTGGGGTTACAAAAAGTCCAACGAAGATGGAGAACTTGTTGAAAAATGGGCTGAAAACCTTTCTCCAAACCTGATACATAATCCAAAACTCCCTGCATCTTTCAACAGTGGCAGATGGAAGCGAGGCTATGACCCTGACCTCATTTGTTAGCTCAAAAATATCCAACATCTGTGTTAAAAAGGTTTTAAATCCGATTCCACATACTCAACATAGACCTATAATGCTTCAATTCAACCCAGCAATTATGCCTAACACTGTCCCTTACAGACGACGATTTAATTTCCAAAAAGCTAATTGGAAGGGTTTCATGGAAGATCTTGACCGCTCCATGGAAAAAGTCCCTCCAAACCCTCAAGAGTATCCAGAATTCATAATAATACTGAGGAAAATCTCTACCAGATACATCCCCCGAGGATGTTGCACAAACTACATTCCAGGCCTTTCCAGTGACATACAAGGCCAGTATGCTGATTACTTACAACTTTACAACACCAACCCCTTCTCAGGAGAGACTATCCAAGCAGGAGAAAAATTATGCTCCAAGATGGCAGAGAAAAGGCGTTCCTCATGGAAAAAAAGAAATAAAAGCCCTTGATATGACCCATAGTAGCAGAAAGGCATGGAACTTTATCAACAGAATTAGGAAGGATTTCAATAAGCCATATGAGCATCTGCAGGTAACAGCTAATCAAATTGCCCACCAGCTGCTGCTGAATGGAAAATTCACTAAAAAACACAAAAAATAAGATACTTAGAACCCCAAGTGAGGAACAAAATATGATTAACTCAGATTTCACCATCACTGAACTCAACGTTGCCGTAAACCTATTAAAACCTAGAAAATCTGCAGGCGTTTGATGATGTCTGTAATGAACAGATTAAACATTTTTGAACCAGGACTAAAGAGTGGTTATTAAACCTATACAACACTTGCCTCAGAACCTTAAGGATACCAACTATCTGGAGGCATGCCAAAGTGGTGGCCTTTCTGAAACCAGGGAAAACTCAAACCGAAGCAAAAACTCTGCAACCTCTTTAAACTCTATGAACGATTAATTCTGAATAGGCTACAACCCCTAATCGAACCCCAACTTGTTGCTGAGCAGGCTGTCTTTAGACCAGGCACATCCTGCACATCAGAAATTCTCAACCCCACTCTATATACAGAAAATGGTTATGAGCAAAAACTAGTCACAGGAGTAGTCTTTGTAGACCTAACTGCAGCATATAATACCATAAACCATCCCACACTCGGAAATAAAATATACAGAATATCTAGAGCCTATCGCCTTGTCCTCCTGATCCAATCACTCTTGGAAAACAGACACTTTTACGTGGATCTTGGGGGTAGGAAGAGCCGCTGGCACCACCAAAAAATGGCCTCCCATAGGGAAGTGTGTTATCACCATTACTTTTCAACATCTATGTCAGTGATCTCCCCATCTTTCCAGGAACTAGAAATTTTATCTATGCCGATGACCTTGCCATAGCCACTCATTCAAAAAATTTCAAGTCCATTGAAACTACTCTACCACTTGCCTTAAATAGTCTAACCACGTACTATACCAGCAATCAACTAAAACCAAACCCCTTGAAAACCCAGACTGGCCTTTTCCACCTTAACAATAAGGAAGCCAACAGGAAGCTACAGATTTCTTGGGAAGGCTATAATATAGAATATTTCTGGAAACCAATCTACCTCGGTGTGACTCGCGATCGCACCCTCTCATATAAAACCCACATAGAAAAAACAAAGGCAAAAGTGAATGCAAGAAACAACATACTAAGGAAGCTTACCTCCTCCAAATGGGGGTGCAAACCCTAACACACTGAGATCTCTACCCTGGTCCTTTGCTATTCTTCTGCTGTGCCCAGTATGGTCCAGATCCTGCCATGCTGAAAAACGTGATCCAGCATTGAATGAAAGCTGCTGCTTAATTACAGGATGCCTGTAACCAACACCACTAAAAGACCTGTATACTTTGGCTGGTATTGCACCCCCCCCCCTTCAAATCAAAGATCTGCATTCTTAGCTGATGAAAGAAGCAGACAAATGAATGATGAATGCCACCCACTGTTAGGCCAGACCGCAGTGCCCCAAAGACTAAGATCAAGACATAGCTTCCTGACAACTGTTGAACCACCTAAAAACCTCCCAGAGACAAGACTTCAACAATGGCTTGCACTATATCCTGAAAATAATACTGGTATTCCAACAGCCGAACATCTTCCACGTGGTGCTCACGTGGACTGGAATACTTGGAAAAGCCTAAACAGACTCAGGACGACAGGATGCTGCAAACAAAACCTCATCAAATGGGGCTACCTCACTGGCCCAGACAGTTGTGAGTGTGGGACAACCCAGTCCATGGAACACCTTTCTTGTCCCTTTCTTCCATCACCTTGTGCAAAAGAGGACCTTATATCCTGCACAGAAAGAGCAGTTGATTGTGCAAGATACTGGAGGAACACCTGACCATGTTTATTATATATAAGTTATGTATAGTTTCCTTTTTTTCATATTTAATTATTATTCCCTGTATAATTCACCTATCAAATCTAAGCTGATCTCATTGTCAAGTATCCTAATTTGATTTACAACTCTTACTTACTACTACTACAGTAGTAAGTAAGTTGTAAATCATGTTGTACCACTTACTTACTACTGTACTACTTGTGTTTGGATACGAAATAATAATCTAAGAAAAAAAAATGTAGTCCCAAACTTCACCACCAGACGGCGCTATATGGTATACCGAATGTAGATGTAGTTATTTTTCTGTGTGTAAGATGATAAACAACACAAGCATAAATACATTTCTATTCACTTCCATTATGCATTCAGGGGTTGTGCTGTTCAATGTGCTACCCTTCTTGGTATGACCCAAACTGCATCCTTTGCACAGTTCGTTCAACAGCAGAACGCAGCTGCTAGGGACTGATGCTGTGCTGTCTTTCACTGCTAACAAGTTATCAGGATGATCCTGATAAACCCTCATTGAGAAATCCGTGCCAAAGTCACTGGTTTTGGTCAAATGTTTACGAATAACCTCCTGTGCGGATCGACATATGTGGAGGTGGTCCTATCCTATACGAAAATGACTGAATCCATGCATGGATACTGCTGTGGCTGTGACACAAGAAAAGTTGATTATCATATCGCGATACCTCTCGACAGTAACTGAGCAGATCACAGGACCCAACTGGTGAATCTCCTCGAGGAAGAATGGTCCAATGATAAACGAAGCTGCACGCCTGCGCCAGATAGAAACTTTGGGTGAATACAAAGGAATTTGTTGGATTGCATGCTGGTTTTGCGTTTCCCTTATGCGGGAAAGTGAGCATTCACGTCTTTTCACGCGAAAGTGAGCCTCTTCTATCCATAAAAATCATTCATTCCTGACGCAGCGTCCAACTCCACTCGAGCAAGGAATGTTAAAGCGAATGTCCGTCGACTTTCGAAGCCCTCAGGAGCAACTCCCGTGTCAAGGTGATCTTGAATTGGCAGGAATGCAGAATCTTCCATAGAATTTTCCAGACAGTTGTGTAAGGCATGTCTATGTTCCTTAGTACAGCACGTGCACTACAGGAACCAACGCTGTTATTCATGGCCTACTCTGCAACAGCAGTAGCAACGTCTTTCTCTTGTGAACTGAATGGTTTGCAAATCTACCGGATATAACTCCTAATGTTCCCTTTAAAATGACATCATTTGTCGCAAAGCATATAGAGATAGTGGACCTCTTCGACATTCGTTCAGGCCTCGAAATTCGCGGGGTGCAACAACAGCATTGCAATTGTTTAGGTCAGCGCTTCCCAAACTGTGGGCCGCGGTCCCCTTTGGGGCCGTTAGTTTTGTTGAGGGGGGCCGTAAAATAATGAACACAAATTTAAAATGTTTTAAGACTAAGTAGATATTTTTTATATTTTAATGGAAAAAATCACGCATTGATCACACAAAAATCACAAATTTTGCTTCCTGCGTATTTTGACGCTAATGAATATTAGTAAATATATGCTTATTCATATAAGTTTCATTTCAAAGGTATTGATAAGAAGCACAAAAAAGCGTACAAAAGCAAAATCTTGCGCTCATTTAAAACGGCCAGGTTTTTCGTACTTTAAATTAATGTTTCATTGCTAGTGTACACAGGTGCGAGCGATGCGCGTGAAAGAAATACGCTTGGGGACTTTGCGGTGCAGGGCGAACGCACTGATATCACAGATCACTGGCATCAGGACTATAAACGCCGGGGAGTCCCTTATTCATGTAATTCACTAAATTCATCTTGTTTGTCTGTGGTGTGCTGGTATCGGCATTTGATCTATTCTACGTTAAAAATTTAACTCTGAGATGGATCAGTGGCCTGATTTAAATAAAATCCAGCGAACAATCATCAGAAGCAGAAACAGACTCACAAACGACATATCTCATATTTTATCAGAACAGTCAGCATTGTCTTCAGCGTCAGACGGTAAGAGACAAAAAATGTCGTATGAAAAAAATCGAAAATACGATACTTCTTATTTGAAATATTTGTTTGTACCATCATATAATGATCTAAACAAACTTATGTGTGTAATCTGCTGGAAACAGTTATCAAATTATTGCATGCGACTCGGAAAACTTTGTCGCCATTTAGATACTGTTCATGGGAAATATAAGAGAAAGACAATTAAGTTTATTCAAAGAAAGGCTGAAGAATTAAAACAAACTAAATGTTTTTCAAAACATACTAAATTGAATGACAAATTAGTATAAGTGTCTTTCGAAATTGCTTTGTTTATTGCAAAAACAAAGAAACCTCATACAATTGGTGAAGACCTAGTCTTACCAGTAGCAATAAAAATTTGCGAAATTGTCCATGGTTCCGAAATATCGGAACATTTAAAAAAAACTCCTGTATCTAATAACACAATTAAAAGAAGAATAGATTGTTTTTCCGATAATATCATGTCTACATTAATTTCACGAATTAAACAAAGTAATACATTTGCCCTTCAACTTGATGAATCACGGATAATACAAATGACACTAATTTAATGATTTTTGTTAGATACCTCTATAATTTTCAAATTCATGAAGATCTACTGTTTTGCAGAAATCTTTCCGGCGCAACCAAAGGAAAAGATATATTTGAAAAAGTAAATAATTTTTTTTAAAAGAATATGAACTTAATTGCCAAAAGTTCATCGGGATTGGCACTGACGGTGCCATGACGTGGAGAATTTCAGGTTTTGTTGCAGAAGTAAAAAAGTTTATCCGAATGCAAGATATGTTCATTGCCTTATCCATAGAGAAAGCTTAGGATTTCGACAAATGGAAGAATCGCTGAGTAAAGTGTTATCAGAAGTTTCTACTATACAATAGTTAATTATATAAAAAGTAATGCTACTAATACAAGACTGTTTCGTATTTTATGTCAAGAGATGGATTACAATTACGACACGCTTTTATATCACACAGAAATAAGGTGGTTGTCCCGCAGAAAAGTTATAAAACGAGTTTTAATACTGAAAGAAAGTGCGAATTTTTCTTCTTGATAAGAATCCCACATTAGCATCTCATTTTTGTGATCTTTTGATCACAAAAATTGGCTGTGTTTCATTTTTTATCTGTCGGATTTTTTTCGAAAAAGTTAATGAATTGAATCTTTCTACAAGGAAAAAGCACTAATATATTAACACTAACCATTAAATTGCAAGCATTTCAAAGTAAACTTTCTGCGTGGTTAAAAAAATTTAACGATAATAAAACGGAAATGTTTACTTCGCTTCATGAATACGTTAAAGAAAATATTATTTTACTATCAATAGAACTCCAGTAACTATAAAATGCCACAGAAGTCCAATGACGGCACTGCGTCAAGGCGAGCTTAGGCCGCGTTAAGCCTAAATCTATATACTCTTCCTTCTGATTCTCTCCCAAGCTCTTCAAGGAAGACTAAGGGTTTGTCAGATAAGTGTCGATGTGCTGACAGTAAAAAGAAAACACGATTGAAATCTGATGCCAAAGTAAAAGAAAAAATGACTCATGCCGGCTCGGACGTCTCCCGGTCAAACAAAGTCCGCGTCCCCAATCGAGTAATCAGTGTTGGATCGAAAAATCAGTTACTGAAAACAAAGACAAAAAAATCAACCTCAGGCCTGTAAAGGATGGAATATCAATTGACACATGGAATGCCCGTACACTCTGGGCAACTGGAAAACTGCAGTTGCTCCAAGAAGAAATGAAGAAATACAGATGTGATATATTGGGTATTTCAGAAATGAGATGGACATTGTCAGGGGAATCAAATAGTGGAAGAGTTCTCTGGTCAGGAAATGAAGGTAAGCAGGAAGCAGGCGTAGGTTTCCTGCTAAGTAACAAAGCCTGTCAGGTAATGATAGGATACAAACCAATTAGTGAAAGAATAATGGTTGCAAGATTCAGTGCCCAACCATTTAAAATCACAACCATTCAAATATATGCGCCCACTGAGTGCAGATGAAAATATTGAGAAATTTTACAGGGATTTACAACTAGTAATTAATGAAGTGGAGAAGCAGGATATACTCATCATTGGAGGAGACGGTAATGCAAAGATTGGCAAAAATAACACAGCATGGGAAAAGGTTATGGGAAAATTTGGATATGGAGAAAGGAATTATCGTGGAGAGATGCTTTTGGAATTTGCCACGGATAACAACCTGACGATTTGCAATACCAAATTCCAACAAAAAGATTGTCGTAAATGGACGTGGCGCTCCTTCGATGGCAAACACAGGAATATGATCATCCTGATATTAATAGACCAGAAATGGAGAACCTCATTTCAACATTGCAGATCATTCCAAGGAGCTGATATTGATTCGGACCACAGTTTAGTGATTGCGAATATAAGACTAAAACTGAAACAGAAGTACAATGGAAAGTTCCAAAAATCCAGCGACATCTCAAAACTAAACAAAGACAGGCTAAGAGCAGCATATCAGAACATATTGGAAACTAAGCTTAAGACCACAAGTGAAAAACAAAATATAAATACAAGAGCAGAACGACTGACTACAGTGCTAAAAAAAGCAGTAGAGGAAGTAATTCCTGAAAGAGAAAAGATCAACAAGAAATGGATAACTCAGGAAACCCTAAAATTGGTACAAGAGAAAAGAAAATTGAAATTTAAAAGAGATAATTCAGAGGCAGTAGATGAGTTATACCGTCAAAAATGCAATGAAGTACGGAAATCAGCAAGATCTGATAAAGCTAAATGGTTGGAGGACCAGTTCAAAGACATTGAGCAGTACTATGGAGAACACAAAACTAGAGAGGTCTACAAACTTATAAGAAATGTCAATAGGAAGTGGCAAATAAGATCAGTAGCAGTCAAAGATGAAAATGGTAAAGTATTGATGGACAAGACAGAAATCATACATAGATGGACAAGATATTGCAGCGAACTATATAAAAATCAACTAAATGACACTGCAACAGAAGTAATCAAAGAGCAATTTCTCCACCAGCAGAGATCTTTGAAAATGACATCTTGGAAGAGGAGGTGAATAAGGCTATGAAACATCTCAAGAACAAGAAGAGTCCTGAAAATGACAAAATAATAGGCGAGATGCTAAAATATGGGGAGAATCAGTTGTGAAAAAAATACATCAGCTATGTAATGAAATATGGAGATCAGGATATTCTCCCGAAGAATGGAAAAACTCGGTCTTGGTTGTTCTTCATAAGAAAGGCAGTGCTTTAGAATGCACCAATTACAGAACCATTGCATTAATGAGCAATGGTCATCTTGGCAAAGTGCTGATGAAAATACTAACAGAAGGCCTGAAGGGGCATATGGGGGCATATCTTCCGGATGATGAGCAAGCCGGATTTCGACAAGATCGAAGTATAGTGCAACAAATACTCGCACTAAGACTAATAGCAGAGAAAGCTCGAAGAAAGAAAAACGATATATTGCTGTTTTGTGGACTTCCAAAAAGCATTTGATAATATTGATCAAAATATAACATGGGCTGTCTTGGAATCCTATGATGTGGACAATAAATTGCCTGCTGAAAGATATAAACAGCCAAGCACAAGCAAAAATCAGGATAGCAGGTGAGACTGGAGATTGGTTTGCCACTAGTCAAGGCACAAGACAAGGGGACCCAATATCACCAGTCATCTTCATCACACATCTGGGAAGAACACTAGATGAGATTAAAGAAGAAGGTGGAGGCATTTCAATAAATGACATGAGAATAAACTACCTCTGCTTTGCAGATGACCGTCCTGATCGCAGCAAGGCTGGAACAAACATTGTAAACACTATACACAGAAGGAAAAAGATATGGACTAAATGTCAACTTTGAAAAAACTAAAACAATGATATTTGGAAAACAGGAGTTACTGAACAGAGTTACGATAAACAGATTTCAACTGGAAAATGTGGAACATTTCACATATCTTGGATGCCACATGACACATGACTTGGACCCCAAAAAAGAGATAAAAATTAGAATAGCCAGAGCAACAACTATTTTAAAAGACATTGACAAAATATGGAAGAACTGACCTATAAAGATACAAACTAAACTGCGCATTGTAGAAACCTGTATCTTCAGCAGCATGCTCTATGGATGCGAGGCCTGGATACTCCTGACAGAATCTGAAAGGAGGATATTGGCATTTGAGAGGAAGTGCTATAGAAAGATCTTGAGAATAAGCTGGATATAGAAAGTGAAAAATGAGGAAATCTACAGACGAATACAACCAAAAGAAAACCTGATCCAGAAAATAATAAAAAGGAGACTACATCTATTTGGCCATATACGTAGAATGAATAATGAGAGAAAACTAAAAACGTTGCTGTTTGGAATAATTGAAGGAAAGAACAAAAGAGGAAGACCAAACAAAGAATGGGGCGATGACATCGTCAAATGGTGCGGAAATTCAATACATAAACTGAGTCATCTTGCACAAAATAGAATGCAATGGAAGAATCATATCAAGATGTCAGCAGACACCTACGGGTACTGGGCCCATGATTGTTGTTGATGATGATGATGATGAACAGAAAATAAAAGGATAATAATTAACCACCTCATAAATTCTGTTTTTTTCCGAAAAATCAACATCATGCTTATCAAGGATTTAGGTCTAGAGTGGCCTGTTCCGGTCTTAGAAGTCATCGCTGAATCTTTTAAGAGGACGTCCTTGTTTTCTTTTACCTAATGGCTTATAATTTAAAGCTTGTTTTGGTAATCTTCCTGTTTTCATTCTTTGAACGTGTTCCATCCATTTATGTTTATATTTTTTAATTTTATCAGTTGCTGATTCTTGGTTTAATTCTTTCATAATTTCTTCGTTTCTTTTGTGATAAAATAAAGAGTATCTTTGCAGTTTTTCTCATAAACTTCATTTCAGCTGTTATTAATCTTTGTTTGTCTTTTTATTTTGTTGTCCAGATTTCACTTCCATACAATAAGACTGGTAGGGATAATGTATTGTATACTTTTAGTCTGGTTTGTTTTTGAACTAGGTTTGGTTTAAATATACAGTTTATTATACCTACTATTTTTAAATATTTTGCAATTTAGGTTTATATATTTTACATTTCATATGTAATCATACAACCTATGTAGTTAAATGAATTCACCTGTTCTAAAATCTTGTTATCTATTGCTATTTTAGTTCTTACTGGATCTTGTCCTTTAAAGGCCATAGTTTTTGATTTTTCTGTTGATATTATCATTCCATAATCTTTGGCTATCTCATTTAGATTTAAAATAGCTTTCTGAAAGTTATCATTAGAATTTGTAATTATAATTTGGTCATCGGCAAAAAGGAGAGTGTTTAAGTTCATAGTAGGAGAAAGTTTAATACCTTGATGGAAATTTATTCCATTTTATTATTATATCATTTAGGTAGATATTAAAGAGTTGCTGAGGGGGGACATCCCTGTCGGACTCCTTGGTTTATGTCTCTCGTATATAAAAATATTTTCCTAATTCGAATGAAGATAAAGAATATGATTGGATAAGAACACTATTTGCTCCTTCTCTATAATTTACCAATCTTCCATGGTTATCCCAAGAAGAACTAATTCATATGAGAGCAGATTCAACCAACGAATCAGAATTCGTTAACAGTGAACAAAAGGAATGTCCTTCATTAGCAAACGCAGCCTTAAATATGCTAATTCCTTTCGCATCTATATACCTTTGTGAAACAGCATTTTCATTGTTATTGGTAATTAAAAATAAACACAGGTCCTGCTTATCAATGGAAGCATTAGAAAGAAATCTAAGAATTGCGGTTTCAAATATTTCACCTGATATTGACTTTTTGTGTAGCAGTATTGAAACACATCCATGACATTAAACTGTTATTAAACTTTTTTTATGTTTTTAATTCTTACTTTTACTACCAATCGTTTTACGTTTCATGTGCTTGTACTGCAAATGTACAATAATAATATATCTATCTATATAAAAATATAAGATAATGTGCCATGCCAAATGTGTATGTAAGATGCTAAAAATGTAATATTTGCATTTGATTTTTGCAATATTTGATATGTATGTTTTGTATTGAATATAAATACAATAAATATTATGATAATGTGTCTGTATTACGATTTTTTTTTTTTTTTTTTGATGGGGGCCGTGAAATATTTTCATTTTTCCAAAGGGGCGTTTACATCCATAAGTTTGGGAAGCACTGGTTTAGGTGGTATAGCTTCACGAGTAAAGCACATTGGTGCAAAGTTAGTGCTATCACTATGGACGATATTAACGACCAGAAGAGGAAAAATGAAGGGGAAAAATCCTGTGTCCATCTTTTTAAACATTCCTGGCAAGTCCCATGTATTTCGTGTTTACAGCGGCCTGGTGGCGAATTTTGGAACTTTTTCCACCTCAGATATTGCTTCTGCATGACACACAATGTTTTCCTGCAAAGTTTCTCAGCATTTGGATCACTTCAGTGGGGGCCGGTGAAAATTTTACGTGGGGGTGCTGCATATACAAAAAAAAAAAAAAAAGTTTTTTTTTCCTAATCAGTAACGAATTTATTAATAAATAAATTTACATATTAAAAATTGCTTTATTAAAAATATTTCATCCTCACCATGAACAAACACCAATAATAAAAGTTTCGTATCAATAGCAATGAGAAGTGCCAACGAATATCGGCGTTAGATCGCAGTGCATTTGCTTTGTGTAACGATAATTGAAAAATATAATTATTTTCATATTTTCAATAGTGACACTCGTCATAATTCAGCCTTGTATCTATAATAAATAAATAATTATATGTTGTTTTAACAAAATAAAATAACATTTACAAAAAATTGTTCACCAGGCACATGCACCAATAATAAACGTTTCATATCTCACAGAAATAAGGCGCGTAAGCTTACTAAAAGTACACTGCCGTTCGAGCAGTTACAGTTGGGAATGACGTAACGTGCAATGACAAGAGCAAACGAATATCGGCGTTAGATCGCAGTGCATTTGTTTCGTAATCTAAAGCGTTAATCGAACAATTCCAATTATTAACTATTCAATCAATGTCAAAACATAAGCTGTAACTTTTAACATGTTGTACTGCATTTATATAATGTTGTATGCATTGTTATTATTTATGAACAAACAAAATTTAATTTTTTTATTTTTTTCCTTTGGGGTGTTGCACTGTCGCAGTGCTTATGTACGGGCCGCCACTGGATCACTTGATAGTGCTCTACAAGCCCTTAATCGGGGAGATTTCGATTTTGATTATCGAGTATTTGATCATCCTAATGTAGAGAGAAAGTGGCACTAATGAATACTATTTGCCAACCAAATAGGCCTGCAAAATGGCATCCTTTCACAATGTCTCTTTCAAATTGCGTCATTTTCTTGATAGAGTACAGGAATCTCATCATTGGTCTATTTAAATAAAAGAGGCAAGAGTGCTCCTTAAAAGTAGAGAAAGTATGAGGGAAAGGGAAGAGGTAGGAAAGCAAAGGAAAGAGTGAAGAAGGAAATAGGAAAGTGAAAGGAGGGATATGGAATGGGAAGGGGAAAAGGCTTCAGGTAATGATAGTCTCATCTTTCTAGTTCTCTACTATCAGATATTTAAGTCTTTCATTGGCAGTCTCACAGACCTGCCGGGTGACTTCGACCACGGAGGTAATTGGCGCTCAGGAAATTAACCCATATCTGGGTCGATCGCCGAATTTGGCCTTCGCTGCCTGGGTTCGCATCTGATTTATTCTATGTAGAAGAACTAGAACTTGAAAGGTATTGGCAGATCTTAGGAATGCCATTTGCTGTTGTGATAAAAGGATTGTGAATTGGATCACTCCTTTCCTTAAGATGCAAAGGATAGGAGGAGATATCATCCAGTGTCTCTTTCTCGATCACTAGTAGTTGGCGTGTAGCTCCATAATAGCAATCAAGCACGATCCGAGAGGTTTCTGTCCAGCACGGAGGACTGATATCCTTTGCACCTTTTCCCACTCACTTTCCAGCTGTGAGAACTGATCTCATCAATCACTAAAATTAGAAACTTCTGCCTGTTGTTTGTTGGTGTTAGGAATGGGATGAAGAGCACATCACTCAGCCTCCTTCAGATGTTTTGGGAGATTGGTCACTCGTAGAAGGCGTGCACTACATTATCCACACTCTGGCAAATGTCACAAAAGGAGTTCCATGTGTTGTGGAATCGCTAGATGTTGAAGTTGACTGGCAGATTACTCTACGCTATCCTCCATGACAGATCATTTCTCGACGAGTCGCAAAGATGCATTATTATGTGACCAACAGGATGTTCTTGTCGGTCCCCGGATGCGGTACGTCTGTACAGAGATCGTTGAAGGTGACATCATACCATTTCTTGCTATAGACAAAGACTGGAGATGTAAAGGTAGGGCAAAGCTGTGTAGCTCAGTGGAAGTGTTCTTTCCACTCCTCAGTGCTAAACAGCCCAAAGAATGAGCGTCGCGAGTTAGATTCCAGACGCTGACTAGAGGAAGTTTTTCTAAACCTTTTTTGTGACCGGTTGCTGAGATAGTCTATCTCTGGTAAGCGCAAGCGGTTTTTTTCTCCAGCGAACTTTGTTTTTCGTGCGTAAAACTCAGGAAAGTCGACTGTAGAACTCATTAAAAAAATATATATATATATTGTGTTAGGCGTAGGGACCACAAGATGGCGGCGTTTGTTAAGCCGTCTCTTCATTGTGGGCTGCTTAAATTAATGATAGTCTTGGGCAAGCTATCTCTGATTGGCTACCAGTGGAGATTAATCTGCCCACTCACTCTCAAAAAAGTTATGGCTAAAACAGCCTCGCTTACTCCTTAGAAAGAAATAAAAGGTGTTATCTGATTTTTTTAACAAACCAGATAGCAGCTAAGATGATTGGATTGCAGTATCATGTTCAGATCGAAAGTGTATTACTCAGGTATCGTATTTTGAGGACTGTGAGACTGAGTTCCCCCACCCCCAGCTTTCCTTGACGTTAAAGGATCTTGGTGTCGTCTTACATAAGTTGTCCTCGAAGAATGTCAAGGATTTCCTGTGCAGTTCTCTTAATGTTCTGAGATATCTGTGACATTGACGACATATTGGTAGACTAGTCACACAATGGTCATTATTATTGTCGCCCAGTAAGAAAGTGACAGCAGTCCGATTTTCCAGTCCTTAAGCTGTGACAGCCTTGGAGGTAAGATGTTCCAGATTGAACTGAAGCTGGGCCGAAAAAGGCACTCCTAAGATGATAACGGGGATTTCCTTAGGGACCAGACCCAGTGGAATGTTAACTAGTTCCCGAACTCCATGTCTTGAGTTGTGTTTACTCGGGATTGATTTGTAGTTCTGACATTGTAAAAATCTCTGAGATGTTGAAGAGTTTCCGGATGAAATCGTTCTTCCTAATGGTGCCTACAATGTCATTTACTTAGGTTGTCTTTAAAATCGTTAGTGGCAGTGGTATTCCTCTAATAGCACTCAAGTTGTTGACTTCCTGTAGGCACAGGTCAAGGAACCAAAACAAAAAGAAGGGGATGTGAGGATATCCTTGTTTGACTTCTTTTCGAATGGTAATAGGGTGATAAGTATCCGCTAATTTTAATTTGGAAACGAGTAGACCTGTGGTTGTTGTAACCTCACTTGAGAATGGAAAGCAGGCCCTGCTGACCCCGACGTCCTGGAGAGTATAGAACAGGAATGTGTTCGAACGCTGTCAAACGCTCGGATGCAATCAATTGAATTAAATGCCATTGGAATTTTCTTGATGGATAACAGACGGAGCAGATCTCTGATGAGGAACAAATTAAATTCTCTCAGTCGGCCTGAGATTCCATACACTTGGGTGTTTTTGGTAATGTTGCTCATCCTTACTTTGAGTTTGGCGTTGATGAGTCAGCGAAGAATCTTGTAGTCGATGTTAAATATATTAATTGGCCACCATTTGTTGATCAGGGAGTAATCCCTGTTGGCCTTGGCGAGGTACACTACATGGAATTCCACGAACTCGCCTGCCAGGTTATTGGTAGTAAAAAAGATGTAAAATGCCAGGAGAACAGGGTGTATGAAGTCCCATGCCTCACTGTAGAATCTGTAGAGGTAGGCTTGTTCTTGGCCACATTCTATGATTTTTTGCTTGATGGAAAGTTTGAAGTGCACCCAAGTGTCCGAATCCCAAACAGCTTTCGTTCACATGGAATAAAGATGGTGAAGCTTGACTGAGAAAAGCCTGATGGTAGCTTCTGGGGGGAAGGAACCCAGACCAATTTATACTTTTTCAAGATGGAAGTACTTGAGCACAATCAGTTTATGGTCCGAACTCATAAATGTTGCAGCAGATGTTGACGTGTCTTACCATATGGACTGTACAAGGGAGCGACAATGTTTTGCAAAAACGGTCTAACCGAATACGAACTCCTTGGACAAAACATGTTACTTACAATGTTTTAACACGTGGGAATTACGATGTCGCCGAACGTCGGTGGATGGAACATTTCTAAAGTGTATATCCAAGTCTCTATAGCGAGTTGAACATTTCTAAAGTGTATATCCAAGTCTCTATAGCATAATGTCCCTGATGTCAAATTCTCTCCTACTTTGTCTTAGACCGGGTTAGCCACAGTTGAAGTGACGCATCAAGACGACATGATGGGCACCACAGAGATAGTTGAGGGGGAGGGTAATGGAATATCCGGCACCTCTGCAGGCTTGCATCAAGCTTGGAAACACGAGTTTGCCAGGACTCGAATTCGTGCCTAACATTCTTTATCTTGAAGCTAATTATCTTCAGAGGTCTTGTATGTGTTGAATTGTGACTCCATATACCTTTTGATTTTATGTTTAATGGTATCTTCTCTTGAAAGCGGGGAACCAGCATTTTAGATTCTAATGTTTCGCTGGTTGATTTTCTTAGTCTCGGATTTTTATTACTTCTCTTGCTTCGGAGCCAATTCCACTTTCCGTTTTGCAGCCTTTCATTGTTCTGTTGGTGGCGGGGGGGGGGAACTAACGTTTGTGGTATTTCCTTCTCTTCAAGTTGCATATTTCCTGCAGTGGAGGGGTCATTGGCTACAGATGGGAGTCTTGACGTCGGTTTTACCGGCTGCTGTTGTTACGGATAAAACGACGGCTTCTGTAGAAGTTGCCAGTTCTGATGGTGTTTCTAGACTAGTAGCCAGCTTAACTTCAGGTGTAGTTTCCGGCCTAATGGCAGTTGCTGGTACTTTCATAGACGCCGATGTTGTGGAGGAGTAACTACAGGGACTTCAGTCATAGCTACTTTCTTTATTTTTCTGAAGACTGTTGGTGAAAAGGCCTTCTCTCTGGTATTCTTACAGAGAGTTGAAATTTTTTTTTTGATCAGTGGTCATGGTAGGCTGTTGTAACAGTGGCTCAATTGATGGCCCTGGTCTCTCCGCGAAGGAATGTACCAGGCAGCTGGTTATCCGATGCTGAGGATTGCTGTACTTTTGGCAGGCGTCTGGGCACTGGCTTTATATGTGCCCAATACTAAAACAATTGGCTTGGGGAAAGTCTTCCACAGATTTTCGACCGAGCTGCAGCGTAGGCATTGTCGCTACTCTCTGGAGTAGTTTACCATTATTCGTCCCGTGCCGATGTTAAGTGAGGCACAGATAACCTATGTCCATAATAGTGAAAGTTAACCCCTGGAAGAATCAAGTGGGATATTCCTTGGAAACCTTACGCTTGATGTTCCTCGTTTTTTCTCACTTCGCAAAGTGGGAAAAAACGTATTAATTCGTATTAATATGTAATCTCTGGCTGAATACATTCCATCGAGAACCTTTCGATCTTAAGAGTCTTCACTTTGCTGCCATGACCGGCAACATGGTTCCCTTGTATACAGAGAAGCCCTGTAGAAGTTTATCTCTCGAATATTTTTTTTTCACTACGACGAAAAACATTCCACATGCATATAGAGTAAAGGATATATGGTCTGTGCTCCGATGAACTCCTTCAAACTGGAATCCATTTACTCATACTTTGCTTATCTCTCTCTCTCTCTCTCTCTCTCTCTCTCTCTGTATGTATGTATATATATATATATATATATATATATATATATTTTCACATATATTTCATATATATACACACACTCTATTATATACATGAAAAGATAAATCGAAATTTGTAACGTTTTTATGTCACGTTTTTTGTCTTAACAGCTTACCGTCTCTTACCTGCTTACCAGTCCGGAACTCGGGGTGGTTCGGCACGTAGACGCCAGGGGGAGGAATACCCGTAGTATATATATAAAAAAAAAATCAGCTAACGCCTTTTTATTCCCGTATACGGGGAGTAGGCGATGCCATTTAGCCCTATCTAACTTTTGGAGCCTGAGTGGGCAGTTCAATCTCCACTGGTACCTATCAGAGATAGATGGCCCAAGGCTATCACTAATTATGCAGTTCACAGTGAAGAGAGACGGCTCAAATGTGCAGCCATCTCCTTGTCCCTAACCCTAACACAATATATTTAATGTCTGAAATAATGTGGGTTCTACGGTCGATTTTCTTGAGTTTACAGGACGAAAAACCCGAGTTTCCGGGAGGAAAAACCCGCTTTCCCGTGCCAGAGATCGACTAACTCGGGAACCGGTCGAAAAAAGGCTTAGAAAAATTTCCTTTAGTCGCCGACTAGACTCGAAACCAAGTCTTCCTTCGTGCGGCTAAGCGCCGTGGTATGCAAACGCCACATCCACTGAGCTACAAGGCTCAATTAGTGTGTGTGTGTGTGTGTGTGTGTGTGTGTAACACTTCGTTTATTATTATTATGTTAGAATAAAGTCCATCTGGCAGAAATCCAACTCTTGTGGGAAAAGAAAATATCCGCACTAGAGCAAGGAAGTTAGTAGTGAACATAACAATTAGTATAGATATGAAACCTGGGAAGCACAGAACTTATGTGCGGTGAAAGAGTAGAGAAACACGGCCTGTACAAAATAATTGGTGAGAGTACCTGCGAAGAAAACAAAAGAAAAGAAGGGAGAGGAGAAGGCTAAAAAAGAGAGAGAGGAGGGAGGAAGAAAGAGGCCCTCAGCTCATAAATCTCATCTTTCTAGCTCGGTGTTATCAGATGTTAATTTTATGTATAAGCTTTTCAGAGGGTCTTAGAAGTAGAAATGACCATTGAAATACTGGTGCGAGGTGATCCAAGGGACGATTCTGAGCTGGCGTGGGCTGGATTCTTCTTCCAGCTACCCCTGTAGAAGACCGTGAAACAAAGTTCGCAGAAAGACACTCAGATAGAACCTGTGGAAAAAGATGATAGACTAGAAATCAGATTGTGAGATGTATACCATGCTACTGCTGATGGAGATGTAAAAGCAGTAGCAAACAGAACTTGACAGAGCTATTTGTTAGTATACAGGATGGGAGTGTTACACTACTGGATGTTAAATCTAGTTTCGCTCCCCCAGCTCACTAGATGTGAAAACCTTAAAAAACCGTTGAATTATAAAGAACGATCCGATGAAGTTGCAACAAGCTAGGGGGATTCGCGTTATTAGTAATTTTTTTCCTTACCTTCCATATTTAGTATTTCAACTAATTAATGATAAAGATTAATAATTTCTGTCTGTTGGTAAGTAGTGGAAGATCTGTAGGTGGACTTATTCTTGCAGTCGGAGAGGGATGCGAAGAATTTCGCTCATTCTCCTCCATATGGTATTGAACAGTGGACGCTTGTAGAAGGCGTGCTCCACAGTCTTCAGGCTCCAACAAAAGTCACTAAGGGGGTTCCTGGTGGTATGGAACCTCCATATGTTCATGTTAACTGACAGATTGCTGTAGGCTATCCTCCTTGCTAAGTCCTTCCTCGACGAACACTCTCGCTGTTTAATGAGGTGATTAGATAAGATGGTGCTTTTGATCTCTACCAGAACTTCGGTTCGAAGGATGTTTAGGAGGTGTTGGTACCATGTGTTGCTCTGCCGGATGCCGTTAATACCCGAAGAGCTAGCTGTTGGAATAGCTCGCAAAGGCTGGTTTGTAATATTCCTGGACAATTTCCGTTGGTAGTTTGTGAACCCTAAAACTGGAAGCTTGAACCCCAAGAAATATCGAACAGGACAGGGAAACCCAAGCCCCCAAGCTTCTCTGGAATTTGAAAGAATTCTGTATCAACCCCATGGCCTAGATTGCTTCAAAAAATTCAAGAGTTTATATATATATATTAGGGTTACCAAGTAATTTTATAAACTTGGTTATTAAACTTGGTTATGGACGAGCGACCAGCAATGGTTAATATATAAATTAACAAAAATATAAACACCGTTAGTAATTTTAAACACGTTAGTAACTATCAAAAAGAAAGTAACTGTGAAAGAATTTCGGAGGGAAAAGGAAGGTCTCCTGCCCGAAATGCAATCAGTAACCATTCATGCAGACACAGTGGCATTGATTTGGCTCTATCACATTCCAGTAATTTGTACAAAGTACAAACATGTGACTCGTTTCATACCACGATGCACTTTACCCATGGGAGTATCCATTGACTTCTTTCCAAGCAGTGTATGATAGTATGATATATATATATATATATAAGTGATGATAAAATTAAATCCTCTAGCACAGCGTTCCCCAAATGGTGGGTCATGACCTGACACAGAATCACGAAAGCTAAATGCCAGGTCGCCTAAAAAAACTTTCGAAAACCTAGTTGTTTCGTTTTGGGATTTTCTTTTTTTCACGAAACTCTAAAATACAAGTATTATAATTTAATTTTTTTCACAAAACTCTAAAATACAAGTAATATAATTAATAGAGACGAAAAAATTATTAAGACTTTTATTATTATTTTATTATTTATTATTAGGAAAAAAATTAATAGGAGTACGTCCGCATCGTCATTTACAGTCTCTGTTCGCGGTAAAGTAGCTCAACTAATGGCAGTTTGCGTCAGGAGTATCCAGTTTTAGCAGAAAAAGCGGAAAAAAATCAGCTAACGCCTTTTATTCCCGTATAGGGAGTAGGCGAGGTTTAGTCCAATCTAACTTTTTTGCAGACTGAGTGGGCAGTTCAATCTCGACTGGTACGCAATCAGAGATAGCTGGCCCAAGGCTATCACTAATTGAGCAGCACTCAGTGAAGAGAGATAGCTCAACAAGTGCCGCCATCTATAGTTTCCTAATCCTAACAGACTATGTTTTATGTATGAGACAATGTGGGTTTTATGGTCAATTTTCTTGCGTTTCCTGGACGAATAAAAGCACTTGCCCGTGCCAGAGATCGACCATCGCAAACCGGTCGAAAAACGGGTAAGAAAAAATTTCTTCAAGTTGCCGAGTAGATTCGAAAGCAAGTCTTCCTTCGTGCGGTCAAGAGCTGTGGTGTGCAAACGCCACATCCACTGAGCTATACAGGCTCTCTTTGTCACTACTTCCCTGTGCCGGGAGTGCCTTTTGTCAAAACCTATAAGTGTGAAACAGGCTTTTCAACACTGGTTTTTCTAAAAAAATAAATATAAAAACCGATTGGAAGTCGAACCGGATTTAAGAATAAAGTTATAATATTTTCCTCCAAACCTGAAGTTTCTAATTAACAAACAACAGCATCACACTTCTCATTAATAAATTACTTGGCTTTAGTTTAATTTCTTTATATTTTTGTAAGAGTAAATGCTTCTTTATTATAATAATAATAAATGAAAACTCTATGAACATTCAAATCTGTTTTATTTTACCTATTGGCCATAAAAATTTTAGTGGGTCACGAAGATAAAGTATTAAAATAACCGGGCCACGGAAAAAAAAATTTGGGAAACCTTGCTCTACCGTTATTAGAGGATATTTTCTGTAAAAACTATAAATAAATATAATTATATATTATGCCCATGTAGGTGGCACTGCGGTTTGTCTTTATTTCTGCATGTTGAGAAGCGTTTATTTCTTTTCAAGTTTTGTCTCGTGTGGCATGTGTTAGGTAATTGTGTACTCTATATGTGTATTTTTTTTTAAAATAATTTTTAATATTGTGTTTGTTTCCGGTATTTGTAATTTGCATACTTTAATTATCTTGACTGTAGCATATTAGTCATATATGCTATTTTTCATAGTCAATTTTCTTTTTTGGACAAGTTAGACAATTATTCTTTGTCAATCAACGATCAGAACGGAACAAAGGTAATATAACGTATCCTACTATGTATGTAAGATTATGTTACGTGCAAGATGTTACGTATCTATTAATATTTATTTATGGCACGCGTATGGGATTCCACTACACAAACTATCGTTCGCGATATGTAAAATGGTTTACAAATAATGGTTGAAATTGAACAATGTAGTCTTTGCAGAATATTCCTTTCTTTTCCCACCTCTAATGTATTCGTCCACTATGTTTGAACCATGTCACCAGTTTTTTTTTGTTTGTTTGTTTGTTTGGTATAAAATTGCCTAAAGTGTGGCTATGAGCTTCAAATGTTTTTATGGAATTTCCTCACATTTTTTCTTTTTCTATTCTTTTCTTTCTATTTTTTCCTCAACATTTTCATATTCAATATGCAAATTTCTTTGCTATTCAGCCATATGTTAATTTTTTATAGTAAAATAAAACCAGCACACTCCAGATAGGTGGGTTTTTCTACAGAAAACCAGTGTACATGCAAAATATTAATACACTATCTTACGCATGAAATATGGCATATTAGAAACATTAACAGAGCTAGAGCTGTTTATTCCAATTGCATATCAAAATTTCTTAATATATATACATCCGACAAAAACAAGGGATTACCTGCTTCCCCTCTATTTTCATGCAGACCATTACAGAACCACATGAAATAAATACTTCACTTATCTATGTAGATCACTGGGGCACAATGAGTACTAACATGCTCTTTCCAGGTGTTTTTCTTGGGATCTTAGGTAGAGAATGGAGAATTACTGTTCTAATCCAATGATTCTAGGTTGCCCTTGCTGTTTTTTTTTTAGTGTTATTTAGGTATCTGATCTAGCCATGTGGCCAAGCTACCAGATATTTCAGATGTATTTTAGTGATATTTTCTCGTTCAGCAATGTAGATTTTCCTTAATGCTATCATTTGTTGTGTGTAGTAGTCTTTTCTCATCCTCCTTTAGCAATGTTCAACTTGCATTCCATATAAAAGATAGAGAAGGGTATTGATGAGATAGTCTTGTAGTTGTATGTTATTGTCCATTCAAAAAGGCTGTAACTTCTGATGGGCAATAGTTGCTCTAGCAATGCATGCTTTTATATTGTATTTAGACCAGCCATCTCTACTGTATGCTTCCCAAGTAGGTGAATTTGAATCTTTCTACTTCCAATTTTTCATCATTAACTGAAACTTAGGCTTATTGCCTGAACATATTGCATTTGATTTGCAAATAGTAATCTGTAATCACTAAGTGCCTTAGAAACTGATGTTCATTCTCTATTAGGTCATTGTCACTGTTGAATCTGAGATCAATTTCCCCCTCCCCCACAAACTAATTTCAATACCACTTTTCCAAGCTTTATACACACACACACACACACACACCTGGTCTAGTCATTAATACTGCTACAACTTGAACAGCACATAAACCTTTAATATATCATTAACTCATTTACATCTTTCAGCAAATACAAACCTATATGTATAATGTGTATATGGCAACACTCAGTGTTTAAAATGTGTTCCTTCTGCCTTTACATGTCCAAAGTCAGGCCACAAGTTGATGATGGCATGCACAACAGCCACTGGAAATGCTGCCACTGCTTGCTCCAAATCCACCTTTAGGCTAGCATTGCTGGGGTATTGTTTTTTTGCAGGCTACCCTCTCGAGCTCAGACCGCAATTCCAATGGATTCAGATTGGAATGGCCAGTCAGATGACACATGCAGTGTCACACTCCATGGCATATACCCAATCATTTTGGCAGTTAAATGACTCTTCAGTGGTGAAATCTGTGAAGAGGATATGTTCATGACAGAGTGCCTTTTGATTTTATCGCCCTCTGTAGCAATGCGTCATTCTACTGAACACTTCCTAACACAAATTGTTAGGGAGTGTTCAGTAGAATGATGATAGGTCATTGCCTGAACTCCCTTCCCCTCCCAGGTCATCTGTCAGTCAGTACACATTGTTTCTCTGCAAAACATAACATCTTTCTGCATTCTTACAGGATTACAACGGAGGCATGCCTTCACAGCCCTGACAAGCTGTTGTGTCCTAATGCAGTATGGCTGACCTGTTCTTTGGGAGTCTGTCTTCTGTATAACATTTAAGTTTAGTACACAAACATCTTGCTGCTCAGAGTTTTTAGCAAGATGAAAATAACAGGTGGCTGCATTCCAACTTGCTATTACAGCTACATGGTTCTCATAATGTCCCTACTGCATGTTAACCTGAACAGCTAGACAACTTTTGATAAAAATGTGAATGTTGGCTATGCACAGCATCATTAATGGAACCAGGCTCATGCAGTTCTATGGTCAGTGCAGTGGTATGCAGAAGTTGTAATATCTATGGCAAGACTATATACAGTAATCCCCCCCTCCTTATCTGCAGTCAACCCTGGTCCAAAAATATCAAATTCATGCCATGTACCCTCACGGGATATGATAGTACCTCATGAAAAATTTGCATCATTACTAACTTCCTATCTACAATTTTCCTCCAAATCAGTCTGTTACCTGTCAAGACTCCATTATCAGATCTTATATTTCTATCTTCTAAGGCACTTTTTATCATATCAATCCACCTATATCTTGGTCTTTCCTGCCAACCTGGCAGAGAACACTTGTTTTGCCAATCTTTCCTTGCCCATTCTGTTTAAGTGACCATACCACCTTAGATTAACTATGCTAATGCATTTCTGGATGCTGACAATGTCAAGTTATATATAACATATAACTTGACATATATAATGTCGGGGTGCTTAAGGGTTAAAGCTTCAAGTAGTTTAATATAATAAAAATTAAGTGTTTGCCTTTAACATTGATTTGTGTTAATATATCATTTTGGTTAAAGTCATGAGTCATAACTTCTAAAAGATCTAAAGTAGATCTAAAAGCTTGCCTACTAGCTAATCTGTGCAATGATGGTTAGCCATGCTAATACTGAGAGAGCCTACTTCGTAGGATTCTCATTGAGTTAATTTACAGATAACTGAGCACAGCAAAACTTAGGCATGTTGTTTGTGAAAAAGTTGCATTGCAAGAATAAATAATTAGAATTTTGTAAGGAAACTGTTTTCACAAGCCGTTGTGGATGGTCTCACTGCAAATGAACCATCCTCCATGTAAAAATTTACTTTCTTCTTTCATCACCACACCTTTGCACAATTACAATTTCTAGTGATCTGAAATTATGTTATGTATAAAAATTGTTAATTATCTCTGGACTTTTCAGGAAATCAAATTTGAGCACAAATAGTTTATAGTCTGACCATTGCCTTATACAGTAGTAAACCCACTTTATTGTTTCTACCTGTACTCTGAAACATCTGGCTTGTGAACTTCAGGTCTGCCGAACATCACTCCAAATCTCGAATTTTCAACCCTAGAAAGTTTCACCTAGTACTGTACATAGCCCTATAACTTTGCGTTACAAGTTCATTACCTTACAACCATTAACTTTAAAAACTGCAACCTGATTTGTTTGCCCAAGATAAGGATTGAAATTTCAGGTGCTTGAGTGATGTATCGCTTTACAACTCTGGCTTTGCATCAAACAACTGAATATTCTCTAAAACCCTTGACATATCAACAATAGGGATAGGTGAATACAGCTCTGGTTATACTGTTGCCTTTCTTTTCTAACCATCATGTGGGAGGCTTAATGGATTGTATACAGTGCTCTGAAAGGATTAAAAACAATTTAATTCTTCCTATATTTCGTCTCAGTCAATGAGACATCTTCAGGGATTACAAAAAAAACAATGTTTTTTTTGTAATCCCTGAAACAAAAAAAGTATCAAAAACTAATAACAAACAATACTAAGCCCAACCACGTGGGTGACACTAAAGTCCTGTCTAGGTGGAGTGTCCTCTAAGGGGTTGTAGGTGGCCTGGAATGTAAAGTGGGACCTCTGGTGATAAGCATTTCCCAAAGCTTAATGCAACCATATTTGTTAAGATTTGGTTGATTCCTGAGAGCGGCTGCTGATTCTAAGAATAGTTCACCTATATAGGACTTTAGTGTAAAGAGAGAGACTATTCATAGAATCAGCAGCAGCTCTCAGGAATCAACCAAATCTTAACAAATATGGTTGCATTAAGCTTACTAAGAAATGGGAAACGCTTATCACCAGAGGTCCCACTTTACATTCCAGGCCACCTACAACCACCCTTAGAGGGCGCTCCACTTAGGACTTTAGTGTCACCCATGTGGTTGGGCCTTAGTATTGTTTATTTGTTTTTACGTTACATTAGTTTTTCTGTAATTCCTGAAGATGTCTCAGTGACTGAGACAAAATATAGGAAGTATTCAATTCTGTTTTAATCCTTTCTGAGTGCTGTATACAATCCATTAAGCCTCCAACATGATATCCCCACAGCACTTAAGCCTCTACACACGGTTTTCTAACCATGTTCGAGGAATTTGAATAGCATGCATGAATGAATTGCAGTACAGTCTTGTGCTGCAATAAGTGGTGAGCAGTATCCTTTGTGAATCAGTATGCCAACAGTTGGCATGCTGAGAGGCTGCATTCTGGATGTTTTTTGTAATGTCATGTTTTAGTGGTTTGATTTTCTTCTCCAAATGGCAATTTTCAGGAGCAAGGAATCTGCATCAGTATTTGCTTAAAACTCCAAATGCTACAGAAACCCACTGAATGCTCAAAGAAGTTACTTAAATTAAGGGGATATTAAATCCCACATAGTTTTAAAACCGAATAAGAAACTCAAAGATTGGAATCAGAGAGTTTCTTGCCGAATATAGTAAACTATAAAGTATTGGCGACACTAGCGTTAGCAAATGCAAGTGATCCTAGTACGTAGTACAATACCGGGCAGCTCGTTGCAAAGGTGGGGGAGTTCAGATCGCTATTCTTTGGTATTTTCCTTAAGTAACTTAATGGTTGCACCTGTTTGGATAACTCGTTCGCAGAGTATATAAGTTCTTTTCGCTATACACTTTGGTATTAGGTCTAGCTACTCACTGATGAAGCCTCAAAAAAGGCTGAAACCGGTCTGGGTAGTGACCTCCCTCCATAATGTAATAACAGCATACATTTCCTAGGAAATGTGTTTTTACATTATGGAAAATACCTAAGAATAGCGATCTGAACTCCCCCACCTTTTGCAACGAGCTGCCCGGTATTGTACTACATACTAGGATCACTTGCATTTGCTAACGCTAGTGTCGACGATACTTTATAGTTTACTATATTCGGCAAGAAACTCTGATTCCAATCTTTGAGTTTCTTATTCGGTTTTAAAACTATGTGGGATTTAATATCCCCTTAATTTAAGTAATGTTTTCATTGCTGAAATGAACTTATTAGCTCTTTATATTTAAGTAGCTCAAAGAAGTGTTTGTTTGTTAATTATACTATGAGCCAAAGCAACTTATGATACAAAGTGGTTGTCCAGAATGCTGCTTGTCATCTGTCAACAACAAGCAGCATTCTGAACAACCAGCAATGAGCCCAGCATTGGAAATTATCAAGTGCATGAGGCTATCCTTGCAGATCACTAGCAAACTATCCATGATGTACATCTGTTGTAATGGGGATGTTCAATGCATATTGTCATGTTTTGAACAAGCAGAATTTTTGTGAAATGACCAAAAAGAACATTGTGTTGCTGGCTATCAACAGGGAGCTCAAAGATCAAGCCAGGGATGACCTTAACACCTCAAAGGTCATAATGATGAATCATGGGTTTAGTTGAGACCTGAAACAAAGCTGTTTATTGCAAAATTCACTGTGGGCAAAAAAAAAATGCGGTCAAGGCAGTGTTCAAGAACCCCCCCCCCCAGTCAAATTGTTAACAGCATGTTTTAGTGTGAGGCTTGAAGTGGCTAAGGGAGAGCATTTGGTATACACATCCAGCCAAGTGGAAGAGTAACAACTGGCTTTTTCACCATGACTACTTGCAAAAGTTATTTCTCCCCCATGACTCCTGATCCCCAAGATGAAATTTTCTGGTTGATAGGGCGTTTTGACACGATTAAGATCTAGGAAGAATTTAAGGTGGTGCTTAACACGTTCGCTGCCAACTACGAGTATACTCGTAGTGGGTAAACCTGCTTCACAAGCCAGCTACGAGTATACTCGTATGACGCTTACCGCCGCGAACGAGATTATTGTAGTGACCTTGAAGAAGTGAAAATGCTTGGCTTGTGGGGCTAGCATCAAAACTGTGTATTCTCATAGACCGTATATGCTCTGTACAAGCCAACTACGAGTATACTCGTAGGACGTTTACCTCCGGTAACGAGATTATCATACTGACCTTGAAGAAGTAAAACTGCTCGGCGTAGGGGAACAGACCATGCCAAAGTAGCGTGGCAGCGAACGTGTTAACAGTCACATAGAATCATGGAAAAAAACACTAGGATTACAGTATATATTCCCAAGGGGCCTACTTCAAAGAAGATGGTGGAAATCAGAATCATGTATCTGCAATCATGGACTGGTCAATCTGACCTTGCAGGCATGTATCTATGCTTTGGATACAACCCACAGGATCTGGAGAAAAACCACCATGCTCCATCATAGTAAATTCAAAAAAGACTGTTTTTAGAATCTGCAGCAGCACTCGGAAATCAATCGAATTTAAAGGGAGGTCTTTTGCAAATTTGCTTTCCTTTTATAATAAGGTGACTTCTGGATTTTACAAAGGCATTTGACAGGCTACCACGTAATAAACTGGTATATAATTTAAGGCAAATGGGATTGGAAAATCTGTTGGTTGATTGGAGAGTGAACTGGCTTTCTAATTGATATCAAACAGTTGTGTATAGAGGTACCATGTCTCAGAAGGAGAGTTACCAGTGGAGTCCCACAGAGTTCTGCTGTTCAATTTGTTAATGATTTTTTTTTACTCCCCACCTGACAAGAACTTTTCCAAGCCACTTCAGGTCACTTGGAGAATAAAAGGAAGAATGATTGATAGGACTTTTTGAAGATGATAGGGAATTTTATGATCTTTAGACCTTCACTGACCAAGACTTCTGAATTTAGTATAACCAGTGAAACACTTATACCTGTGTATTAAACTGCAGCTACTACTTCATATTTCTAATGCATTTATCTGCCATATTCATGATATTTTCTGTATTACTACATTGTTCAATCAGTTTTCAGTCAATCCGAGAAATCTTCAGTTTTGTTATTTCTCTATTTCTGAAAATTTCTCTACTTCTGTTTTTATGTAATTTAGCTTCATACATTTTTCTATTTTCATTTTTCTCCCAAGATGATTCTTCAGACTCCATGGAGATCTTGTGTTGTGTAATGTTACACAGCACATGCTGACTTGCTAGCATAAATTAATTTGTAGGATTTTTTTGTGGACTGCTTTATTTTGCTGTATCATCTTGGAGTGTTTTTATTATTGTTATAGACAGCAACACATGCTTTCCTGGCTGACTCGCTCGTTCCTTTAGAATTAATCCCTCATTCTGGGATTTGGTTTCTTTTCAAATATTGTGTGGGTGGATGGATGTCTCTCTCTATATATATGTGTGTGTACACACACACACACACACACACAGGCCTGACTGGTGGCATGTGCAATATACACAGGAGTTGCAGAAAAAAAGGTGCCTAAAAGATATCAAAAAATATGAGATAAGAGTTTAAACGAACAACGAATGGTACAGAATGGTACATATCATTATGAATGTACGTCTTCCGTTCAGGCCCCCTTCAGATCTTCCCAGAAACGAACAAATAAATTCTGAAATTGTATCCTGGACCCAATTATATTACTTATATTAAAAATTATATGTAATTTTTGATTAAAATTTATGAAAATATAGTTCATTTTTTGATATATCATAAATCAACTTATTAATTGAATTCCATATAAAAAAAAATTTGTATAAGCAGAACTAATCTGTAGGTAACATTATACTGTAAAGCGGTTTTCATTTGTTTTTCATTTCGTGTTCGTTTTATTCACACTTTATTCAAAATTTTTTTATAAAGACTCCGAACATTAATCACAAGAAAAATACTAGGCAGCGGCGCTGTATATATGTGTGTGATGTTAAAGATACCAATTTGATAAATCAAACGACTTCCCTGATATTGCTCAGTTAATGGTATTTATTCGCATGATATTTCAAGATTATTCAAGTAAAGAACTTTTGAAAATTATACCATTATTGGGAAGGACTAGAGGAGAAGACATTTTTTCAACTTTTGATGAATTTGTGAAACAAGACAAACTTACGCTTTTTAAACTTGTCTCTTAGTACTGATGGTGCTCCTGCAATGGTGGGTAATAAATCAGGCTTCATTTCATTATGTAAAAACTGACAAATATCCAGTTTTTTTAACGTACCACTGTGTTATTCACCAACAAGTACTGCATAGTAAAAGATTAAACACAAAGATGTTTTGGATATTACATTTAAAATTGTAAATTCTGACGAAAAGCCCTGCAATGCGGTTATTTAAGTTACAGGTAGATGATGATAGGGAACTTTTGTTGTACAATAATGTTCACTGGCTCAGCAGAAGTCAATTTTTAGAAAGATTTCTTGCATTAATTAACGACAAATTTTTCTTGATGAAAAAGGAGATATTTATCCACAATTGAATGATAAAAGATGGTTGTTACACTTATCATTTTTGGTAGATTTCTGTACAAAATAAGCAATTTAAATTTAGTTACAAAGTAGACAATTTAGAGATAGAAATTTAATTGACATGTTAAGTTCAATAAAAACTTTCTGACAATACTTACTTTTATTAAAGAAAAATATAAATTACTGCGAATTTAGATATCTCCCATATTAAAATTTTTTGAACAAAATCTAGAAATGCTTCGCTATGATTTAAAAGAATTTATTCGTGAAATACAATTACTTGAAGAAATTTCTTTATAAGAAGAAATAAATTTAAAGATTTTAATAAAACAAATGATTATCTTTTATCAATAATCCATTTCACAGAAATCATCACAGAAATTTCAAATAAAATTAGTGGGCTGTTTGATATAAACCAAGCTTAAGTAGAACTTGAGATAATAAACATTCAGAATAGTTTACATTTAAAATCAATAAACAATGAAGTCATTTGGAAGTATGCGCATGAAAAATTCCCAATATTAATTGATATTGCGTGAAAAATTCTGTTGTTTCCGATCGACATACTTGTCAGAATCCGCTTTTTCAAATATGACCATCATAAAAAATCGATCAAATTACAAATGATCATTTGGATGATTGTCTGCGATTGGGCACTTCTTCATATCAACTTGACTATGAAAATATTGCGAGGTCCAAACAATGCCAAATTTGTTTGGACCTCGTGAATTGTAAGTCAGCAGTTAGAATTGAAGGAAGTACAGGAAGATGGTTTAATGTTAAATCTGGTGTGAGACAAAGATGTACATTATCCCCCTCTGTTGTTCATTATTTATATGGATCACATTATGAAGGAAAGTGGTATATTAAACATGATATCAAAATTGGAGATGTTAATGTCAACTCTTTGCTTTATGCGGATGATGTTATACTTCTAAATAAATCCGCTACAAGTCTGCAAGATTCTCTAACTAAATTGAATAGCTGTTGTAATAGATATGGTATGAAGGTCAGCAATAAAAAGACAAAGACAATGAAAATAGGCAAAATCATTGAAAATGTCAACTGTGTGAATGGAGAACCTGTGGAACAAGTAAAACATTTCAGCTACTTAGGCATGATTTTTACTGAAGATGGTAAATTAAATATAGAAATAGACAATAGAATCAGCAAAGCTGGTATGGTGGGAAGTCAATTGAATAAATTCATATGGAGTAAGAGAGAAATTAGAACACTAAATTAGCTGTATACAAGACAGTGTTCAAACCAGTTTTAACTTGATCTGAGAGCTGGGTCAGAAGTAAAACACTTGACCAAAGACTAGAGACTGCAGATATGAGAGTCCTGAGAAAGATTATAGGCATGAACAGATGGCATCAATGGCAATATATTAAAAATGAGGATATTAGGAAAGAACTTGACATTGTCAGCATCCAGGAATGCATTAGCAGAGGTAATCTCAGGTGGTATGGTCATTTAAACAGAATGGGTGAGGGAAGATTGGCAAAACAAGTGTTCTCTGCCAGGTTGACAGGAAAACGACCCAGAGGAAGACCAAGATATAGGTGGATTGATACGGTACAAAGTGCCTTAGACGACAAATATAAGATCTGATAATGTGGGAGTCTTGACAAGTAACAGACTGATTTGGAGGAAAATTGTAGATAGGAAGTTAGTAATGATGTAAATTTTTCATGTAGTACTATCATATCCTGTACACATGGATATGCTAGCTGGTTGGGAGGTTAACATGTGTGTCCATATGTGCTTGTAGAAATGAATTTTCTTACATTTTAACAAATCCTTGAAGTGATGTGATTATTGCACATGTTAGACTACAGATTATTATGATTGATACATTTCATCTGATTAAGGATTCTTCATTTTATATACAAGTATTTGATAGGCATTTTTCTTGTTACTAATTTTTTTTTTTTTTTTTTTAAATAGATACTTGGTCACTGGCTTAAGTAAATTGTGTAAGTATATCTTATTTAAATTTTATTTCTGAGTACTAATTGTTTTGGAATTGCATGTAATTTTCTAAGCTCCAAAACGTTTGAATCCTACTCATGAAACATTATACATACCATGGGTATGTATTAATCAGTAAACTAGTCTATAATTTATTATACATATCTGGACTTATCGCAATGCATGGAATCAAATTCATTTTCCATCTTATTCTAAAAAGGGCAATGTTGAGAGCCAACTCCTACTAAAAAGCCCACCAATTAATCAGTAACCATGAGTACGGATTCTTTCAAGATCCACAACTGACCTTGTGACTTATATTACCTGCCGCTGGACACATACCACAGAAAGTGTGGAGAAACTTGTAAACTTGTGCTGTTACCCTTGGCATTTCCAAAGACTGGTATCAAGACCTAAACAAATTCTCATCCTTTGGTCTTCCTGCCACTCTCAGTAAATGGGTAGCCAACTTTCACTGGTTCTGCAAGTCATGGTAGATAGCTTCCTCTCTCTTTACGAGCTTCACCACCAGTGCTTTAAGGCTCTGTCCTATCACTTTTTTCTCCTTGTGCTGTTTGCAATAACCACTAATTCTATCCACATGTTTGCAGATGATAGTACTCTCCACTCATCCTACTCATTTGACAGACCATGCAGTACTCTGGCATTCCAGGCTACAAGATCGCAACTAGCGCCTTAAACATTGATCTACATATTATCCTCCAGTGGGGTGAGCACAACCTTGTCATATTCAATGCCACCAAAACAGTTGCATTTTCTCATGCTTTTGCATGAGAAAATGCAAACAGTTTCCAAATGCAACCAAAAGAGATCTCAACTCACCTACTGTTTACCCTTTACTCAGTAAGGCAGTGTCCCAAGATTCTCTGAGTGGAGGAAGAAAATTTTCAAGATAATGTCGGGCTTCCAACGAAACTCCTACCAGGACCTGCAGTTTGGACAGCGTTCGTTGGAGAACGCTGTTCAGTACATCAGTCACCCAAACATTAGTTTCTTAAACGAGTCCAGCTGTTGCTCAACGGGTAGGTTTGAAACAGCTTACAAGCTCAGTAAACTTGTCAACAGTTCATTGTAAACTGAACTGTTAAATTAACAGCAGTTTAAATTATCGATGCGGTTAAAAGGTAATTACCTCAACTGGCGCCATTATTTTTTCATTGTTTGAAATAGAGAGCACTATATTACATGGGAAATATCATGCATTGATAGGAATGCAAGGATAATTTTAATTAAGGGCGATTGATTTAAGTCAATTTTTTTTACCAAAGAGATCATGAAAGATTTTATTAAAAATATTACACATACAAAAGATTAAATATATTCCAAAACATAGCATATACAATTAAAATACATTACACTAAAATTTCATACAAAAAGATTGAAATACATGATACTAAGAATGCCAATACAATTAAAATAGGGAAAGTTAAGATATAAAATTTTCAATTTGAGTTGTCTTCGCTATCACGATCGCCATCTTCTGCAGGAGGATGCTCTAATCTTCGGGTGCTGATCTTTGTAGTTGGCATTCTGGAGGTGGTGGCAGCTCCTCAAGAGGAGATCTGTTGGGAGGACTGGTTGTCTATGGTGGAATCTTCGAGTTATTGCTCTATAGATTCGTTTAAACAAGCGGCGAAATACATTCAAATTCTGATATACAAAATCTGCAAACATACAGTGAGCAAATATTCCTAGGCCAAAATAAAAAGCAAACAGAATACACTGTTGAAAGTTTATTTTTCACTTGGTTAGAGTATAATAAATTTAGTTTAATCCTTTATCCAAGTGTGAGCAAACAAAGTTTGCGCCTGAAAGTATCTTCAGGACTGGGGTAAGGTGGGCACTCCTTGCAAAGGTGGAGCAAGCTCACAACACTCCTATCTCAGTATCTCCCATAATGCAAAACACATCTTGTGGATATGTCTAATGGTATGCATTAAGGGAAGGGCCACTACCCAGACTAGTTTCGACCTTTATTGAGGTCTCTTCAGTTGGAGCCAGGCTCAAGTGGAGATAGCAGGCAGAAGCATTAGCAGGTCATCTCTACCTATATGAGTTGCCAAATGGGGCGTCACCCTTTTTTTAATAAATTACTCTGGATTTAGAGAAAGATGTTGAAAGTTTATTTTTCACTTGGTTAAGAGTATAATAAATTTAGTTTAATCCTTTATCCAAGTGTGAGCAAACAAAGTTTGCGCCTGAAAGTATCTTCAGGACTGGGGTAAGGTGGTACAACACCAGGCCACTCCTTGCAAAGGTGCTCCACCTTTGCAAGGAGTGCCCTGGTGTTCATCATTAATTTCCAGATATGCACCTTGAAGGGTGCATATCTGGAAATTAATGATGAAATAAGCAAGAACATGGAAAGTCAACTTGATGCAGGGTTTTTTCTTCCTGTAATTAAACCAGCCACAGGAAAACATTAAATTTACACACTGGCTGTATTGCTTTAGCCATAATTAGAAATGGTTCTAGTATCCTGTACACCCCTTCAGGATATCAGGAAATGACTTCTGTATTTTAGCTTTCTAATGGTTTATTTTTTTTTTAAAATCTTGGATATTTAATTTTCTTTGGTTGATCATTTATAGGTGGATTTTTTCAGACTTCTGTAGTTTTCAGAAAACTTCAGTGCTCTGTTCTTTAGTATACTCGTCATGCATAAATTATTTACTCGTTTGACAAATCTTTCAGTGTGCAAACATTCCAGGCTTAAATCAGTAAATAATGCTTTAAACAGACCTTACTGTTCTTTTGATGGTATTGAAGATAGCATTGTAAAAAAATTACCTTTCTTAAATATAAAGAGCCGATCGGCTTCATTTTGGCGATATAAACATTATTCAAATTAAGGGGATATTAAATGTGGGATTTAATATCCCCTTAATTTGAATAAATTACTTTATTTGTATAAAAAACCCTTAATTCAACAGATTTCTTTTCCTGACTCTTGACAACACATGAAGTACTAAAGTTTACAACCTCTTGTGTGTGGGATTGATATTAAAAAGTTAACAATTCAGTTTAACCAGATATATCATGGATAGTGGTCTATATTTCACTGTTAAAGGATGAAATTCTTTTTTCTTATGGAATAGTCATGAAGTTTTCACCTTGGAGAACTGATAACAGTGATAATTATATATATATACATGTTTTTTTTTTTTTTTTTTTTTTGTGTCTTACAGTCCTTTTCTTTCTAGGTACAATTACATGAATTTCAAGAGAAGAGGTATAGTGCTTTTTTAAAGGTAATAATGCTTAAATTGACATTTGTTATTAATGTGATATGTAGTAAACAATAAGAGTTAGTTTTAAAGGTTTTCTGGTATTATTTACACAATTATACATTTGCCAGCTACATTGAAAATGACACTTCCTTTATAAGAAAAAAAATGTATAAAAGTCAGTCAGGGTGTAATACACAGTACTAAACGTTTTCTTTTTTTTTTTTTTTAAGTTTTGCTTTAAACAGACCTTACTGTTCTTTTGATGGTATTGAAGATAGCATTGTAAAAAAACTTGAAATCTGAAACTAACAGAATCAGTTTTATAATGAAAAGTAAATTTTATCAGGGCTATGCTAAATAGCATGCAACATTGATTTCTGCAAAACTACATCCAAATTTCCTTATTATTTTGATGAGTAAAAATAGTGTTACTAATATAAAGGAAATTCTAGAAACTTGTGGACAACAGAGTAGATGATATCTGACCAGAGACGCTACAGGTTTAAAAGCTGCACTGCATAATTGAGGTTGAATTCTGAATGACTACACTAAACCTTTTATAGTATCCATCTCTGAAAAGGGAAATAAAATGTGAGCATTAAAGGACTCTTCCTGCTTAGTGTTTCAAGTAAGATTTACACCAGTGTTCTTGAAAAGATAGTTAAGAAAAATTGAGGGACTCAGAAGCTGGGTTTAGGTCAGGATCAGATTTCACTTTAAAACAGATGATTGAGGAATAATGGCAATATATAAAAAAAAGTGAAAAAAAAAGATTTGAAAAAAAAGTGACAAGTTGCAAGAGAAAAGCTGTTTGAAATACAATATTTATGTGATGTAAGCAGGATGTCTTGAATGATACAACCCAAGGAGGGACAGGGAAGTTTGGTATAAAATCAAGTGAGACAAGAGTGGTGCACATTACTTCCACTGTTATTCATCTGTATGGATCATATAGATGTGATATACTCCTATGTAAATTCAGTACACGCAACTGCAGGATTCCTTCACTACTGCTATAACAAAATTATCGTGAAAATCGATAAAAAGACTGAAAACTGGGCGGAACATAAAAAACATAAGCGTATCCTGAATGGGAACAGAACAAGTAAAATCTTATCTAGGCAGAGTGGAGATAATACATTCACTGAACCTTACACACTACAGTGCACAATGAATGTATTTTTAGTACAGAAGGAAACTTAGAAATAGACAACAGAATTAACAAAAATGACTTAGTGGGACTAATACTGAACACTGTAAAACTACCTAAACAAAAGTCATGGGAGGACTTTGACAAGAACATAGCAAATAAATATCAAGAAGGTCGCAAAATATTTTGGAGGTTGTTGAAGAAGCTTAGAAATGGAGGAAAGGGTACTGTAAAAGGAGTTAAAGATAATAAAGGTGACTGAAAACCGGAGGAAAAGAAATCCTTGAAGTATGGAGTAATTACTTTGAAAATTTGCTAAATGAAACAAGCAGTGATGACAGCACAGTGATTTAAAAAAAAAAAAAAAAAACACTGACCAGGCATGTAGTCAGGGATACATATCCATACTTGAAGTAGAAAAAGCCATCAAAGGCCTAAAATGTGGAAAGGCAGCAGGAATAGATGATATTCGACCAGAAATGCTAAGTATAATGGTATAAAAGTCTTACAGTGGCTGCACTGCATAGTTCAGAAAGCCTGGACAGAGGGACGAATTCCAGATGATTGAAGTGGAGCTCTCATAGTACCCATATATAAAAAGGGAAATAAAACTGAATGTGAAAAGAGGTATTTCCCTACTGAGTGTTCCTGGTAATGCAAGTATACTTGAGAAACAGTTGAAGAATTGTAGAAGAACAAGCTGGATTCTGGCCAAATAGAGGCTGCCAGGATCAGATCTTCACTTTACGACAAATAGTGGAGAAATCATGGGAATATAACAAAGATCTCTGTGAGTTTTGTAGATCTGGAAAAGAGAGAAGAAGCCAAGAGAGAAGCTATTCAATATGCTATAGTTATATGGTGTCAATGGGGCATTATATCAAGCAATATTTAGTCTTTATTTGAGTTGTAAGTCAGCAGTTAGAATTGAAGGTAGTACAGGAAGATGGTTTAATGTTAAATCTGGTGTGATACAAGGATGTACATTATCCCCCTCTGTAATTCATCTATTTGGATCACATTATGAAGGCAAGTGGTATTAAACATGATATCAAAATTGGAGATGTTAATGTCAGCTCTTTTGCTTTATGCGGACAATGTTATACTTATCAATAAATCCGCTACTAGTCTGCAAGATTCCTTGACCAAATTGAATAACTGTTGTAATAGATATGGTATGAAAGTCAGCAATGAAAATAGGCAGAATCGTTGAAAATGTCAACTGCATTGTGAATGGAGAACCTGTGGAACAAGTAAAACATTTCAGCTACTTATGCAAGATTTTTAGTGAAGGTGGTAAATTAAATATGGAAATAGACAACAGAATCAATAAAGCTGGTAGAGTAGGAAGTCGATTGAATAAATTCATATGGAATAAGAGAGAAATTAGTCAGAACACTAAATTAGCTGTATACAAGACAATGTTCAAACCAGTTTTAACTTATGGATCTGAGAACTGGGTCAGAAGTAAAACACTTGACCAAAGACTAGAGACTTCAGATATGAGAGTCCTGAGAAAGATTATAGGCGTGAACAGATGGCATCAATGGCAATATCATATTAAAAATGAGGATATTAGGAATGAACTTGACATTGTCAGCATCCAGGAATGCATTAGCAGAGGTAATCTCAGGTAGTATGGTCATTTAAACAGAATGGGTGAGGAAAGATTGGCAAAACAAGTTTTCTCTGCCAGGTTGACAGGAAAACGACCCAGAGGATGACCAAGATATAGGTGGATTGATACAGTAAAATGCCTTAGAAGACAGAAATATAAGACCTGGTAATGTTGAAGTCTTGACAAGAAACAGACTGATCTGGAGGAAAATTGTAGATAGGAAGTTAGTAATCATGTGAATTTTTCATTTAGTACTATCATCCTGTACATCCCTTGAGGGTGCATGGCAGGAATTTGATGATGACTTAGTGGGGAGTCATCTAAATAAATTTATATGGAATAAAATAAATCATTGAAGCCACTAAAGTGGCTATATGAACCAACTTTAATTTATGGATCTGAAGTAGAAATAAAATATGATGATCATAATAATCGTATGATGATACATGGCAGTGAGGCTCTTTTATGGGGAGATATGGCCCCATCTCAGTCCCTCAAAATTTTATCTGGCCTCCAGAACTGGCATAGCTGATGAATCAGACCTATGGTTGGGTCAGTATTCCTGACTATAATCGGTGTGTGTTCACTGGACCGGCTTGCCGGATGAAAAACCCTAGATAAACTGGTGGGAAAAACCCTGCTGTCCAAGACCGGCAACTTGCCTATGGCTGAGGAAGATCCTTAAGATCCTCGTGTCGTCGATGGGAATCAAACCTAGGACATCCTTCCCCAGGCATATGGTTGCAAAGCACATAGCCACTAGGCTAACTGCGTGGACATAAAACATGAACAAAGACTAGAGAGCTAATCTGCGAGAAAAATTAGGGGAGTGAATTGATGGTGTCACTGACAATTATATTACAAATGAAGATATTAGGAAGAAATTTCTTAAACAAATGGGAAAGAAAAGGAAATTAATGGCTAGCAAAAAATTTGATAGTAGGATGGGTAGGAAGAAGACTCCAATGAAGATAAAATATCTAGGTGAATTGATGTAGTGTCTTAGAAGACAAATGAGCACTGACAGATTGTTAGTAAGAGATTAAAATGTCAAATTTTAACCTGATACTGTGATTATATCCTGTATACTTTCTCTCCCTTGAGGACATACCAGGAATTCGATAATTATAGTGGTATCTTGCTAATCCAAACTAAGAAAAACCGTGCTCGTTCGGATTAGTGAAAAGTTCAGATTAGCGAATTTCCCCCAAGAGGCAGTAATAACTAGCGTTTAAGACAAAAATAATCAGATTCTAATGGTACATCAATTTAACTTTGTAAATAAATGAAGTAACTGATAGAAAAAAGCTACTGTACTGTCATATAAAACTTCGAAAATAATACAAGTTTATTTTAGTAAAAAATTTAGTTTGTATGTACCTTTTTGTATTGTTGAGGATTCTGATTTAATAAAATTGCATTTTTACATAACTTATTTGCTTAAAAAATATGATTTTCTTGTACACAACACAAAAAAAGTTTTTATTTCCTTCTAAAATAAGTCGCTGATTTTCTTTTGCTTCTTGGAAGCTAAACTTTTTTCGAATGCTTCTTCTCAGAGCTCATTAGCAATATAAAAATATTATGGATTGGCGTATCATTCTGCTTAGCCTATTCTATATGCATGTTAAAACTATCAACTGCTTCATGTTTTTTTTTTTTTTCTTCAAATTCTTTATTGTCATCAGTGTCTGCTAATTAATTCTGTATCATCATATTTATAATTAGAGCATCTGATTTGATTTCAAATTCACTTTCGGTTCTACCTGTAATCCATTCCCTAACATCTGTGAAATTTCAACATTTGAAATTCTAACCAAATTATGCACGTTTTGAATTTCCGCTTTTTGTGTATCACCGTAGTTATCTTCGTAAATTCTAGAAGGCCACAGTTTTTTCATGACGCTCGACAGCGGTGATTCATGCCGACAATACAGTACGTACTGTACAGTATAAAAAAGCAAATGTGAACGAACACACAAATCAAAATAGGCCTACAGTGTAACAATACAATCGACAGTATGAAAAAAATACTGTACTGTAATAATAAAATAAATAATAATTATTAAATAGAAATAATACGTAATAAATAAAACTTTTTTTTCCCCCTTTCAAACAGTGGTTTGGATTAGCGAGATACTACTGTACCTTGAATATTGTTCACACACTAGAAAAGTGAAGGGTATAGAAATCTGAAAGACTAGTTTGCAAAAGGCTATCACATTGCAGGTAAGCCAAAGGTTGTTTCTTTAATCATAGTGGTTATAACATTTTGAGTATGCTGTAGTAAGTGATGAAAGTATAAAATGTTAGATTTGGTAATTTGTATAGAAATTTCATTGGTTATTATCTATCAGTGTACACTGTTATGGGATGAAATACTTTTTCTTATAATATGCTGAAGAAATTTTCACCTTGGAGAACTGATAACAGTGGTAATTCTATAAGTTATTTTTTACTTATTTTATTTTTTTATCTTAATAATATCAAACTGATTTTTGCAGGTTGCAGCTGCTATAAAGAAAATGCATTTACATGGAAACTTACCTTCTGTAAAGGTAAATATTTGTTATATTTCTTTATTAATTTAAAAATATAATTTTCCCTCTAATCTTGGAATATTCATTACAAATGTTTATGGGGAGGGGGACTGCTTAAGGGTCAAAGCAGTATAACTGGCAGGAGACTTCCATGCAGAGAACTGACCAGGACTTCTGACCTTGTGGTAGACTTACGTATCTATATGGATACTGAATGAGTGAGGATGAGCTGGCAAATTTGGGATTTAGTAGACGTATTCTTATTATCTTAAAAAAATGCAGAATGATAGTACAATGTGACAGAATTGCATGCTCACATTGTTAAACAAGACCATTGTTCTTGTCAGAAAACCAGGGCAAACATGCAAAGTCAGCTACTGGAACAAATTGCAGACATGTCCCATCTCAAAATCAGCAGAGTTCAAGATTGATAATATTAGTTACTTAAATAAACTCTGATTCCGATCTTCGAGTTTCTTATTCGGTTTTAAAACAATGTGGGATTTAATATCCCCTTAATTTAGATAATATTAGTGTAAGAAGCATCAATCAAAGCTTTGTCATGCACTCAGGCTATTTCATCTGCAGAAAAAAAAGCTCTGTAGTTGGAATTTGGATTCTTTGTTCTATCTTCACCTTATGCTCATGCTTTGACTAGTTTCTGGTTAAAATATTTACAATAATAAAAAATTTATTGAAATGATTATCATTATTTTTACTAAATAGCATAAGGAAATTACAACGTATACTAGGATATACATTGAAATAAATTTTAATACACTTTCAATATTGCCATTTTTACAGGAACTTAAAAACAAGACGTGCACACAAGCACAACAAACAGTAAATGAGGACGAAGCAGGAAGCTATTCTTTCTTCTAAAAGCCAAAGCTGTTCTACTGTGGCCAAACAGGCAGGACAGCTAATATCAGAATTTCAGAACACAAGGACTACATCCGGTTTTGCCAATACAGCCACTGGTCTTGCAGACCATGCGCTGGATATCCACCATAGAATATGGGTGGAAGAAAGCGACGGTAATACACCGTAGTAAATTCAAATACAAAAGGCTTTTCATGGAATCGGCCTCAGCCCTAAGAAACAATGCAAACAAATTTGGGAAACCTACATCAGAAGACCTTCAGCCCAATCGCCCAAGAATACCAACATTGCCTGCTAGGGGGCACCATCAGGACTCTTAGGAGAAAGAATAGCTTCCTGCTTAGTCTTCATTTACTGTTTATTGTGCTTTCATACACGTGTCTTGTTTTTAAGTTTCTGTAAAAATAGCAACGTAACACTGCCGAAATATTGGAAGTGTATTAAAATTTATTTTTAATGTACATCCTAGTATATGTTGTAATTTCCTTAAGCTATTTAGTAAAAATGCATAACCAACGTCTGAGCCTTTCCACGAGAATTACGATAATCCATGGAGATGCCATCTGACGTAAGGCCTGCCATTACAGTACAATGAAGTTAAAGCTATCAAGACAACTGAATTGTCTCTCCTTCCTAAAACGCTGCTGGAATAACTAGGTAATCCCAAACTGTTTCAAATTTAAGCACCATTTCTCTTTGCAAAAGGCTCTTCGTATTTATAATCGTGCCAGCCAAGCTTTGCTTAGGGAACAAATCGCTATGACTCGCCATTTCCTGAATGATGCAACTTATCTATCCAGGCACTCGAAGGTGACCTTTCAAGCACCTTAAACCACGAAATTTGGTCTATTTTATACAACATCTCGTGCATTGCTGCAGACAAAGAATTTAAAAAATACGAGATCGGCGCATCAAAAAATTTGAAAATTTAAAAAAGTTCAGTTAGTGTAAAACCTGAAGCACTCGACACTCTCACGTGGCCACAACTTCCATTGCGCCCAGAAGAATACCTGCTGAAGATATTATGATATGAATTGATCGTGGGATATGACACCTTCCAAACTACATCACCAATGATATTAGACTGGATGCGGCTTGTGTTCTGTCCAAAGCAAAACCGCTGAAAAACTAACATGCCCAGTAAGGAAATTAAATCTCTACTAAAATTAAAGAAAAACAAGGAAATAATCACCAAAGCGGATAAAGGGAATGCCACAGTATTGCTTAACCAAAAGGATTACACAGGTAAGTTGAATGCTCTATTGTTAGATCGGGCCACTTGCCTCCCTATTGAGTACAATCCCACCAACTCACAAATTAGAAAACTCCAGGCTCCTTAAGGTCACTTCTTGGCATGTAAAAGTGTATTAAAATTTATTTTAATGTATATCCTAGTATACGTTGTAGTTTCCTTAAGCTATTTAGTAAAAATGTATAACCAATGTCTAAGCCTTTCCACGAGGATTATCAGTATTGTATAGATTTCTTTCTGTTAAAGAAAACTGTCCACATAATGTTCCATGAATAATAGTGTTCTTTGCTATTTGATAATCTTCACATTGTTTTTCATTAATCTTATATCCTCATATCTGGCACTGCATATAAATCATTCAGCATTAGTGAATTGAACAAAAAAAAAACTTTGGATTTTAAGTCTAGCATATCCTATTCTGGTTTCTTCCGCATTAAGAAAATAGAAGGTGGAGGGAAGATTTCTAAGTGTAACTCTTTATTACACTGTAAATTGATGGCATTGGTACTGTGAGAAAGTTGCAAACTTCATAATCTGCTCTGCCAGAAGATTTCAGTTGCCAGATAAAATAACTAAACAAACTACTTTATTCCTCCAAAACAAAGTGCATCATTATTGTGATATAATCTGCTTACATGAATAACTAAAACCTTAATTGCAACTTTTTGTAAGAGAATCGTGATATCCATGGGCTTTCCCCATTGCTGTTTCTCAGCCTCCATGAGGCATTAGCTTAATCCCCATTATTTACTAACATTGAACTGATAGCCATTTTCACATGCCCACAATTCCAGCCTATTCTGGAAATACAACATAACAGCCATGTTATTGATTACTCTGTTCAGCATCAGAAAAGTTCTGTTCATTAATGTAATTAATGAATAGCAGTGAGCAAAAGACTGATTCCTGGAGCATACTACTTTTCAACTTAAATCTTGCACTTTTTTTTATATTCTCTATCCAAACTAACAATTCAATTCCACATCCTCAACTTATGCAGTAATGCTGTATCCTGTTAAAAGCCTTAGCAAAGTCCAAATTATCCATTCAATCCTTTATATAACTCAACATTGTAATAAAATGGAAGCAAGTTACTCAAACATGACCTTCCATTAAGTCTTGCCAACTTTTCCAAAATCTTCCTCATACATTCTTTCAGCACAAGGAAGATTACAAAGTAGGAGAGACTCAAGGTATACAGCAGGATCAGAGGCACAGCCAGTTGACTTGAACACGTAGCATCTGTGCTAATATATCTCATCAGCTTTTACTGCTGAATTCTTATTTATTCAAGAGTTCTGGTAAATAAAATTAAAGAAATTCCGTGTGATGATACAGCATTCCCCCTTTTTACGGGAGTTCACGGTACCATCTAGTCCCTCCAAATTTTTTCCGGGCACCAGAACCAGCATAGGCTGATAATCAGACCTATGGCTGGATCAGTATTTCTGACTGTAATCCGTGTGTGTCATCAGACCCGGTTTGCCTGCTGGTGGGAAAAAAACCTGCTGTCCATGCCCAAGACTGGCTAACTTGGATATGACCGAGGAAGATCCTTGAGCTCCTCACGTCATTGACGGGAATCGAACCTAGGACACTCCTTCCCCAGGAATATGGTTGCGAAGCGCAAAGCCACTAGGCTAACCATGCGGACAAGAGTTCTGGTAGCTCTTAGCAAAATTGGCACTCATTAGTTGAATGAGTGCCCAGGGGTGCTTAAGGGTCAAAGCTGTATAACTGAGAGGAGACCTCCACATAGCCTTTAAAGGAATGCAGAGAACTGACCAGGGCTTCTGACCTAATGTCCAATCCTCACCTTCTCGTGGTGCACCCTGTTGGGTATCTACTTTGATACTGAACAAACGAGAATGGGCTGGCAATTTGGGATTTAGCCGACCAAATTGTATTCTTATTGGTTAAACCAAAATAAAAAATGATGGTACAACATGACAAAATTTCATGCCAGCTGGGGCATCGCCTGGTTAAACAAGGCCCCCGTTGTTTTCGCCAGTGAACCATCGCGAACAGCGAAAAGTCAGCTACTGGAACAAATCTGAAAACAAACCCCAACTCAACATCACCAGAGTTAAAGATCGGTATTATCAACGTAAGAAGCCTGAATGGCAAAGAAATGGAGCTAGCTGAGGAATTAGATAAGTACCAGATCGACATAATAGGGGTGACTGAAACAAAAAAGACCAAAACTGGTGAGATCTTTCTGAGCAATAAATACAAAATGTTATATTCAGGCAGTGACAATCAAGGAAAAGGAGGAGTAGCCATAGTATTCAACACAAAATACGGGGCTAATCTTCTTGAATGGCAGTCAGTCTCAAGTAGAGTAATGTGGGCAAATATGAGAATGGGGAACTGGACAATGAGACTTATTTGTGCCTATGGTCCCACAGAAGGTTCTACTAAGGTAGAAGTGGAGGAATTTTTTGAGGCTTTAGAAAAAGCAACTGACACAATGAAAAAGGAAAAGTTGGTCCTTATTGGGGATCTAAATAGCAGAGTAGGAAATGATTGTGAGACATACAAAAATATTTTGGGAAAATTTGGAGAAAAGAGCAAAGCTAATAATAATGGCAAATATCTGTTGGATTTCTGCTCAGGACATGGACTAGTTATTACTAACACCATGTTCCAACATAAAAATGTGCACAAATTTACATGGAGAGAAGAGGCTAGGAATAAGAAAAGTCTCATTGACTATGTTATTGTTGATAGTGATGTTTTCTCCCTGGTGCAGGACACCGGTGTACAGAGGATTTGAAATTGGAAGTGATCACTATTTAGTCTTGAGCAGGATAAAATTGAATTTCATATTGAAAAGATTAACATGTAAGAAAATTTTAAAGCGAATAAAAGTTGAGCAGCTCTCAGATGTGAACTGTAGACTAAAATACAGAAAGATTATTGAAAAGAAAATGAGAGTTTGAGAACAGGAATCAAACCTTGGAGATTCAGTGGCAAACTGAAGAAAACATTGATTGATTCTGCCAGAGAGGCATGTTGTGAGGTTGTGTGCAAGGATAAAAAAAATCAGAACTCCCTGGTGGACACAGGAAGTTAAAAGGCAGTGAAGGAAAAGAAGGCATATCAAAAGTTCCTAGCAAATAAGTCAGTTTTGTCTCTTACAGAATACAGAGACAAATGTAAGAAAGCTAAACAGAGTAAAACTAGCTAAACAAAAGTCATGGGAGGACTTTGGAAAGAATATAGAAAATAAATATCAAGAAGGTGGCAAAATATTCTGGAGGTTGTTGAAGAAGCTTAGGAATGGAGGAAAGAGTGCTGTAAAAGGAGTTAGAGATGATAAAGTTGACATGAAAACAGGAGAAAAAGATATCCTTGAAGTATGGAGTAATTACTTTGAAAAACAGCTAAATGAAACAAGCAGTGATGACAGCACAGTGATTAAAAAAAAAAAAAAAAAAACACTGACCAGGCATGCAGTCAGGAATACATATCCATACTTGAAGTAGAAAAAGCCATCAAAGGCTTGAAATGTGGAAAGGCAGCAGGAGTAGATGATGATCGACCAGAAATGCTGAAGTATGGTGGTATAAAAGTCTTACAGTGGCTGCACCACATAGTTCAGAAAGCCTGGACAGAGGGACGAATTCCCAATGATTGGAGTAGAGCTCTCATAGTACCCATATATAAAAAGGGAAATAAAACTGAATGTGAGAATTACAGAGGTATTTCCCTACTGAGTGTTTCTGGCAAGATCTATGCAAGTATACTTGAGAAACGGTTGAGAAGAATTGTGGAAGAAAAGCTTGGTGAAGAACAAGCTGGATTGAGACCAAATAGAGGCTGTCAGGATCAGATCTTCACTTTATGACAAATAGTCGAGAAAGCATGGGAATATAACAAAGATTGTATTTAAGTTTTGTCGATTTGGAAAAGGCATATGACAAGGTGCCAAGAGAGAAGCTATTCAATACGCTGCAGTTATATGGTGTCAATGGGGCATTATATCAAGCAATACTTCGTCTTTATATGAGTTGTAAGTCAGCAGTTAGAATTGAAGTACAGGAAGATGGTTTAATGTTAAATCTGGTGTGAGACAAGGATGTACATTGTTTCCTCTGTTATTCATTATCTATATGAATCACATTATGAAGGAAAGTGGTATTAAACCTGATATCAAAATTGGAGATGTTAATGTCAGCTCTTTGCTTTATGTGGTGATGTTATACTTCTAAATAAATCTGCTATAAGTCTGCAAGATTCTCTGACTAAATTGAATAGCTGTTGTAATAGATATGGTATGAAGGTCAGCAATAAAAAGACAAAGACAATGAAAATAGGCAGAATCATTGTAAATGTCAACTGTGTTGTGAATGGAGAACCTGTGGAACAAGTAAAACATTTCAGCTACTTAGACATGATTTTTACTGAAGATGGTAAATTACATATAGAAATAGACAACAGAATCAGCAAAGCTGGTATGGTGGGAAGTCAATTGAATAAATTCATATGGAATAAGAGAGAAATTAGTTGGCACACTAAATTAGCTGTATACAAGACAGTGTTCAAACCAGTTTTAACTTATGGATCTGGGAGCTGGGTCAGAAGTAAAACACTTGACCAAAGACTAGAGACCGCAGATATGAGAGTCCTGAGAAAGATTAGAGGCGTGAACAGATGGCATCAATGGCAATATCATATTAAAAATGAGGATATTACGAAAGAACTTGACATTGTCAGCATCCAGGAATGCATTAGCAGAGCTAATCTCAGGTGGTATGGTCACTTAAATAGAATGGGAGAGGAAAGATTAGCAAAACAAGTATTCTCTGCCAGGTTGGCAGCAAAACGACCCAGAGGAAGACCAAGATATAGGTGGATTGATACGGTACAAAGTGCCTTAGACGATAGAAATATAAGATCTGATAATGTTGGAGTCTTGACAAGTAACAGACTGATTTGGAGGAAAATTGTAGATAGGAAGTTAGTAATGATGTAATTTTTTCATGTAGTACTGTCATATCCTGTACACCCCTTGAGGGTACATGGCAGGAATTTGATGATGATGATGATTAGTTGAATGAGATCTGTATCTGTCATGCATATACCATCTGCTTCAGTAATCATTCTTTTACTTGTAATATACCGTATTTGCCAGCATATAAGACGCACTATTTCCAACCAGTGGATGCACTGTCATCGACGATTGCAGCTGTGTTCCTGTTCGTTTTAAACTTTCCAATTGTTGTTACGGTGATAAATTTCTGCCGTTAAATTTTTTCTAAAATTTTTAACTTTGTGGGAAGGATTTCCAGTTTACATAAAAGCAAAATTAAAAACTGACTCACCTACGGTACTTAGTGTGCTATAGGTTTATATTTCATGGGTGGATATCACCTTTACAAATTTATTTCTCACTACTACTTTCTTCCTGATATTGCTAGCATTTCATAAGTTACTTCCAAACTTTTTTTTGGCCACTTTTGTTGTCCATTTCTTAAAAATAAAAGTCCATTTTTTTCCCAAACTCCACATGCAAAAACTTGTAACCATCTCTTTTACATGGCTTCAACAGAATTTGTTGTTATCATACATTTCTTAACACGCAGTTTGGATCTACATGGAAGCTTTAAAATAGTTATTTATTATGCTACTGAGTAAGTGCATTGGTTTGTTATCAATTAGACTAGCAATACAGAATTCAGGAAGCATAAGATGTTTATTTTTCTTTATCATTTCAGAGCTCTATAAGAGAATAGAGGAACAAATCAACAGAAAGAAAGATTGATTCCAGTTTTCTGACTAAGAGTGGAAACTTCTGCTAAGGTAAAAGACAAGTCTAAGAATATCTTAAGTGAAGATGGCAGACACAAGTCTGGTGTATGACAGGAAGAAAGAGAGCAAAAGAATTAATCAGTGATAGATTCTTGCTTGATTGATACATCACCATTTGAGAATGGTGAGTTTTGATAGTGCAGAGCAAGCACGTGTTTCTCATTTTCTCGTAGTGCACCTGGATACTGATCAAACGAGGATGGTCTCGCAATTTGGGATTCAGCCAACCAGATTATATTTTTATTGGCTTAAACCACAATATAAAATGATGGTACAACAGGAAGCAAGGGGGTGTATTGGCTCCCTTTTTTTTTTTTTTTTTTTTAGTCTACCATTACTGGTGGTAGACATTTGGACATGCTACAAGGACAAGTGTACCTAACACCACAATTAGATGACTACGGCAGACACATTTGCAGCAAGATGGAGCACCTTACCTGATGGGCATAAGGTCATACCTCGACACCTGTTTTCCAAGCAGATGGATTGGTAGAGGTGCTTGGAATATGGCCAGTGCATTCCCCTTACCTTACACCATTAGATTTTTTTCTTCTGGGGCTTTGCAAAAGATTGAGTGTTTGTACAACCACTACCAATCAATGTGGATGAGTGGCATTCCAAAATTACTACCACCATTGCTGAAGTTACACAAGATATGCTTTGTCTTGCTTGGCAGGAAATTGATTACAAATGGGACTACTATTAGTGCTACACAACATTTGCACTGTAATAAAATTGTTAATCTATTGCCATTTACCTTCTATTGTTATTCAAAGTTGTATACCCCCTTTTGAAACACCTTGTATAATAAATAATCTAATAAACTGTTGCTCATCTATGTACATATAGATTTGTTAATTAAACTCATTGTTAGAAATTGTCTATTGAATCTGGCTCAAATCTCAATGTGTCATCAGAATCACAAGTAAACCACATGCAATTGGAAACACTGCCCCATAGAAATTTCATGCTTGTGTTATCAGCAGATGTGCCATGCATCCTGACAGTTTGTAACCAAATCTGCATAGAAGAGGACTGTTTGCTTTTAGAAAACAATTGAGAGAATGCTATATATATATATATATATATATTTTTTTTTTTTTTTTTTTTTGAATTACTGAAAGGTGTAAATATGTGAACCATAATAAGCCATTGAAAATAGAAAAGGAGAGAAAAAAACAAAATTTGAATAGCTCTACTTGCAAAGGAATTATTAATTAACATTTGTGATATGTGTGTGTCCTATAGGTTGCTGGGTAGAGTGAATAACGTGATCCTAGATGGGCATTTATGAAGGTAAGATTAAAAAAAGAGGGGAGGGAAAGACTTACCAAGTATAACTAAATGATAAAAGGCCACTGTGTATATATATATTTGCTAGTTCGGTAAATAATTAGGGACAGGCTAATCCAGTGAACAAATAATGTTCAGGTGATTCATTTATTTGTGCCAGGAATACATGTTGGTTGGAACAACAAAATTGTCTTGTAAAATTTGCGCTTGTTACTTGTTTATTTCTTGGTTTTATATTTTGCTTAGTTTTCTATGAATTTTGTTTACTGAGGATTAGTACACTTTACAGTGATAGCATACATAATCTTTTTTGCACATTTTAGTAGTGTTGTGTTTTAGTAGCTTGGCAACTTTCTTCTGACTGAATGGTGGATTTTAAGGATCAAAGAATCTGCATGAAATTTTACTTCAACCTTAAAAAGACTGCTGCAGAGGCCCACCAAATGTTTAAGGAAGCATTTAGTGATGACTGTATGAGCCAAAGCAAAACTGTTGTGTTAAAAATGCTAAAAGGATAGCACAAAACAGCTATCCTTGCAAGTCATGTTTGTGAGATTGTAGGACTGCCATTCAATACATTTTGCAACTTTTTCCTGTTTTGCTCAATATTTCTGAAATGACATTGTTTTGACAAATTGGAAGTGCTTGACAGGCACATATATATATGTGCCTTGATATATATATATATATATATATATATATATATATATATATATATATATATATATATATATATATATATATCAAGCCTAATCACAAATAACAATTGAAACTTAACTTGTGGACACAGTGGAAGACTAGTTTGAAGATGTGATTCTAGAATTCTATACCAGCTACTTGAAATTAATTCATTTTTTATTAATGATTTAATTAAATTTAGTAGCAAACTGACTAAAAATTAAAATTTTAAGCGAGTAATTGATTTAATTCACTTGTAGAAGCCAGTTCCTCAAAAAAAACCCTCCATAAATTTATCGATTTAAAACTAATGTGCATTTTGTATTTCTTTGTATGCAAATATAAGTTGCTGAAAACTATTACTTAAACAAATGTGCTCACTTTCTTTAAAAAGACCAGTCATAAATATCTTGTGAATGCAAGATTAATAGGACTGAAGACATGCTTGTTATAACCAAGAGGATGGACTACTTATTCATTTTGTGCCTCACGGTACATAACATAATGCTGAGATTCATTTCATCCAATGTTTGGGTGAACTAATTTCTTCAATGCAACAATTTTCTCTTATATTTTGAATACCTTGGCATTTGTTTATAAACACAATAGTTCATTTCCAGTTCTACAAGTCCCACAAACACCTCTCCACAAATCCTACATTCCTTCTCAGATCCAAACACTCCATATCTCAGTCCATTTCAATTCTTGCTTGTTCACTCATACATTCACTTCTAAATCTAACATAACATGCACATTTCTCATGCAGTGTCTATCTTGTGTTCCTACCCTCATTCTCATTACTCGCCTCTCCTTTTCTGCTCTTCATTTGTGACCTCGTACTTCCTCAGGTCTTTTCACTGCAGCTCCCTTCCAGCAACAGTGTTGACACCAAACCATTTAAATGCAGTCTATCTCATATATAGTTCAATCAGTCAAGTTTGAAATCAATCAATCCCACATATTAATGAAGTGCCCTCCCTTCTACTTGCACAGTTTCTGCTAGCATACTATTAATGATCTGCACTTGCCACCCGAACCCATCACTAGCGTTTCTATTAAATTATTTCTAGAATAGAATAGTTATATAACTACAATTTCTGGTACTTTCAAGTTTAAGAGACACGACTCAAAACTATCTATTCTAATAATTCCAAGAATAGATAAAAGCACTTAGGTTTGCTATTTACAGTTGATAGTAGGAGTTTACCTACAAAAACAATGATTTCTATAATGTGAACATTTAGAAAACCATCTCATTTAAAAAAATAGATGAAAGACTCCAGAAATTTATCCTTTTAAAACTAATGTGCATTTTGTATATATATTTCTTTTATGCAAATATATATAAGTTGCTGAAAACTATTACTTAAGCAGATGTACTCACTTTCTTTAGAAAGACCAGCCATCCATAAAGATGTCTTTTCATAAGATGTCATAAACATGTGTGAATGCAAGATTAATTGTTAATTTTGGCAAATTACGTGTGAAATGCAATGATCATGTACAAACCAGAATAGATACAGCAGACTTATGTTCAAATAACATGAAATATCTATATTTCATGTGAGTACCTAAGTTAATTACTAGTCTGTCATTAACAAAATTGAGACACAAGATGGGTAAGAAAAAGACAAGTTTTATCATATTAAATGGAAAAGCATACCATTCAGTATTTCAGCTACAAAACTTGGCTACTGCTAAACCTAGTTATATAATTATATAGGTACAATTTTCTATTCATGCCGTGGGTGTAAAAAGAGAACAGTTCTGCTATGTGGAATAAATATATATAATAACGGTTTCATTTTTCACTTTATTATTTATATTTATATATTATTTAATATATAATATGGTAATTTTCAGTGCTTCCTGAGAACAATGTCCAAGATTATGCATGATGAAACAGCTAAGCTTACTATCCACAAGATTCCATGTGTATGTATGAGGTGATCACAGTTGGTATTATATTATACCATGCCCTAAACTCAACTCCTTTACTGTTTCTGCACCTGCCACTTTGTTTATCCTCCTTGAATGGCAAATAATTTTTTGCAATTTCCATGTATATAACCACCACTTATTAGAACCCTGAAGTGGCCAAACATTGCAGTTGAAAAGTGCCACGTTTGGTTTTTAGCAAATGTTTCTGGATTACACATGGTATAAATGTGATAGGTGTACAACTTTTTTTTAAATTTTTATTTATATGCATGAGATTCCTCTAAAAAAAAAAAACAATCTAGAATTGTTTATTCTATCTTCATATACAATATTCAGGAAGATCACTGATCCCTTGTCATGCTTCTCTGGACCATTCACCAGCAAATCTGCATAGTCCAAATACAGCTGTTATATGTGAATGCTACCTGCACCCAATAACTGCCATTCCAAGGTCCTCTCCTTCAATTTCAATACATCCCTCAGCTAAATACACAGAATTCCATTCTTGCCTTCCAAAATGCAAATATTTTCATTCATATATATAGTGGCAGCTCTCAGAGCATTTACTCTAATGACACTTGGACAGAATCGGATGCATCATTTTTTTTTTTTGGAGGGAGGAAGAATTGATGAAAATTGTTGATAGGAAACTATTAATGTCAACTTAATCATGGTACACATCAGGAAATTGATAATGATCAAATCAGGAACTAAACATTTTATATACACTAGGTGGCAGGGGATTCAAGCATAGAACTATTTCACATGACAATGCAAGCGAGGAACATGATGGAAATAGCAGACAACTGCCATTATTCCCATCATCCTTAAAACAAAATTACTTGTAGAAATGAACTCTACTACCAATACTGGTAATGGGAAGAAATCGGCAGGCTTATTACTTCTAAAAAGTTAAGCTAAAAGAAAAGAATTTGACCCCATTCTGGGGAATGAGGTGTTAGGGAAGTTATTTTTCTTTATTATTAATATTAATATCAAGTAATATTTCCATCAGTGGTGGCCTATACATGTACATAAGCACTGCAGCACCCCAAAGGAAAAAAATGAAAATTAATTTCGTGTTTATAAACAAGGCTTACTTTATTTCTTTATTATTAATATTAATATCAAGTAATATTTCCATCAGTGGTGGCCTGTACATGTATATATGTATATATATGTACATAAGCACTGCAGCACCCCAAAGGAAAAAATGAAAATTAATTTCGTGTTTATAAACAAGGCTTACTTTATATATATATATATATATATATGATATATATAACACGTGACAGCTTATATACATGTATATTTATATATATATATATATATATGTAATAAGTGCAATAGATGTTAAAGGTTACAGCTTATATACATGTACATAAGCACTGCAGCACCCCCAAGGAAAAAATGAAAATTAATTTCGTGTTTATAAACAAGGCTTACTTTATATATATATTTATATATATATATACACACACGCTTATAATAAGTGCAATACATGTTAAAGGTTACAGCTTATATTTCGACATTGATTGAATAGTTAATAATTGGAATTGTTCTATTATATATATGTTCTATTATATATAATAAGTGCAATAGCTGTTAAAGGTTACAGCTTATATTTCGACATTGATTGAATAGTTAATAATTGGAATTGTTCTATTAACGCGATTACGAAACATGCACTGCGATTTAACACAGATATTCGTTTGCGCTTATCATTGCATGTTATGTCATACCACACTGCTCAAACGCAGGGTGATCACTCAGCAAAAATATTTCGTACCAACTTATGCAAGAAAAGGTACTAAATCTGAAAAAGAAAGAAAAAAAAGTACTAGATTTTTATTTGCTTTCGTTTCACTCTGTTTTGTTTTGGGCATTTTCCGTTATCACTACCTTATCATAGATGAACTCAACGTAAAACCTCTAAATTAACACATGTACGACAAAAAGGGAAAAAAAAGTCAAAACTCACTAGTCATAAGTCCAAGAGCTGTAGTAGTTGTCATTCATAACAGAAGTCTCAGTTGTAACTCTAGCTTCACATGTGTATTAATTTAATATATAATTTTTAGTGTTCAAAATAATTAACATTAAATTTTCAGTTATTTACTATGCTATTTATATATATACATACAGAGGTTCCCCTTCACAAGAAAAACACTGGAAGTATTTATTCATTATTTTTAGCAGATTTTGCTAAATTCATTAACTCTTCAGACATTAACTCTTCAGAAATAGTAAAATCTGTAGCTGATGAAAGTTTCAATTTTCCTTTTGTCAAAAGGAGTCCATTGATCAAGGGAGTTTGTAGTTGATTTATTTTATTCTTATTTATTTTCAGTAGGGAAAATTTTCTTTCAGTTGCTGCTGATCAATGAGGGAGGCACAGTACAGCTTTAACTAACGTTGTTAAATTAGGAAACATTTATTCTCCTACAGCATTTTTTCATTTCAAAAACTTTATTCCAAGAAAACCTTTTTTCAAATGCTTCTAATCTTCAATAGTTGCAGTTCTCCATCAAATTCTTCGTAACGCCCCCTATACATTCCCATGTCTAAAAACTGACCACTGTTGGCTGGATTTATCTTTTCAATGGGGTCCAATTTACCTTCTACATTAATAAAAGGTGGTTACTCATTAAAATATTTAATTTTTCCATTTGTTTTCATTGCTGTAGTGATCTTATAACACGTGACAGGTGTTTGAATAGCAAAGAATATATTTTCATTGGCTAATACTAGTCGGATTGCGTGAGTATGGGATCGGGGTAAGGGTAGCGAACAGTGAGAGGGGAAGGGAAAAAAATAAATCATGCTTGTGACATATGGGGAGGTGGAAGAAGAAAAAAGATTAAACTCATAAGTTTAACTCATATTATTATCGTTCGGAAGGAAGAAAGTACTAGATCTGTCGGTCAACGTTTTTTTTTTTTTTTTATCTTCTGTGGCTAGATGGATATCAGTCCCGTGGACTTCACTCCCTACATCGCTCTGAAATTCTCTGTTTAATGGAGAAATTTTTGAGCACTTGGCTCGCCCTTATTAGGGCTGTGTTGAAAGGTTTCAATCTGTGATCAGGGCCGCCTTTGGGCGTTTATGTTTCCATCTGTCATTTTCATCATAATTGGATGACTCACGAATGAGTAGGTTGGGATGGAGTGATGCTTGAGTAAAGTACTTGGTTGCTATCTGGAGGAGAAATGTAGGTATGTCTTGCATGTTTCCATCTTGATGGAGAATGGTGTTTCTTACAAACCATGGGGCATCAAAGATCATTCGGAGGCATTTGGTTTGGATTAATTGCAGTCGTTTGATGTTGCTAGGAGAGGTGTGACTCCACGCCGGGGAACCATAAGACAGTATAGGTCTGATGATTGTTTTGTATATTCTTAATTTGTTTTCTGGACTGACTTTGCTTCTGCGGTTGAGTAGAGGGTAGAGCTGAGCTATTGTTGAATTTGCTTTATTGCAAGCATGAGAGATGTGGGAATTGAAACTGAGACGGTTATCTAGTATGATTCCTAGGTATTTTACTTCTGTTTGCCATGGGATAACCGTGTTGAACATCGTGATTGCTCCATGATGGTCTGCTTTCTTCCTTGTAAATAGTATGGCCGTACTTTTATCTGCATTAACATCTATTCTCCATAATCGAAACCATTTTTCAAGATTTTTAGCTGCAGTCTGTAATCTTTGGGTGGCCAGGTATGGTTTGAGCGATCTGGTGAGTATTGCCATGTCGTCCGCATAAAATGCCATGATGGTTGATGTCGTACTTGGGACATCAGAGATAAAAATGTTAAAGAGTAGTGGTGATAATAGGGAGCCTTGTGGGACACCTGCTGTGATTCTTCTTGTAGTTGATCTGAGTCCACGAAGTTTTACTTGAAATTTTCGGTCTTTTAGGTAAGAGTCTATGATTTGAATGAGGTTTAGTGAGTATTTTGCAGTAATTAGTTTGTGGATGAGGCCTTTGTGCCACACTTTATCGAAGGCCTTTGCCACATCTAGGAAGATTGCACCTGTATGCTGTCTCCAGTTGTATCCAATAGTGATGTATTCTATGAGTCTGTGGATTTGTTGGGTTGTACTATGTCCAGTTTTAAATCCAAATTGTTCTTTTGGGATTACACCTAGATTCTCTGTTTCAGTTTGGAGGCGTTTAAGAATTACTTTTTCTGCTATTTTCCCCAGGCTCGACAGGAGGCTGATAGGTCTGTAATTCTGGGGGAACTGGGGCGCCTTCCCTGGTTTGTGTATAAGGATTACATCTGCTTGCTTCCATCGAGTGGGAAAATAATTGAGTCTTAGCATAGCATTAATGATTGCCACAAGATGCATTACTGTTTTATGAGGAAGTACTTTAATAATTTTGTTTGAAATCTGATCAGGACCTGGAGCTTTTCTGTTATTGAGGTTCTTGATAATTTGGTGTATTTCATTTGGTGTAGTGTAGTTTGAGTTGTCACGGGTGGCGGGACGACGAAGTGCATAGCGTACTTGCTTGTGGATTTCTTCAATGAAGCGCAAGTCCGCATGAGTATAGTTTGGTTGAAATTGCAGCTCCAATGAGTCTGCAAAAGCTTCAGCTTTTTCATCGTCTCGGTAGACTATACCTTTTTCTCCATGTATTGGTTTTATGTTGAGGTGATCGCTGCGAAGGGCTTTAGTCATCTTCCATAGTGAGTTATCTTCAATGCTTAAGGAGCTTAGTTTTCTCTCCCATTGCTGATTTTTATGGTCTTTGATTGCATATCGGACTAGGTTTATTGCTCTGTTAAGCTCTTTTTTATCCTGGGGTGATAGTGTTGAATGGTACCGTCGCCTAATTTTGTTTTTGCTTCGGATAAGTTTTAGGATCTCTTCAGGGAGCAGGTTAGTTTGGGTTGGAACGGTGACGGTGGAGGCTGTTGTAAGGCCAGATTGGATTGTTCTTTCTAGTTTATTGATCGCTATGTCTATTTCTTTGGGTGAGCAGATAGTTGGAACAGGGCCTGTGGTGTTACTGAGAATTAAGTTGAGCTTCTTGAGGTTTATGTAGGATTGTTCGGGGATGGTTACTGCTTCTCTGCCAAGGCTAAGCAGAACTGGATTGTGGTCGGAGCTAAGATCATTAATAACTTGCAATTTGAAATGATATGGGGTGTTTCTGAAAATGGCGATATCTAGCACATCAGGCCTGCCCATTGGTCCATAGTGAGTTGGTTCGACAGGACCTGCTATGGTGATGTTTCTTGACATAGCAAATTTGTGTAGGCTCTTCCCGTTGTTGTTGGTGTTTCTACTATTCCATGCAGGGTGTTTTGCGTTCAGATCTCCTGCCACTATTGTTGCTTCGTTTGTGTCAAGGAGTTGGGAGAGGTCTGAGGCTAGAAGTGATTTGCTTGGAGGGTTGTAGACTGAATATAGTTTTAAACTGCCTTTGTTTTTTGTTTGTATTTCAATTCCTGTTTCTTCCAGGTTTATGGTTGCTGATTTCTTGATCTCATTGTATCGAATGCTATTTTTAACAAATATAGCAGTTCCGCCCCCTCTGGCATTAAGTCTATCTGATCTTAGTAGTGTGTAGTACTTTATTTTGGGGTTGTCACAAGGTCTAAGGTGCGTCTCATTGACCAGAAGGATGTCTATCTTGTATCTTTCAGTAAATTCTTTTAGTTCTAGGAGGTTGTTTTTTAGCCCGTTAGCATTCCAATAAGCAATCTGTAGTGAATTATTTAAATTGACCATGTTATCCATTAATCATAGAGAAGATGACTTGTGTGCTTTTGAGGAATTTATTGGTGTCAGCCTGACTGGGATTTGTTTTGCTAAAGGTTGTCAACATCTCTCCTAGTGTGGCAGCTAGGATTGTTGCAGTGGCTTGGTTGCAAGATGCCGGTTTATTATTAGTATAGACGGCAGAAGCATATGACTTTTCAGGAGTAACAACCCGCGTTTTGCTTTCTGGTGTAATTCTCTTCTGATTGGGCATGGGTAGAACCTCTCTAGTTTTCTGCAGGTTGAGTGGATAATTTGAGCATCCCTTGTAATTTGCTGGGTGTGGGCCGCCACAGTTTGCACACTTAGCAGGTGTGGTTCGTGGCTTGACACAAGTGTGCGAAGGGTGGTTGTTGCCGCATTTGACACATTTGAACTCTGCCTTGCATAGCTTTTGTGCATGTCCATACTTTTGGCAGCGATGGCATTGACCAGCTGAAGCCTTTCTTCTGAGAGGCTCAATCTTGATGACCAAACTGCAAACTACTTTAAGATCGTAAATCTCTTTATGCTCTTTACTGATCTCAACCAGGACCAGAGGCATAGGGCGCTTGTCCGATCGGTACATCCGTGAAATTTTTATCGGCTCTAGGCCTTGTGATTTCAGATCAGTAGCTATTTCTTCGGCTGGAATAGTCTCAGCCAGTCCTCTAATTACTATTTTTAAGTTCTTTTCGCTTTTAAGCTGAAATGTGTGATAAGGAGCATTGAGATCATCCAGCAATCTGGTGAGTTGGCGGTAGTCCGAAATACCTTCAGGTTGAATTCGGATTCCTTCATCTGTGCTCTTTGCTGATGTAAATTTGATGTTTACGTTCTTCATCTTGGTTGTTATTAGTGACCATTTTTCTTTGGTTCTCAAGATTATAGGTGGGATCCTCTCTTTAGGTTGTGTCCTGGATTCGGTCTCTACACTTACGTCAGGTTGTGCTGTTAACTCCATTGGAGTTGTTTTTTCCAGGGGTTGAAGGACTATTTCAGGCTCTGCCGCTGGTGAATCTTTCTTACGTTTTTTCCTGCTGACAACCTGATAATCTAATGAGTTATCTGAGTCCACTAGGGTCTGATCATTAATCGGTGACATGATCTCTCTAATGTTATCTTGAGAAGTGCAGGGGAGAGGGTCAGGGGATTGGCAGTCCTCTGTTTCTACCTCCTCAACCTGGTGGATTGCCACCTTACCTGGCCATTTCCTTTGTAGCAGGCCTCCTACATGTTTAAAGATAGCCAATAGCTGTTTAAAGTCAAGCTCGTCATATGGAGACTCCATAGTTGAGAGAAACTAACAGTTTCCCAGGTAATCCTGTAGACTGAGAGTCTACTAGCAAATCCCGTAGACACACTAAGGTGTCTACCAGCAATAAGATGTGGCGATATAAAATACAACAATGGCGATACTAGCGGCAGTAGGCCTAGCGTATCGCCCTTGTAAATTCAATAGACTTACCTCGGTAAACCAGTGTTGAAAATAAAGTGTCTGTTTATGGCAGCAAGTAATTAACTGATATATTAATGTATATGAGCATAAATCTCTAAAAACATATCAGTCAAATTCACAATTCACCATCAAAAATACACGGTACGAAACATTAACACGCGAGACGCCATCTTTTCTCTCTTGTCAACGTACTCGAACACTAAAAATTTATAAAAAGTACTAGATCTTCTGCACGTTATTTCTGTGAGATATGAAACAATTATTATTGGTGTGTGGTGAACTATTTTTTGTAAATGTTCTTTTTTGTTAAAATAACGTTTATTTATTCTAGATTCAAGGCTGAATTATGAGGAGTGTCACCGTTGAAAATATGAAAAGAATTTTTTTTTACAATTAACGTTACACGAAACAAATACACTGCGATTTAATGCAGACATCCGTTTGCGCTTGTCATTGCTATTGATACGAAACTTTTATTGGTGTTTGTTCGTGGTGAGGATGAAATATTTTTAATATGTAAATTTATTTAAAAACTATGGCTTCCAATCATAACCCCTCTTCCCCCCCCTCCCAAAAAAAATTGACTGCACGTTTTTCTTTGCCTACCCACAATACGAATGTACTGTAGGTTTTTAAAAACATCTTTCGTGGGTGGGAGCCATATTAAAAAATAAAGTTGCTTGCCTGCTGCAAAGCAGACAAGCAACTGTTTATTTTTTAACGTGGCTCCCAACTATCTCACCTCAGTTTTAAGGTTCAAACATCAAACTGATGCAGTCATTAATTTTCCCCATTGTGTATATCTCATTATACATCTGAAGTAGCCTTGGAAAAAAAAAAAGCACATTTGTTCTCTAAAGGAGGGAGGAACCAGTTATCTGACCTTCGGTCCACCCATAGTACCAAATGAATCATGGGTTTACAGGTTTACAATATTTTGTGAACAGAATTCTGTCACCCAAAACGAAATAAATGTTTTATTAAAAGTAAAATCAGCTAACGCCTTTTTATTCCCGTATATATACAGGGTGTTCGGGATAAATTTGAGTTTCGTAAGGAAAAGAAAATCTTCTTTGTATCTATTAAATTTAATGAATTGACAAAAAAAACATTACAGGCAGAGTTAATTACAATACTATCAACAAGATTTACTCAAAATAACCACCATTAGCATCAATCACAGCTTCAATTCTGCTTCGGAACCTCGAACAAGCTGATGCTACAGTCTCCCTGGGAAGGGCCGCAAAAACTGTTTTAATTTTATCCATTAACTGGGCTTTTGTATTACTGGAAGTGCGATTGGTGTCTTTTTCAACTGCGCCCCATACAAAATAATCCATGGGGTTAAGGTCTGGGGAGTTTGGAGGCCAAACATTTGGACTGGTGAAGTCGTAGAAATTTTCAGACAACCATTTTTGACTTTTCCCAGAGGTGTGGCAAGGGGCCGAATCCTGCTGCCATACATACGGCCTACCATTGGCTACCCTTGTTATCCAGGGCTTGACTACAGTTAGCAACTCCACGAACAAAGCCCGAATTCCAATGCCAGGGTTCTTCAACACCTGTTCCTGCAGATTTGCGAGGAATTCTGCTGTACGAACGCAATCAGATCGTCTGCTAGGGATCTTTCTTCTTGCTACATCCTCGTAGTCACCATTGCAAGTCTCTAGTTCATGCCTGATTGTTTTTACTGTATTCAGGGAGCATTGGGCAGCAGTCGTAATATCCTTATTTTGATGGCGGGCACGAATCATCATGATACAAGTTATTCTCTTCCATGATTCAGGTGGGTTCCAGCTATCCATCCTTTCTGACATCTTGTATATGAATGAAGAAGGGTCCAAACTTTTAAATGAAGAGAAGTGTGTGTTAATACATGTAACTTACGGAAAAATATAATTAATTATAAATATGTCAAATTTATCCCGAACACCCTGTATATATATAGGGAGTAGGCGAGGCTGTTTAGCCCTATCTAACTTTTGGAGACTGAGTGGTCAGTTCAGTCTCTACTGGTACCCAATCAGAGATAGGTTGCCCAAGGCTATCGCAAATTAAGCGGCACGCAGTGAAGGGAGACGGCTTAACAAGTGCTGCCATCTCGTGGTCCTTAACACTTGTATTTAATAATGTCTGAAATAATGTTGGTTTTATGGTCAATTTTCTTGAGTTTACGGGAGAAAAAACCCACTTGCCCGTGCCAGAGATCAACTAACTCTGATTATTATTATTTATTATAGTTGTGGTAGCTAAACATTTACAGAGTCATCACTCTTTATATGATCCCACCCATACACATGATGGGATGCAAAATTTATAGCACATCAATGTATGTGCAAGCAATTTAGAAAAAAGAAAGAACTTGTTGACACAGCTGAAAACTGTAGTCCTTGAAGGAGAGGGTTATAGTATATATAGTATAGTATACTACTCAATGAGACAGATAAGCCTGAAGCTGAAATGCATATTGATGTTGACCAGCTTCTGCTTTTAAATAAGTGTTGGAATAGATTTTTAATTAGACTGCCTTCCCCTGAGCAGTTAAGTGGTTTGAGAACCAGTGGCAGCTCATGGCTTGAAATCGTGGGGGGGTGGGGTGCTGCAACTTTCAAAATATACATACACACTGTAAGTAGTGTATTATTATTATTCGTGATACCTCCAAGGAGTCCGAAGACTCATTGCAGAAGGACACCCACTATACAAGTTTAGTATAATTAAAAAAATCCATTCTTTTTTTTTTTTTGGATAATACAATCTCATCTTCCTTTTACCCTTCGGACCTCAAACCATTCACAGGATAAGTGAATGGTTTGAGGTCGGATCAGTCAGCCCTGTATACCCCGGTGTATCCTGTCCTGTAGTGTTGGGTTCTCAAGTCAGGTTTGCCTGCTTTGCAGGATGAAAAACCCCAGTATAAACTGGGAGAAAAAACCCTACTGTCCACACCCAAGACTTTAATTGTAATGTCCAAATATTTAAAGAGATGGAGTAAACACGATAAGTACTACGAACACTCTACTACTGGTGCAAACTGCATATAAACAGTGGAACTTCATAACGGACAGTGCCACATTATGCTAATAGCTTACATCTCACTATAATGTTCATATGCTTGCGTGCGTAGCAAATAGTAGCAATGACAGGTAAACATAGTGCTGCTAGCATCCTTCATCCTCCTAAATGCTGGAGTTTTATTTTTTATACAAAATAAGAGAATTGTATAGGTCTGATAAAAATTAAATATTACAAGCAAATATTAATAAATATATATATCGAGAAAAATTGGGGGTGCTGCAGTTCCGCAGTGCCTATACTCGAGCTGACCCTGGTGAGAACAGTATTCTAAACTTTGGCTTTCATTGTATGTACTAGTACAGGTGACAAGTGGTGCTTAGGATGGAAAAAAAAAGTTTTTGGAGACTGAGGATGTGATATGATCACGCTGTTTTCTACACATCTCGAGTATTACTGAAGAGAAGGGGAGCAAAGTGAGATCTTGCCTATGAGAAATACGAAGCTATGTTATCAAAAGAAGAGCCATGAGGCTGCATTTTGACAATGTAAAATAAATAGAGGATAAAGATTCATCCTTATTTTATAGCTGAATAAACACAGAAACTTTGAAAGTTTCAAATAGTTGATTGGAGAGCTTATAAGAATTCAATCTTCTGCATCTTTATATATAAATATAAAATTAATAAAAGTAAAACAAATTCCTTAGTTCACTCATAGTACTAATGTACTATAGGGTTATAAAACCTTTTATATAGGTGGGAGTTACATAAAAAAGGTATAAAAGGGAGAGAAGATGTAGCATCTCTCTCTCTCTCTCTTTCTACAAAGTATCCATTTTCATAAGATACAGATGTTCATGTAGTTAGATGCATGAAAAACGATGTTTTCCAAGTAGATAAATCTAATTGTGTGTAGAAATCTGGTTCATAGTGGACAAAATTACAAACCAGATCTCCAGTCTAGTAGCTTTTAGAAGCTACTTTTTCAAAGGTGGTAAAACTGTTTTTTATTAAATAAAAATTATTTTAGGGCACAGTCACTCTGGATTGGCTCAAGTCTAGTCTGCACAATCCAAATATGCCAAAGTAGTGGTTGACCTTGAGATAGCAACTCAAGGTAAGTTAAGATTAAGGCTTAGTTTATATTAATTTAATATTTTATCTTATGACCAACTTAAAATCATTATATTGATATAAAGATTTTAGTTTCTAAGATCTTAGTTATGACACCACTTAGTTTATCCAGATTTATATATTATTACATAGAAGTGAAACTACATAAAACATTCTGTTAGCATGAAAATAACTTCCAGTCACAAATTCTTGAGGAAAATATTTTAATCAAGTATGCTTCACAGATCAGATGTCATACATACAGAAGTGTGTCAGTCAAATAAATGATCATTCTGTAAATGAACTAAATAAAGCATGCTTTTTTTTTTTGTTGTTAAATACTTGAAATATACCTACTACAAATTCAATTTTCATTTACAAAACTGTATACTGTAAAGCTATAAGAAAACAGTTTATACAGCAGTTTGTTACTGTCATTTACGAAATTTAGTGTTTCTAGCACTCACATGAATACTTTATAAATACACATAACTGTATTTTTTTATATTAAAATCTTACAAAATATTCCACAAACATGCCATTCTTTCATCTGTACTTAGAACTTGATTTCAATTACTACAGAGATAAATACTACTAATAAAAGCGATTAGAAATAATACATACCAACAAATACTACTACTTCAAATTATTTTCATGCAAAGCGCTATATATATAAGTATTTACAGCTATTAATTGTCAATAAAAACCAAAAGAAATCCATATATTTATCAAAATGGATGTGTTGAACTATTACACATCGAATTCAATAAATAGCAAATAATAAATGATACAATTTGCACCAATGTATTTATAATAACATTTATTAATACTTAGTTTATAGCCAGGCAGTCGTCTTGAAATTTGGGGAGAGTATTTAAAAGTATTACTTTGGAATTCTGAATTTTGTAGTAATATGAGAAACTTAAATGTAAATCTCACATTTGAATGTAATAAATGCAATCAGCAAACATTGCTCTAATTAATATTTTGTACTTTGATCTTTCTAGGAACAGCATAATTTGTCAATTTATAATTCAAATTATATAAATTAGTCACAGTTATGAAGTGATTAAAGTGAAACATTTATCTTCACATATGTTATACAAGCATATAGTGATAAGTGGAACTAATCATCAGAAAATAATCTTACAAGATGAGCAGGTTTATTGATGTATATCATCATTCACACAAATACAATAAAACCTCAGTGATCTGAATATTACATAGAGAAACCAAAAGTAGGTTCAAGGCTTGAAGTACTGAGTTGGAGGTAACTAAATATATCTGCATGACATTGTAGAATTTTTAAATTAATCTTTTAATACAACTCCTACCAATAAATTTAAATTCAGTGAATAGTGCTCATGCTCTGCAATGAACAGGCTGTGGTATGAATGCAGAAAAAATAATATCTAGTTACATATTTACTATTATAATATAATTTACCCTTAATATAAAAATAAAAATGCAGTAATACAAATGTGTTAAACTTTTTTTTTTTTTGACATTACTGATGGATGAAATGCGATATTCTTCTTCAATTAAAAACTTGTATGTTTTGACTACTCTGCTTTCGTTTTTAAACAAAGCTTATAATTTCTGCTCAAAAACTTCTGTAGTGTTCCAACAAAAACCACATATTAAAAAAAAAATTCCCTTTTTTTTACATGTGGTTTATTCTTCAATACCTTCCAAGATTACTATGCAATACTGAGATTATTTTAAATAAAGACAGATTTTTTTGTAATTAATCTCCAGATTCAGAATGCAAATGGTATGATGATCTGTAACTTTGGGCTAATGATTAATAGAGATGCTTTCTAAGTAGATACATCCCTGTCTTCCCAATCACCAGGCTGTTGTGCGAGTTTGATCCTGCAATAGCATGGATGATTGGGAACGTCTTGGGGTAGTAGGTAATTTTTGTTGCTTACCTAAAAGTTGTGGCAGTAGGAAATTTCCTTCATCTAGTGCAGGACCACCATGACCTGAAATGGCTTTAAAAAATTCCATGTTAGGTCTCTAGCATATGGTTTCCAGGTTTTCTATACCCTTCAGGTATAGAAAGTTGCTAATAAGGTTACCTTATTAGCAACCTATAGATACTAAAGTGCACATCAAAAGAACACTAGTTCAGCCTAATAATGCAACTTGAGTTTTATATTATACTATATACTGAGTTCTATATGATATTACAAATAGGTTAAATTAAGCAAGATTTTTCATTTTAACCTACAGTAAAGTGGATAAAGGGTGTGACAAGGATTAAAAAAAAGTTCAGTTGCTGGGGCCAATTGTGATCAACTGAACTTTTAGTTCGGTCGATCACAATTCTACAGGATATTACAAATAAGATGAATTAAGCAAGATCTTGTGAGATTACAAGATAACTGAAATTTAGAAGGGAAAAAAAATTCTCTACACAAATTTTCTAATTTATCTTCTCTTAATGATGTTTTTTTCTTCTTCTTCTTTATTCTTATCTATTTTAAAACTCACATGCCATAACTAATAACAAGATTGAAATAAATTTCAAAGATGTGTTTCTCATATCCTACTACATAAATGCCCCATTAAATAAAAATTAGATATGTTTATATACAGCCAGTTATTCAGAGTAGTAATCAATGGTAAACATAAAAAGAATCATAATATACAAATGTAGGCAAATAAATGGCACTATGTATGAAAACTAAACATTTTATGGATTTTTTTTTTGTAATTGGTATACATATATCTACTGATTCAAATAGAATTACCAATCAAGACCAATAATAATCAAATAATAACCAAAAATAATCAAGACCAATTCAGTTCATTTGAAGATCCTATATAAAATAAGATAATTTTAAATGTCATATCTTAACCAATGAAAATATAGGTTAAAACTGTTTTGGTATATACTTAATAATGTACTAGTTGTGATATTTCTATTAATTTATAATTAAGAAAACTGGTTTTTGATTTTTTATTTTATTTTAAATTTCAGAGTGTTTGTTTAAACTGTGAATATTATCACGTTCTTCTCATCTCAACCAATTTAAGTTTATATGCCATGTTACAGGAACAGTGGTTAATTACTTTTTAACCACACAACTCATTTTCAACTGCTGTACTGGACTGCAAGTGCTAAAACAGATTACTGGGGGGAGAGGGCAAAACAGAACAAAGTTAGGAAAATGACACTTATCAACAGCACTGAACATGAGGATACTTGATGTACTGTCATCATAAAGAGCTCTAAATTAGCATATCAAGTATAATTAGTGTTTTGGATTTAAAAAAATTACAGAAATGCTGATAAGTTAATCATAAAGCTAATTTAGTATGCTCAGAATCCTTAGCATTTTTTTTTCTTTAATTAATAAGATTTCTCAAAGTTTTAATTAGACTGAAAACATCAGATTTGTGGAACGATAACTGCTTCAAGACCCTTATCTTGAATTATATTGCTACACACCATACTGTGCACTACACATTAATATACAATATTTACAATGATTTATAATTAACATTAAATATATATATATATATATAAAGTAAATAAACACACAAGGAGCACAAACTGATCAGCATCTGACAAATTACACAAAAATTTATTATAGGAATTAATCAAAAGTTAACAATTTTTTTTTGCTCCTTTGCCAGCCTTTTCTATTCAAATGAATAATCCAATCTTTTATATATATCAACAAAACACAAATTTTATCCTTCTTAAAAAAGTAATTTAATGCTCACTGATAACAATCAGTGAAATCCAATGACAGAATTTTAAGAGTTACATTTAAAGCCAATGAAAACAAATAACACACTGTCATCAGTCATAGCCATTTTATAGCAAAGGAATTAAATTACTATTAAATGCATTCAAATAAACTCAAAGCTTCATTAATAACATAGTCACTACACAATTATAACAAATAGTATTAAATAAGCCAAAATGTCCCTGTGGGGAATTCCTTCCCTCCCACTCAAAAAAAGCTTACAAATTTAATTCTAACAAGTAAAATAAATTTACTTGTTATATAAATTACTATTTACAGTTTCAATTTTGATCATTCCTCTGAATCTAATACTTTGTCAATGCAATTAAGGGGAAAGTGAATATAACAGTAATGCAGAAGTAACCATGACACACATACAGATTTTAGTATGCAGATTACATTAAATTCAGCACTGTTTTTACAATCTGTAAATACTGAATTTGGTCAACAAGTGATTATTTGAATTCCATTTTTTTTTGTTGTTGTTGTTTGTTTCTTTTTAACACTAAACACCTGTATAAGTTTCTAATATAGCACTGCTTGCCCTAGAAAAGTGTACTATATACAAAATTCTGACTTGCAGGTGAAAAATGTACATCACATCTTTGAGAAACATATTTACAAGATTTATATAAAATAGACTTCAACATGTAGTTTATGATTACATTTTTTTTTTTTTTTTTTTTTTTTTTTACAGATAAACATGTATCTGAAGTAAGAAATGAGTAATCATTTCTTACTTCTGGGAACTTTTTTTTTTTTAAAAGCACTGCATACTGAAATAAGTACACAATGTATGGGGTTCCAAAAATGCAATTTTAATTTCCAAATATTTATTGTAACCTTCAATCTTAATTTTTAATATCTATAATAAATAATGTGAAGTTTCTCTAGTTGCATGGATATTTTTACTGGCAAAGGAAGATTTTCCTGGGAATATCTTTTTTTTTTTTTTTTAAAAAATGAACTTTTCCAACAAACAACAAACCTATATTTTATCAACTTCCAACATAAAAAAAAAAATATTTGATGGAAAAGCTTTTGGATTATGGTCATAAAGCTATTGGACAAAGATTATATGGATCTAGTGTCCCTGTTTTAGAAATCAAACATGACACACTTTTTAAATAGTGACAAAATTTGTCAAAATAGCAGTACTAAATCATCATTTTAATGTACTGATTTTTCACAGCAGAGGCATTATAAACTGATTCGGGATGATAAATTCTTAATTATTTCCATAGAATGTGGAATGCAATGAATTAAATAAAACAACTACTGCAAAATAACAGTAAAATACCCCCTTCCCCTGTACGAGCTTTCTGGACTCCCTGGAGGAGGATTAAACGTTTTATTAATTTATTAATAATAGAGACATTTACTTTCTTTTTATCTCTATGAAAACTTTTCTAATTATTTTGGTTACTGTGCAAATGACATTTAAAAAAAGCAAAGGTAAAGTACACTCATCTTTTACTTTAATTTTGATACCAAGTTTATCCTGAGTGCATATTTGGCAAAAGAGTGATAACGGAAAAGATAAACTATATATATATTTCATCTTTCCTTTTTATTATGGTAATCCTAAAATTTCAATGGATGACACGTATTTATTCTGGTATTTGATTTCTAGTTTTCCTAAGCATCTGGGAGGGAATAGCGCCATCTGGAAGAAGTCTCTAATCTATTATCAATGTATAATTGTCTGTCTGGTATGCAATCTATAGCTGTTTTTCTGAGGAAATTAAAACAAAAAATTTGATGGAAAAGCTTTTGGATTATGGTCATAAAGTTACTGGACAAAGATCATATGGATCCAGTGTCCCTGTTTTAGAAATCAAACATGACACTCTTTTTAACCACTTCAGGCCTCCAAATATGCAGGATGTTAGTCTCGCACAGAGAGACAAAAATCATCATTTATTAATTAAAGACTTCAAACATCCATGTTGCAGAGGAATTCAAATCTGCGGCCTCCTGGTTGGAAATTAGAGATGATACCCACTTTTCCAACCAGTGGCATTACTAAAATATACTTAGGTGTATGCAAGATAGTATAACAGCTGAACCTAATCACGATATCATTATTAGCAATCTTTCCCAATTTTATTTCGGACTGTATTTTTATCTTTTTTGGGTAATGTCACTCAGTCCATTCATATCTTGTTTTTTCTCTGGAACTTTTATATATAGTATATCTCATGGTGATGTATGAAGAAAAACAGACATTTAAGAATATGAACTAACTAAATTTATTTAGCAAATTAGATAAGCTAATATTTTGCCTCGGTCACCAAGACAAAACATCGACTTGTAATCTAATTAGCTAAATAAATTTTGTTAGTTAATTATTATTTTTAGATGTTCATTTTCTCTGTTAAACATCATCAATGAGTGATAATGTCTCATCCGTACCATATTTAACGGCATGGTTATCCATGTCATTTAATACATGTTCTTCAATATTAATGACACTGTTTCTTTTGAATATCTTCATTTTTAATATAGCTGTGATATTAATACAAGTTAGTAATAAAAATTAATGATTTTAATTTTTCACAGTCAACAGAAATGATATATGCTTCAGAATAATAAACATATCTACTGATTCTTTGTGAAATTTTACCTCATAGGAATAAAAGTTTATCAACACTCACAATAAGTAAGCAGTCTTGTTGCTATAATATATAATAACATTTGCATTCATATATTTATTGCATTTATATTTTCAGAAGTAGTTTGAAATACAAAATTAGAAACCTGAATATAACTCAGTATTGCTTTTTTCCATCTCTCTCTCTCTCTTCATGCTATGTACAATTATCATTAATAAGTAAAATTCTTGTATTAAACTTGAATATTGATTTTTGAAATGCAGTTTGGATGTTAGTGATGTAGAAAGATCTCTAAAAGAAGAATTTTTTTTTTTATCAAGCTTTTAAGTTGCTACCATTCTCATCAGTTTTCTGCTTTTAGCATACGCGTAACATGGCAGTGATTAATAGAGATAACTCAAACCACACCTGTAAGCAAAAATAAAGTTGTCAAGTTTAAACTATAACATTTACTTGGTTATACATTCCTGAAATGGCATACGTACAATAATTCCAAGTGTTTACTCTTTAATAAAAGAAACTGGAAAAACTTATCTAATATGTATGTGGCTACATTCAGAAATGCAATTGTGAATTATTAAGGATACAGCAGATTGATGGAAATTTTGTTTCTGTGCAATGCATATTTTTATTGTTCAATTCAAATGGTTCATTCAATCACCATGTCCAAGGAAATGAAGAATGAAATTCAAGAATTCTTATTTATAAGATAATTCTAAACTAGAAGGTGCTCTTTTGCTTAGTTTAATAATATACATGAAATTATATTCTTGTTTGCATATCAACATTATAAAACTAATTTAAACAGATGCTTGTGCATGAAATAATGAATATTATGTTGTTTTTTTATGATGAAACCAAAACTGATTTATACAAAGTCTACTAAGTATCTATTACTAATGCAAATAATGCCCTCAGTATGTTGCTTTCAATGATAGCATATTTAAGAGAATTCATAGATGCATTATGATCCTTACTGCAATCTCATTAGTAAGAAATAAAATATTAAATTTCTTGAAGATACCCTTGAGTTACATTTAATGTTTTTTTTTTTATTATTATTATTATTAAAAATGGGCAAAATGGGTTTAAAATCATATTCTAGCTAATTCTGAATATTATCCAATTTGGCTTGTTAAAAATACATAATTTTAAAAAGATACACCTTTACCAAATGTATACTGCTATCAAGTTAATGTACAGTATCTTTTGAGGGCATAATACTCTAATAAGTAGTTCACTTACAGAAAATTAAATTAAACTTTTCAAGAAATTCAATTATTAAATTCCATTTCTTAACCCTTCCAGTTTTAACTCTTTTTTTCTTAAATTAAATTTAACTGAATTTAATAATTCAGTTAAAATAAATAATGAAATTGCTTTTCAGAATAATGAAAAGCAATGTTAGAAATGAAGTTTTTCAATTGTAGTGGTAGCAACTTAAAGAATGTGTAATAAAGCCTACCACTTTCAACATAAAAAATTACTCTTGTCAATTAATTTTTGTTGATTTTTCTTAGATATAATTATTAATAAGAACAAAAATTTAATTTGTATATTATAATATTCTTTCAATTCTAAAAGGATATATCAGGGTTTCTTTATATATCAATATATATGATATTAACAATGGACTTCATTTACAAACTAAATGATAACTTGAATGCAATTTATTTATTGTTTTATTACTTACACTGAAATAATAAGTTGGTTATTCTAGTGTTTAACCTCTTCCTTAAACAGATACCACCCTCCATCTGGTTGCTAATTTTATATTTACAGAATGTTCAACTGAAATTTTTTTTCTGGGGGGGGGGATATATCACAAAGCAACAGCTTAGATTAGAGATAATCTGAAAAATGAGATATGCTTTCTTCTTTTTCTCCACAAAAAATAATTAGTATGCATTTCAATATATAATTAGTTTAATAGGATAGCTAAGGAACATGTATTGAGCCTGTTAGTTGGATTTTTATCAGAAATAAAATTTGTAGCAATATTTTATTATATTTCAACTATATTTATCATGAGCTGTTTTTTTGAGCATACAAAACCTGAAGTTGAACAAAATCATTATCAGAGCTAAGCAAAAATACTTGAAATGCACTTTTTGAATACTTTGCCCAGATCTGACAACTATGAACATATATAACTTGTAAAATTATGCAATAATTTAGAAATGTGTTTTTTTGTTTCTTTGCTTTATGATAAAGTCATAAAACAATGAAAAAGTCATCAGCAGTTTATTTAAAGAATAAAGTTTTACTGTAAATGTTCACATTAAAATTTCTCTGAAAGAAGGAAGAAAAAACTCAATATGATCATATCTTGTACAACTTTAAAGTTTGAACATTTTGGAATGGTAAGTGCATTTAGAAATTGTACATGAACTTTCAATTTCCATGTTTGTAAATTCAGAAAAATCTAATTATAAAAATAAAATCAGAAGCATGCAATTTCTATCAAAATTTTTATAAAAAAAAAAAAAAAAACCCTGCAAATTTCAAGTAATATGATAATTAACCAGTGTTTCAGAAGATTGAAGTTCAAGGATGCTTCAATGGAGGAAACACATTACATAAACAAATTGGAAAAAAAAGATCCAAGTAGCATGCGAAAACTAAAACTTCCTATTCTATCTGGTTTTGGGTCTTTTCTTTACAAAAAGGAAGATATAACTTTCCTCCAAAATAAATGCTATTTTCTAAAGCAAGAATGATTTTGTAATTTTTTTAAAACCATATATAATAATAAAAATACACAGTGATCCCTAAAAAATGTAATTGTGTAGTAACTATATATTTGCATTTGTATATATATATTCTGGTCATTTAAGTTTTTTTTTTTTTTCATAATTAAGAAAGATGTTGCATCACAAATAATTTTCATCCATCGTGTCATATTTACTATGACTTGATTAATCTAATAATAATAATAAAGCAATCAGATTAATGAACTATTTTAAACTTCTAAAACAATATTTCCTTTAAGTTATTTCACTATTCCAATAATAATCACTACAGTTTATGAGGGTGCAAATTAAGATAACTTTGAAAGGACAATATGATGATGCACTGCATTTACTCAAGTTTATAATGATATGCAATTATTCTTTGCAAATTTTGATTAGCAGTCATTTTTTTTTAATCTTGAGAATAAAGATTTATGTCTAATTTAAATGAATAAAATGTTTTTGAGTTTATTGCTTTTTGATTAAAAACAGATATTAAATACTTTTTTTTTTCAAGCCATATATTTTTTTATATTGCTACATAGTTGTATTCTTTAAGTGAGAGAATGCACTGCATCCTTTTCAACGGGATACGTACAACTTGTAATATCAGCAATAAAGCCGCAATCTATTCTCAGCAACAATTACTGCCAAGTCATACAAAAGAAAAAAGTAATCTCATTTTAAAGTGTGTACAAAACTAGAGAAACTTCTAATACTATTCTAATAATTATCACAAAGTGCTTTCAGATACAAGATGTAGCATCTATCTGTGAGAAAGGCACAACTGATGACAAAATGCTACTAGGAATCATTATCCCTGTATTTCACAGTTACAACACAGCCAGAATCACACTGACTAAAAACTATATATTTTTGCCAGTCAATTCAGAAACTGCTCCAATAGTGACAAGCACACAAACAGATACAATATATTGTGCTATGCTGTCACATTTTAGCAATGTTCGCACAATGGCTATTTTGACTTCTTGAATATACTACATACCATCAGTCAAAATGAGGCATTTCAAGTGCATTCCTAGATGCAGCAGAATTCAGTCTAAAGGATGTTCTGGACAGGAGCGATTAACTTTGAACCAGGCATCAATACATCTGCAAGGAGAAAAAAATTTAATTATAAAAAACATCTACATCATTTCAATAACATACTGAATTATAAAAATGAACTTAATGAAAAGCAGAAATGTCAATGATTAGTTTGCTGAGAATGCTGCAGAAACACTCTCTAATCACTCCATATGCAATTTGGTTCCTATTAATATACCTTTGTTAAATTGATAAGGTGTAATATAGGTAACTCTTGTTATACGTGATTTTGTTATCCACATTTTAGCATATACACAGTTTCATTATTACTGTAAGGACTATCACTGTTTCCTATATACAAGGTATGGAAGCTTCCATGCCTTATTTCCAACCCCCCCCCCCATCTGCTGTCTTCAGTGGCTCAGTGTCCATTTTGTGTCCCTACTACCTTATTGGTCTATGTGGTATTTGTCTTTATCTGTAAATAATTTCTGCACCCTTTGAACAGGATATCTATCTATCCCCTTCTGCCATACAGCTGGGGGGGGGGGGGTAGCTATATGCTACCATATTATGGAGATGATTATGAGCAAGATGGTTTTCCGTTGCCTTCCTTGCAGTACTATATCCTATGACTGTATCCTGTGTGTTCACGGGGTCGGTTTGCCTGCTTGCGGGATGAAAACCCCCAGATAAACTGGCAGAAAAACCCCCCTGCTGTCCATGCCCAAGACCGGCTAACTTGGCTATGTCTGAGGAAGATCCTCATGTCCTCGATGGGAATTGAACCTAGGACACTCCTTCCATATGGTTGCGAAACGCATAGCCACTAAGCTAACTGTGCGGATGCAAGCTATCTGGCAAGAGAAAAGCAAAGGAAAGTAAGAGTGAAACAAAGAATGTCAAAAAGACCAAGTGAAGAAAAGGCCTAGGAAATCCAAGGCCTCTCCTTCTAGAGAATATGGAAGTTCTGAATTGGTTCGATAGAGGTGAATGTAGCACTGAAATTCAAAGGGCCATGGGAATGAGTGATTCTACAGTGATAATGGCCAATTCAATTCGCAAGAGCACTCAATTGTTCACGAATCTCAGCATGACTGAGTAACAAAATACCGATGTCATGCAATTCAGAAAATGGAAAGGATGATGGCTATATATATAGACTGAGCATCAGTACCAGCAGAACATGCCTTTGTCTGAGGAAGTCATTTGAGAGAAGGTGATGATGATTTCTGGTTTTTAATTGTGCAAGGACAGCAAAGATCACACATGTGCTATAGCAGTACACAAGGTAAGACAATCACAAGCATCCATGCCTGCAGTGGGATTTGAACCTGCAACCTGTCGGAGGGGTATGCTAACCAGGCCGGCATGAGAGAAGATGAAGATTTATATGAAGATCTGACAAAAGATGAAAGCAATCGACACTTTTTGCTGAAAGCTGTGGGTGGTTGAACCACCCACAGCTTTCAGCAAAAAAGTGTTGAGATTGTGCATTCCACAATCTCAACACGACTAGCAAGGCTGCAGTTGCAGATCACATTGCTGCTGAATAATTTCATGAATTTATCTTCAAAGCAAAGATAGTAGAAGGAAGTTACACACTGAGAGGTTATAATCAGAATTCGAAACCTGCAAGGTAGGTTTTTATTGAGAGATTCTTGAAAAAGTAGCCTTCAGTCTACTATGAATCAACTTCAGCATGTCAGCTAAAGAAGAAGTGATTAAGAAGTGCTTAAGATGGTATTAATTGTGAAAATAAAACACTACTTTAATAGTTTATTTGTTTTATATGTAATGAATATTTTATTTACCACTCTTGTGCCTTAATATGTATGAAAAACAGGTGAATTTTTCATGAAATTTATCTGAAAAGATTGGAATCTCGCTCACTTGAGAACGCAACCTCCCACGCAGGGCCGGTTTTAGACTGTTAGACGTCTGTGTGCTAGAGATAATTGGCTGCCCTTGAGGGTAAGGTTACACTAGTGTTTTTTTTTTTTGAACATGTACAGCAGTGAATAGAACACATGCAATCATTTTAAAATTTTTTTATTATCCCAACGTTTCGGTCTTCACATCAAGATCATCTAAATTCTATTTACGATGATATGATGACAGGAATACACATTCTTTCAGATGGTTTTCTTTCAGAAACAATGATGTCGTATTTTTTATATAGATTTTTGATATAGATAATTTTATATAGATAATTATTTTTGCTTTTATATCTTAAAAGCAAAAATAATTCTTATTTTTGCTTTTAAGATACTGGATTTTCTACAGTCCTGTTTATAGTTGTTCTTAGTGAGGAACGTTCCGTGGGTCGAATATATACCTTCCATATGTTTTGGATTTTTAGACCATCATTATTGTTCAGATTGGGGTGGTTGATAATAATCTCACATGCTTTTTATAAGTTTGAGTTTTGAAAAGCTCCTTTCACCTAATGCTACACTAATGGGTAATGTGAGGAAAATTCTCAAAGCTATAAATAGATTTGGAAATGATGATATCGAGTTATTTTTTGCAATATATGTCAAATTTTTTAATGGGTCAGTTTCTGTAATGCCAATGCCACCGCTAAAAGGTCCGTACGTTATCAGCTCATTGAAGAGCTCAAAACCATCAATATCTTTAATATATTCACCATCTTTATTAATTTGAAGGGAAACATCTAAATCAACACAAGATTTTTTAATTTTTTCTTTGGTCATTTCTCTGAATTCACAAAGAAATTTAAAAATTCACAGAGTCCACCTAAAAGATAATTACATAAACCTTCCCCTGTAGTGTCTGAAACTGGATAAAATCCAAGAAATAATTCTTGAATTGCAATGTCAGAAGTGTCAATATTTACAATTCTTACTACATATGATATCTGTTCAATGTGACTGGCATCTGGAGTGCAATCGAGAATTATAGAAAAATATTTGGCCTTTTTTACAAATTCCTTAATTTTTGATTTAATGCCGTTTGCTAAAACAGATATAATTTCGTTTTGAAAAGAATGGCCTAAGTAATGGGGTATACGATTTCTAGAATTTTGAGATTCTGTTATGTTATTTACATGCTGTGAAAAAATAGGGTCAAATTTGCCAACATTTCTACAGCCTTTAAAAAATTTCCATTATTTGCTTCATATAATTTATTATTTGTACCTCTGAAAGCTAAACACTGACCTGCTAAAAATTGTACAATTGCAACGATTCTTTTGACGATGGCTTGCCATCGTCTTTTTTCAGATTCAAAATACCGCTGCTGTTCTTTAGCAATTGTACAATTGTTGTCAGGGCATGTTTTTAATTCATACCACTTTTTACAATTTTGCATATGTTCTACACTCGTTTCATGTCGTGATAAATTAGTGGCCAAATGTCGCCAATCTGAAAACCCCTGACTATCTGTTAATTTGTTTTTCTTTAAAGCAAACAGCTTACAACAAAAGCAAAATACACTATTGGATTTTTCATAATAGATTAACCAAGTTCTTTGAACTTTTTCACCATTAGGTAAGAAACTGTGACGTGGAAAATTATCTTCCATTGTTATCTTTAATAAAGTTTATATTTTGAGGTGTTACAGGTCCCTTATGAATTATGAGTTCTAATAACCGATTATTAACAATAGATGGCCAGATACAAGGATCCCCTAAATCACATTCTGTCGTGAATTCAGTACAATTACCAGAAGGCCTACTTTGTAAATTATCCCCACAGTTTGATTTCGGCATTGACTCTTCTTCCTGGCACAGTTCTGAACGAAATTCAAACTTTTCATTTGATTTTTCACATTCCACTTTGATTTCACCCTTACTGTCTGGAAAAGATTCTGAAGTGATTGATGTTGTTGAGTTATCTTCATCTAACTTTACATATTTCAGTATGGATCCTCATAATTTTTCCTTTTCCTTATCACTTTCATTCTTTCTTTTGTGATAAAAAGCACCAGACAGATGTTTAGTTTTCCTATCCGACATATCTAAACATATAATAAAAAACATTAATAATAATGGTAATAATAATAAGCACAAATTATTTTTTTTCTTTTTGAATGAATAAATAAATGTTGTAATGACTCAAACTGACTTGAGCCTTTCTGTACAGATTCCGAAAAAACTCCGATCTGTCTTGTCAGGTCTATCTGAAAGATGGTGGTATATTTTATAACAGGTACTAGAAAAAAAACAAAAAATTGTAATTCCATTTTTTCCCAATTATGTATTTTTAGTAGCAAAAAACTAGGCCAAAACTATGGTTTGCTTGAATGAACATTCCTTGTTGAGCGAGGTTTTAAAGAGATAGAGAATGAAACCCAAAGAAGATATTTCGAAGTTAGCAAAGCTATAGTTTTAACAATGTTATGTTCCTATTTCATTGCCAATATTTTAAAATTAACTATAGGCTATATCGAATTTATTCCATCGGCAACCTAGAGATTTGGCCGCTTGCGTGCACGCATGCCCTGCACACCTATTAGAACTGGCCCCGCTCCCATGTATAACAAGAGTTACTTGTATCGACTTATTGGGATAAGAGATAATGCTATTTTAACTACAGTTGAACCTCATTTAATGTCATGCTTGCTTTGTTTTTTTTTTTTGTTTAGTGTCAAGGCTTCCACTGACCTACATGCATTTGGTTCTTTGTCACCTGCTCTGTTTGCCATTACACATCGCTCCCATGAGGCCAGCATAATGATCAGTTGAGGCAGGCATGGAGGAGCACTGCTGCTCAGTCAGTTGTTCTCCAAGCTTTTTTGATTGGTTTGTATAGTGACATCTGAATTAATTTTTATATTTTTTGAGTGGTGGGGGGGGGTAGTATTGCATGACTTGTGTTTATTGCACCACTGTATATACTACAATACTGTACTGTAAGTTAATTTAATTTTTCATTCAAGAGGCTATCAGTTTAGCCCCAAAATAAGCAATAATAGAAGAGAATAATCAAGGGATGTTTCAAATTAATATGTGAAATATACAGCATGGCTAGGACCATTGCAAATACAATAATTAAGAAAAAAAGATGCTATAAAAAATGAGTGACAGAGCCTTACAAAGCCTTAAATTAACAGCTTTGGGGGCAATTTTTACTTCTGGATCTCTGAACTGGATTACCTAAAACCCTGTTGAACATTAATTAATTTAACATCATTTCCAGAACGAAATTATCGATGTTAAACAAGAATCGAATGTATATTCAAGTCTTAACTTTTTTAAACAATTAAAATAAACAATATTAATTTTTAAAAATTTTAATTTGTAAACTATTTTCACTTAAAAATTTTATATCATCACATCTGATATGAAAATATCAAAGTGCAAAACATTTTATACTAGAAGGAACTTTTTTTTCAAACAAATTAATCTGGAAAGATTATACAACGATAAAGAACATATTTCCCTTTTAGAGGATAAACTGATATCTAATGTACTTCTGATGTACTTTGGCTTCCTTGTAGAGTTTTGATTATCTTCTATCATAAATTAGTAGTATTACAGTAGATTATGGGAATGATGCAGAGAACATTGACATGTAGAAGTAAAGATGTTTTGATTCCATTGTACAAGACTGTGATCAGGTGGCATATGGATTACTGTGTACAGATTTGGTTTTCAAAACTATGAGTTGTTGGACAGGGTCCAGAGATGATTAACTAAGTTGGTTTCTGTTCTCTGGAATATGAAGACAGATTGAGAGAATGCAAATTACAGAGCCTAGTGGACAGAAGGAAGAGGGAAGACATGATCGAGACATATAAATTGATAAGGTAGGAAGCAATGGAGACAGGGAAAGAACAAGGGGCCATCCCTGGAAGTTTTATAAAGTGGGTGTGAGCAGGGTGGGTGAGGAGTAGATTTGCATTTTTTGCATGGAGTGCGGTGGGTGATTGGAAAGCAATGCTTGAGATTGTGGTGAGTGCAGGGACAGTGAATGCATTTAAGTCGAAGTACGATGAGCTGTACATGTGAGAGTGGGGCCCCTCTCATGACTTCATGGAGGTCTGTTGATAATAATAATAAACCTAATCTTGAAATAGAACACTCATCTACATGTTTGTGTTCCATTCCTAGGGAATATGATAATAATATATCTAAGTTACAAAGTGCTAATAAGTATTCACAGAACTTGTAAAATGTAAAGTACTCATAAAATTGATAATCAATGTTTTTCACAATAAGAAGTGTCATTTGAAGGTATTTAACTTCAACTGGAAAAAAAACAACAGAAGTAAATTTAGATGAAATGATGAAATTTAGAAGAAATTTAGATTCAGATTTAAGAGGGCTAGACAGTCAGTTGTGTTTTCAGAGAGCTCCCAAAAGCTAAGTATAATTTTGAGTGAAAATTAGAATATAGGTTAAAATCATAACGTAATATTGTCTAATTTTGGTAGCTTGTTGTGTCTGTGTGATTTTGGTGTGAATTCGTTATTTAATTTAGTATTTAACGATACGTTTCATAGATTTGAATATGCCGCCAATGTGACGTAAGATAATGGCATCCAAAAATACGACACCATTGTTCAAAAACTATAATGTGAGAGAGTTTGTCCAATGTGATGTGTGTGTGTGGGATGTATGCATTCCCGAATGAGGCTGGAGTTTGGATTGAAAGTGACAGTGGTGGGAGAATGTGCAGAAAGTGTAAGCAAAGTGAGGAGTTGAAGTATGTGTCAGGTTGTGAGACAGTTATGATTGAAGAAAGCCAGAATGTGAGTGAAAATAGTGGCTTGATAGGGAATTGCGATGTACGAGATGACAATGAGAGCAGTGATCAAAGAAAGAGTGAAAGCAACTATACAGAGAGAGAAAATGGTTTGAATGATAAAAAAAAATGAGGAATTATTTGTAGGAAGTGAGATCGCTAGGTTGCGCGCAATGATACAAAATGCGCAGCGGCAATTAGAGCACCTGCAAAACTCTTTCAAGAGTGATTCGGCTAATGTAAATAAACAGCGTAAAAGTGGGAGAGCTTCTGAAATGAAGGAAAGAGTGTTGTATGGTGACTCGTTATTAAGAGGAGTGATAGATGGGAGTTTAACTAAATCGTACTTACCGGGTGCGAAATTTAAGGATGTAAGTGAGAGTATTTAGAGTGCAAAAACAGAGGGTGAAAGAATTAATAGTTGTGGCGGGTACGAATGAATTGAAAGGTGATAAATTTTTTATGAGAGAGGACTTGAAAGTATTGTTAAGGGTAGCGAAAGAAAAGAGTGACAGAGTTAGAATGGTGAGTCTGTTGCCGCGGTATGACAGAGAGGAGTTTAGAAGGAGGGCCATAATCGCAAATGACATTATGCGCAGGTTATGCAGACGGTGTGGTGTGGAATTCGTGGACATGTGGAATGAGTTTGATGGGTGAAGGGATTTATACAAGATGGATTGCCTGCATATGAATGGACTTGGTGTGCAGAGACTGGAAAAAGTGTTGCTGAATGAAGTGAAAATGGATGTGCAGAACCAGGGAAACTAGAACTACCAAGGAGGGGGGGGGGGTGGATATGCGGACATCGGTGAGACAGTCGAGTGTAAGAATGTATATAATGTACCCGAGCCGGCACTAAGGACAAAAAATGGGAATGGGACATTTAGAATAACGCATCAAGATAGGGGTGGGACAAAGGGATCACTGCATTTCATGTATACTAATGCCAGGAGTATTAGGAACAAGAAGGAAGAATTTTTGGCCTTGATTGGCTCTTCCTGGCCACAAGTTATTGGCATTAGTGAAACATGGCTGATGGAAGATGATATAGTTAGTGGGATAGAATGTGCAGGTTATAGTGTGTTTAGGAGGGACAGAGAATAAAATGGGGGGAGGGGTGTTATTGATGATAGCTGATGAACTGCAGCCAAGGAGAATTGAAGTTGTATTGCAGGATAGTGAAAGGAACTCATTTGAGGCTATTTGGTGTGAGATTGAGACTGGCAGAATAAAATATACAGTTGGGTGCTACTATAGACCAGGTGATGGAATAGATGGTGGAGATAGTATGCATAAACAAATTGATGAAATGAGTGGAAGGAGGGTAATTATTATGGGGGATTTCAACTATGGTAACAATGATTGGAAGGAGGAGATGACACATGTGAGGAAGAAAATGGATTTTATTCAATTATTAAGGGATAACTATCTGAGATAGCATGTAATTGAAAATACTAGGGATGTGAGTGCTTGACCTGGTAATAGCATCTCAGAATTTGACTGTAATGAATATGACCATATTGCCACCTATTGGTGAGAGTGATCATAAGGTCTTGACCTGGCAGGTGGCTAAAGGTGTGGAATTTTCGATTAAGACAGGGTATATGTGGAATTACCATGCTGGCAAGTATGACAAGCTTAGGAGATTGCTTGGATCAGTGCCATGGCATGTACAACTGCAAGGGCTGGACGTCGATAGAGCATGGGTGAAATAACACGGTGAAATGGATGAATAACACCATTAAGCTTGAGCTGTAAAAAAAGAACTGTGGAGGGAATTTAAAGAAAGGGGTGACCTGCAGGCACACGAACGGTATAAAGTGCAGGCCAGAAGGGTAACGAGTGTGGTAAAAAAAAGCAAAAGCGGATTATGAAAGGAAACTAGCTAAGCAAGCAAAAGAGAATCCCAAACAGTTCTTTCAATATGCTGCAAGCAAGGAAAAAACTGTACACGGCAAAATGATTTTAAGGAATGAGGATGGTAAGGAGGTCACTGAATAAGTCGATATAGTGGAGTTACTGAGCGCACACTTTGCAAAAGTATATCATCCATTGTGAATACACCATGTTGTTTAATCTGAGTCTCTGGTCTGGTTTAGTCCCGAAGGTGTGGAAAGAGGGGAAAATAGTTTCACTGCATAAAGGAGGATCCAAGACTACGGTTGCAAATTACCGACCGATCAGCATATCAGGAGTCGTTGTCAAGGTCTTGGAGAAAGTAGTCAAGGGAAAAATACAGGAATGGATTGATGAAAATGAGATACTGTACAGCAGAGAGCATGGCTTTGTGAAGGGTAGATCATACCTCAGTAACTTGCTCAAGTTTTATAACAAGGTGACGGCTGAACTGGATAAGGGTAATGGGTTTACAGTGATACTGTAAGACCTGGCAAAGGCGTTTGACAGGATAACACATGGAATTCTAATCCGTAAACTACAACATACGGGAATGGATATAGGGTTGGTGAGATGGATAGGTGGGCGGTTGATGGAGAGATATCAAAGAGTAGTTTATTCAGGAGTAGAGTCCAAAAGACGGCCTGTGACTAGGGTTCTGTTCTTGGACCACTGCTGTTTAATCTGTTCATTAACGATATAGGGAAGGATCTAAGAGTGTGGTTAGCAGGGGTGTTAGAGCTGGGTTCTTTACTTTTAGAGTGGTAAATGAGTGGAATAAGCTGCCAGAGTCTGTTGTGGGTGCTATGACAGTGAGTGAGTTCAAGGCAAGGTATGATAAATACTGTGAGAATGTCGTATAGTTGTGTGGACATGATGTTTAGGTCCTCCCTCAATGAGTCTAAGGACTCCCTGGAGTCGCCCAAAATAATAATATTAAGTATGAAAAATGTGAGTCATAAACAGTAATTTTTATGCATCAGGCATTAGAGGGGTTAAGAAAAGAGCATGCTCTACTAAATTTTTATATTATTATAGAGAGTATAAATGGATAGAACATTAGAACAGAAAATTCACTTGAGTGAAAACAACAATGATCGAAAACTCATACCCTGTATATATTAAGCTGACTTCCAAGGTTTGTGTCTGACAAACCTTGGAAACCAATGAGAGCAAAACTACTTCAGGAAAGAACCTCACAAGCTGAAGAGTCATTATTTGAAAAGCTAAGATGAAAAATTTTGAAATATTAATAGCAAAAAGGTACACACACAGAGCTTGGAAAGAAGTCAACAGATACTGTTGTGAAGAACAAACACCAGTGACATTCACCTCAATAAGATGTATGACTTCTTTTCACTGTGATGACTGCAGCAATCCTACAGGGACACACTTTCCACAAGCATAGGATAGTAATCAATGAGATTTTGGACTATTCTTCCTGTAATGAGGTCCTAGACTGTTGTGGAACAGATGTCCCTTGACCTCATCCAACACTCCAGTTCATCCTACAGATGTTCAACAGGATTGAGATCAGGGCTCTGTGAGGTCAGACAAGTGTGGTGATATTCATGTCCACAAACCACACAGTTACAACAACAGCCTTATGACACAGTGCATTGTCTTGCTGAGAGAAACAATGACGAGTTCCGTAGAAACGCCACAAAGTAGGAAGCACTGCACCATCCAGAATGTTTAGATACCTTTCAGAGATCGATGTTCATGGCACCACAAATAGAGGTCTGAGGCCAAACCAAGAAAAACAGGACCATACCATCACCTCTGAATTTCATAGTTGAGATTATGCACTCTGGTAAAAGATGTTCACTGGGCATCTGCCACACCCATCTACCTGCTCAGTAGAGGGTGTAGCATGATTCGTTGCTCCATAACACAGCTTTCCAAGCTTTCATGTCCCACTGCATGCACACACACACACACACTTTGCACCACTGAAAATGACACTGCATGTTGTTTTGGGTAATGTGGGGCTTGCATATTGTGGTCCTGCTATGGAAATCCATGTTGTGAGCCTTTCTTCTGAATGTGTTTAGGCAGACTTCTGTTCCAGTTGATGCCTGAAACTCCACATTGAACATGTTGGCTGACAAATGGCGGTTTTCACATATTATCTTTTATAGTACCCCAGTCACATTTGGTGAGTGTGGTAGGTCATCCAATGCGGGTAGTACTTGTAGTTGACACCCTGTGCTTCCATCTCAGTATGGTATCATGGATTGTTGACCTTAAATGGCCCAATTTGTCAACAATTTGCTAACAGATAGGTCTGCAACATGGAATCCTTTCACAACGCCTCTCAAACTCCATTAGGTCCCTTCTCATACAGTTGCACCAACTTGGGAGCATCATATTCCTCCAATTTATATTGGCTACAAACATGTGACCCATTACGTGGTACAATGCACCTTGTCCATTGGGGTGTCTGTTGACTTCTTTCCAAGCAGTGTATATATGGTGGTGGAAATAGGTTTTCTGCATGGAGAGTGGCTGAATAAGATGCATTCAAGGCACAATATGATAAGCTATGTATGTGACAATGGGACATTCCACAAGTCTTGACTCATGGAGATATAATAATAACAACGTTAATGAAAATCTGACATTTGTAAAATATAACATGTATAAAACATAATAAAAATTTTGAACACATCTATTTGATTGATATCATGCCTACTTACGCTTTGTGATATATACAGAGGCAAGGTAGTCTGGCAATAATGTCACCTTTAACTAAGTCCTCTAAGCATATGACACATTCACCTTTATCTTCTGTTAATTCATCCTCTGTGGTGATAGAAACATAACATCATTGCATTATAATTATGAGACTTTAGTTTATTAAAATTACAACCATATACACAACTGTTACTCGTAATTATTATTAGTATAAGATCAAAAAGACTTTTCTAGGTTATATTCAAGCGCAATAACGGACTTCTAATGTAATGGACCTCTAAATGACCCCTACAAAATTTGGTAGGCAAACAGTGACATGCAAAAAAAAAAAAAGAGATTATGGTTCCCTTGTATAAGGCTTTGATCAGGCCACATACGGACTACTGTGCACAGATATGGTCCTGGTTTTCAGGGGGATGAGGATGTATTAGAGAGGGTCCAGAGAAGGTTTACTAAGTTAATGTCATTAATTTAGTAAATATTAGATATGAGGAGAGATTGAGAGAATGCAACTTATAGAGCCTTGTGAACAGAAGAAGAGGGAATATGATTAAGACATATAAGTTGGTGAGGGGAGGGGTTGTTACCAGATTAAGGTGGAGGAGATATTTCATAGGGGGGGGACAAGGATAGAATTAGAGGCCATCCATCAAAGCTGTATAAGGAGGAAGTGCACACAGGAGTAAGAAGCTGGTTCTTTGCATAGAGTGATTGGTGAGTGGAATGCACTGCCTGAAGGTGTGGTGAGTGCAGAAACTATAGATGGGTTTATGGTGCATGGTTTGATGATCTTTTTGCATGAGCATATAGACCTCTTGCAAAGAGTCCTTCAACTCCATGGAGGTCAGATATTAATAATAAAAATGCTGATAATACACTGGTCCTTTTGCTGTTTAAATGCTAATGAATTTATATAAAAACAGACTTTGATTAACATCTTCTGCTTTATTAGTTCTGTGTGCACTTCCTAACCAAATAAATAACATGACAAGAACATTTAATGCAAATACCTATTTGTTTTTTGTTTTTCCTCATATATGATTAATTTTAAATCCTGTACTAAATACATTTTTTTTTTCATTAAATTCTCATAGCATCTAACTTCATTTTACACTAATTACATGACTGAAATATTTTTTCATATTCATTTTCAAAGAGGATCATTATTTATATATTGTCTTTGTTATATAAAAGACAAACCAGATCAATTATAATGCTGAAAAATTATAATGCATTGTACAAAAGAAAAGGAGCACAAAACATATAAGTTTTTATCTTATATTCTTATATGTATCCTCAAGGCTACTATTTTACAAATTAGTTTTTTTGCATGAAGTTCACTTCTTCATTTCTGATATGGGATTAATTTCATCATCAACCATTTTCTGTTCTGTCTAGTGTTGAATGAATCCCACTCCCATTATATACACCTCAGAAGAAAAGAATATGTAGAATATGTATGCATTACAGGATACCAGAGTAACTTGATGTGAAGTCAACTGCTATCTATATATATAAGAGCCAAAGTCACCATGTGACTTGTAAACACACAGCCCAACATAATAATGAGAACCATCTCTGGTACCTTAAGATTACTCCTCTCCCAAGGTTGCCTGTGGAAATAACAGATATAAACTACAAACAATTACCTTATCATAAATTCAACTGTAAAACCTCCAGGATTTAATCTATCTTGGCACTTCTAGAGCCAGTCAAACAGATTTAAGACCAGACAAGGCCACTATACCCACTTACTATCACTGTAGTATCTGTGGGAAATTTCACAGTCACCCTTTTGCATGTGCAGCCTATGCAACATATCATTAATGACTACCCCCCCCCCCCCCACACACACACACATCTTTCCTGGAAGCCTCAGGAACTTGCACCTACTCCCAAACAGTGCCATTGATTGGTTAACTGAACTGTCAATCTATATATAATTTAGCTCATTAATTGTTTGTATTTATGTTAAAATAAATAATTATACATAAGTAGCCTAGTCGTGATGATATTTCATGTGCAATCATGTTTGTTCATGCTTAATTAAAATAAGGATGAAAGTAAGAATGCAATTTCCTTCCTTCCTATTAAAAAGAAAACTTGCCACAACTATTATCTAATTCAGAATACTGTAATAATATGGTAATGTAAGGTAAACAAGTAATTCTATTACTTGTACATAGAAATATCTCCACACTCCCTCAGTGAGTTAGCTCCTAGTGTCTCTGGTGATCTATACCCAACTGATGATACTTCAAAAAAAGTCAAAGCTAATTTGAGTAACAACTCTTCTTATATTACTTTGGGATACTGGTGAAACTTCTCTCAATAGCTATCTGCAAACATATCTCACCTGCAAACATAATCTTCAGTAAAAGACAAAAAACAAGAACATAATTTCTTGTCAAGTATAATGGATGCACCTATACTTTGACTTTGCTAAGTCTTTTGACAGAATACAGCATGGAAGACTGCTGAATAAATTGGAGAAAATGGGACTGGATTATAAAATATTAGTGTGATAAGAGAATGGCTGACTAACATGCAAGATTCAGGGTAACAAGTGGTGTGCTGCAAGGATCAGTTCTCGGTTCATTATTATTATTCAATATTTATGATAACATTGGGAAGGATTTGATAGGAGACATACAGCTATTTGCTGATGATGCAAAGATAGGCAGGGTAATCAGGAATGTGGCTGAATATGCAGTACTTGCAGAGTGATTAGTTTCTTCTAGCATAATTGCACCAATATAGTATGATATTTGATATCTCAGCACACCAAAGTGCAAGACTAAGATTGAACTGACAGCCATTTTCACATGTCCACAATTCCACGATGTCAATGAACATTGACATATACAGATAAGAATGTCATAATGCCTCTTTACAACGCTTTGATAAGACCTCACCTAGACTACTGTGCACAGAACTGGTCTCCTGGTTTCTGCGGCAATTATCATACAGTAGAGAGAGAGAGAGAAGGATAGCGTGTGCAAAGGAAAGTGTTAAAAATGATATCAGGATTGTGGAATACAGATTACAAAGAGAGAGAGAGAGAGAGAGATTGAGAATTTGTGGACTGAGAAAGAGGGATGATATGATTGAGCCTTACAAACTTCTGAAAGGGTCATACAGAATATCAGTAGATGGAATTTTTCATTTTATGGAGGGTGGGAAAAAGACAAGAGGATATCCTTGTCAAAAAATGTTGTCAAAAAAGGGGTTGAAAGCCAGATTTTTCACTCATTTGATGCTGTAAGATGTGGCCTTCTCAATGAGTCCTTGACTTCTTGGAGGTCTCTCTTAATAATAATACTGAATATTATCATTGTGAACTCAATAAGAGAATATAGTTGAAGCACTGAAGATCATTTTATCAGGATATTTCATCCTTATGAAAGTGATATCATGAGAAGCCAGAGTGTAGAAGGCATAGTGGAGGAAGAACTGATGGTGAGAAAGCAGGAACTATATGAGGAATTAAGTAAACTTGATGTTAATCAGGCTGTAAGACTTGACAATTTATCACCATGTCTTGCAGGAATGCTCCAGGGAATGACACTCTTAGCACACCTGTTTAACATGAATCTCCAAGAGGACAAGTTCCAAATAAATAGAAAGTTTGAAAAAGTGTTCCACTTCACGAGGGAGGGAGAAGATAAGAGACTATAAATTACAGGATAATCTGAGTCTGGAGTTGTTAAAATGTTAGAGAAGTTGGTGAGAACTAGGATTCAGAATTGGAAAAGATTGTTTTAGCAATTTCCTTATGTACTTCAGCAAGGTGATGACTTCAATAAGGGAGATACAGCAGTATATTTGGATTTTTCAAAGGTCTTTGATAAATTGTCACATGACAAAAAACTGGTAACTAAATTGAAATGAATTAGACTTGATGGCCTAGTGAATTGGAAAAGTGATTGGCTGTCAGTTAGGTATCAGTGGGCTGTGTATGGGAGAGTATTATCTCTCAAAAGAGGAAAGTCATTAGCAGAGTGCAGCAAGATGGAGCCATTACTATTTGAGTTGTATGCTAATGGTATTATGGCAGGCTTAAATGGAGATATGCAGCTTTTGCAGATGTTGGAAAGAATTATGAGGAACAGAGCACATGTGGCCTTGTAGGAGGACTCAACAGAATGTGGGCAAGCGAGTAGAACTATCAGTTTAATGTCGCAAAGTGTAAGGTCTTGAAATTTGGCAAGGTTGAGATGCAGAGTATACAATTAATGGAGAAAGTTTGAAAAAGGTGAAAGATATGAAAGATCTAGGATTGATGGTGGACAGAGACTTGAAGTTTAGGGATAACATTGCTAAAATTGTAGCAATGATGAAGAGGACCTTGAAATGACACTGGATTCCTGTATGCAGATTTGGTTACCTGGTTTTTAAGAGGGTAAGGATATATTAGAAAGGGTACAGATGAGGTTCACTAAATTGGTGTCAGGTCTATGGAACATCAGATATGAGGACAGACTGAGGGAATGCAACTTGCAGAGCCTTTTGAATAGGAGAGGTGATATAATTGGGGTACTGTATAAGATGATGAGGGATATCAGATTAATGTGGAGAAAATTTTTCATAGAACATAAGGAGACAAGGGTAGAACAAGTGATGACCATCCCTCGAAGTTGTATAAGGAGGATGTGAGCAAAGGAATGAAGAAAAGGTTCTTTGCATGGAGAGTGGTTGGTGAGTACAAACTTCAAAATACCTGAAAGTGTAGTTTGTGCAGAAACTGTAAATGAGTTTAAAACATAGTTCTATGATCATTTTTGCAAGAGATAGTGTGGACCTTCCAGAATTATTCTTTAGATTCCATGGAGGACATAATAATAATAATAAGCCATGAAAATTGAAGAGTGTACAGGAAGATGGTTTGGTTTGTAGAATTAGTTGTAGTAACACATCCTTGTGTTACATTGTTTTCTATCCTTTATATGGATCAGTGTGAAGCAAAGTGACATTAAACCAGACATCAAAACTGGAGATGTTAAACACACTTCTTTACTTTATGCAAGTGATATCACCAGATTATGAAATAGTCCAAATCATAAATAGCTGTAAAAAGTTTTGCCACTGGGTTATAAAGTATGTTGTAATCAACAAGAAATTAATTTCTTGTTTTTTAATCCTTTACCCATGCATATGCAAACAAAGTATGTGTGCAGTGAAGTATCTTTATGTGGAAACTTTCTTTGTATACATATGACTTCTGCACTGATTTACCTTGGTATCTTTCTTGATCTGACTCTCATTATTGGTTCTCAATAAGTTGCAACCAGCCTGGTAGTGACTCTTTCCATAACAATATACATGTCCGAAAGTGTTTTGCATTATGGGGTGACAAGGTAATTGATGTCAAGTCAACAGCTCTTACATAGAAATAGACTAGCCATGAATATACTTTATGCAGAAACTTTGTTGGCATTCACTTTGGTAAAAGATTTAAAACAACAATGAAATTTCTTATCAATTATAATATACTCTATAACCTGGCTGTAAAACTTTCTACTACAACAAAAAATGTTATAACCAAATCAGATAAAGGTAACACCATAAAGGATAAAACAGAACATAACAGAAAAATGAAGAATATTCTAACCTAACTCTTCTACATTATAGTTCAGGATCTTTCTAAATCTCAAAAGAAAAAAAGTATGTACATCATGGCCCAAAGAAATTACCCCCGCCCAAAAAAAACCTTAACACTAACTTAATAACCAAAAAACTAAAACATATGCACTATTAAACCAGCACAGATATATGGAAAACTCCAAAATTCACAAACTCAATATCCCCCTCTTTTGTCATAGCTGACAGCATAGACAGCTTCACTTAAAAATCTGCCAAACAGTTAAAAAAAAAAAAAAAAAAAATCACTCCTCCCATAGACAACTCTCCTACCTTCGTTAGAAACAAAAAGCTTCATTAGCTACACACAAAAATCAACAATCTAGCTATGTTATTTAGATAATGCATCAGCTATTTGGTCTCATGCTCTAGACACATGAGGTGCATTTTTGGCATATTTCCAGAAATATACTTTGATGTTGAAAAAGAAACTAATAGCTGTTTTCTCTTTCTGAACACATTGATTACATATCTATCAAATGATCTGTTATTCTCTCCTGTTTATAGAAACTCCCCCCCCCCCCAAACACACTGGAAGTTATTTATATAAGTAATCATACCATCATTCATCTTAACAATATGGCATCTTCATAATGCTACATACAGAGTCTATTTGTTTGAATGATGAAGCTCCTGTCATTGAGTTTAGATATCTTCACAACACTTTTCTTAGCCAATGGCTAAAACTCCTATAAAACCGAAAAATACTGCATGTCATCCCCCCCCAATCCCTTCTGCAACAATCACACAAGATCACAGCAAAACTATTCAAACTAAACATCCAGCTATCAACCTTTAAGGCTCAGCTTCATCCTCTTGCACATTCTGAAGTGTAAGGAATCATTGAACCCTTCTGTATAACAAGTCAGGCCTTGCATACAATGCTCTGGATACTCCAGAGTGGAAAGGTCCAAGAGACCATTTATGGAATCAACTTTAGTGATGAAAGATTCCTCTAACCTCAATAAGTATGGCTGCATTAATTTGCCAAAGATCTGGGAGACAGTTATTCTAAGATCACAGCCTGACTTCTCTAAATTAGCTTTTCTATCCAGCCCTTAGAGAGTGTCCTGATGGGACATCAGTTCTTTTGCAGTTAAAATTTGAACTATTTCCACAACAATATCTAATTGGGCGTTCTGTGTTTAACTACAGTTGTAATTTGTGCTTTGAAGATATAGAAATCCAGTGGTAGACAGAAGACTGAGTAGTATAGACAGTCAGTTGTGAGTGCCTTTCTGTGACGAGTCTTTGTAATCCTTGGAGGTGTCATATAATGATAATAAATATTGTCTCAATAAATTATTTATTTTCTTCTGGTGTTGTTTATACCAATCTGATAAGTAATCACAAGCACCTAAGCATATCTATATGAAATGCAAAAATATTTAACAGAATAAGTTAAGCAAAAATTGGTCATTTGGTAGAGCCTCTGCTACTAATGGCACACGCAAAAAAGTTAAGCAAGTTTGAGTGCGGTTAGTAGTTGGAAGGGATTCAATCGTTCGATGCTGTTGGCACACTCTCCCTCGATGAGTTCTTGGACCTTGGACTCCCTGGAGGTGTCACATAATAATAATAATAATAATAATGAGTAAAGCTGGTATGATGGGAGCCAACTGAATAAATTTATATAGAATGCGAGAAAATTAGATAAATAATAAACAACAGTCCGCAGAGTTCCTATTCCGTACATTCCAGGAATCTCAGAACCTATAGGTAGAATTCTGAAAAAGTATCAACTGATTCCAACATATATTCCTATCAACAAAATTTCTTCTTTATTACCTTCTACAAAGGATAAACTGTCTTCTATCTTTGGCTGGTGTTTACCAAATACCTTGCGAATGCGATGTCTCTTATTTTGGACAAACTGGCCGTTCTTTGGAAAAAAAGAATAAAAGAACATCAATATTATATTGATTATAACAAACCTCTGAAGTCTGGTCTGGCACAGCACAGTATTGACTCGACTCATAGTGTCCAGTGGGATAAAGCAGTTCTCCTCCATAGATGCAGACTCAAATATGAACACTTATTCAAAGAAAGTTGTGAAACTATCTTACACTGACCAAATTTAAATAGAAATAATATGTTTCTCTCAAAGATCTGGAAGACTTATCTTATGTAAAAAAACATTTATCTTAATAGATTAAATTTGTTATTTCTATTATTTCCTAGCACGTGGTAACAATTGTATTTTAATAGGTGACCTACCGAATGTTTGCCTGTATTCCATTCCTATTACAGACACTGAAGATGTACTATTAATTTTAGTACGAAATATCTGTCTTTTTAACTAATTAAAGATTTCACTGTGGTTTTTACGTGTCACTTTATTATTTAATTACTATGCCACACCACAGATTCCACTAAATATCAGAGAAATTAGATATAACACTAAATTAGCAGTATACAGCAGAGTGATCATCAGTTTTATTCTATGGATCTGAGAGTTGGGTTAGAAATAAGAGTTGATAAAAGATTACAGATCACACATAGAGGTCTGAGAAAAGAGAAGTAACAGATTCCATCAAAGCAGAATCATTAAAAATGAAGATAACAGAAAGGAACTTGACATCATTAACAAAGAAAAAAAAAAATTGGGATTACAAATGAAGAAACTAAAGCTACAAGGTCAGTGTATTTATTTTAATTACATGTGTTCTCTTGATTGTTGTGCCTATTTCATTACGAAAAACAAGTTTCTATAGCAAAAGTGTTTGATGCATGCTAGGATGGCTGGAAGAAAGACCTGGAGGAAAATCACAACCAGTTGGACTGATATAAAATAAAAATATATATAAAACAAAAATGTGTCTTTGTACATTCAATAAAATTCACCATTAATAACACCAAGAATGTTTGCATGTCAAACTTTAAGCAATCAACTTTCTTAACATCCAAATATGTCTGTTTATATAGCTATTTTACTCATACATTGCACTGGGCTTATAGGTCTTGCAACATTTTGCATGTGAGTCTGGTCTGATATATATAAGTTTCATATCCATAAATCAATTATGCTCCCTGCACTTAGTTTATTTTTTTAAACAAATTTTAAATTAGTAACTACATATTGATATTTCAGACAGCATTTAATTTTTCAAAAATACTGTTACTGCACAAGCATCTTCATGAAATCTGTAGACACGTAGTAGAAAGACCACACTAACCATCATTCACACAATACTTCTCCTTGAAATTTCACTGACAAAGTACTTATGATTGTCTCTGACAACCCATTCCTCATTCATCAGTATCCAAACAAAAAATGTACTCTTGATGCTCATGCAAACTCCTAGCATGTGGAATGTCAAGTGGAACATAGTTTAAGTAACTTACGTGTTTTATCGTATTCCTTCTTTTCCAATTATCAACCAATTTTTGTAACCCATAAATCTTCATTCTGAACTAAAGACTAAAATATTACATCAAAGTTACTTTTTTTTTTTTTTTTTTTTATCAAAATGATTACATGAAGCTCGCATTCATTTTAATCAAATTTAAATAGGAATGATAACCTAAAACTTTCTCAGCTTCAAAAAGTTTATATCTTCCTTAACCTCGCTACAGTTCCAAGTAATTTTTCTAAACAGTAATTTCGGTTTAACTAACTTTGAACTGTAATGGTTGAGATCGATAAGCTCTCCTCCTGCTTTTAACGCTGTGCATTCTAGCATATACTATGATTTTTAATGATTATTCTATTTGATTTTCTCTTTAGCTATGTATCAAAGCATTGACAATGGTCATGAAGCATGAAAATTTTGCAATCATCAAAACATTCTATTCTCAACATGAGAGACTCCGTTTCTTATTTACTTTTGTCGTAATGCATAAACATCTTTAGTGACTATGTGAAAAAGTGATATGTATCAAAGATAACTTATGTGTCATCCTATCTTCCCTTTCATGTTAATCGTAATAGCTTGTCATGGCCAAGTAATTTGGCTTCTAAGAAACCAGCTTACCACTTTGATGATAAAGTGGTTAATCTTATCTGCATTACCTGTTGCCTGTAGTGTTCTGGCCACTTTGCATGTTTTCCAGGATCAAAAACCTGATTTTTGAGAGGAAAAACTCAGCCATCTCTGTATGAAAAACTCAGGGATTTTCAGTTCAAAGTAAGATTTTCAGCCATGATTGAACTGCCCACTCAGTCTCCAAAAGTTAGATAGAGCTAATGCACATGTACGAGGGCTGTTCAATAAGTAATAAGACTAATTTTACTGTCGAGAAACCACTCATCACAATATTAATTTCTGTAGAATAAAGAAATGTTGCTGTCTGTATTAACAAAAGAAGTTGATAGATGGCGTATACGGGCTGATGTGCCAGAGTGTCACGTGACTAAACGCGAGCTTGTTTCGGCGCACCTACGAACTGCGACCAGTCGTCGAAATGGAAGCATCCTTGGAACAGCATTATGCGATTAAATTTTGTGTGCGTTTGCAAAAATCGGCATCGGACACTTTTAACATGATACGCCAAGCTTTCCACGATGAAGCAATGTCGAGGGCAAGCGTTTTTCCCTGGCATAAAACTTTTAAGGAAGGAAGGAAGGCAAAATGTGGAAGATCTTGAACGTGAGGGAAGACTTTCAACATCCATCACAGAGACAATGATCAACACAGCAGCGATTATCATCAAGGAGGATCGCAGAATTACAGTACGCCAGCTGCATGTTGTCCTGAATATTTCTGTGGGAAGTGTTCACTCAATCATGGCTGAACATTTGGGACTGAAACGTGTTTGCGCCCCGATGGATTCCCAAACTTTTGACACCGGAGCAAATGCAGCATCGAGTGGATGTGTGCACAGAATGGAAAGAAAGACTGGAACAAGAAGGTGACAACTTCTTAAAACGCATCATTACAGCAGATGAAGCTTGGTTGTATCACTATGACCCTACAATGAAACAACAAAGCTTCATTGCTGAAGAATGGCTTCTTATTGCACCACGATAATGCAAGGTCATATATTGCTGGTTGTGTAATGGACGTTTTGCAGAAGAACAACATAGATATCCTACCACACCCTCCATACAGTCTTAATCTCGCACTGTGCGATTTCTGGCTGTTTCCTCAGCACAAGAAACCACTAAGAGGCCGCCATTTCAAAAGCAATAAAGCATGTGTAAAAGCTGTAGAGGCGGTTTTGAAAGAACTCTCAAAAAATGGACTTTCACATGTGTTTAAGAAGTGGATGCAACATTGGGACAAATGCATCACGTTTCATGGTAGTTACTTCGAAAAAGACCATGTAAATGATGACAATTAAAGGTAATCTGTTTTCTGTATAAATATAGTCTTATAACTTATTGAACAGCCTACGTATTTCTATCCATATTACTTACCATTATAACTTATTCTAGGTTTGGTAAGACACATGACCAAATGGCATTCCACATCATCTGGTGGTACAAACTTGGAACAAACAGGACATTTTATTCCTGTAACAAGAAAATGTAGTATTAAAGATAAATTACTAATAACAGAAGATTAAAAAATATGCAAATGAAATTTTCTACAATACAGAATTAATCAACTTTCATCAATTAATCAACAGAATCATTACAATACTAATCTGAGCTTAAATTCTCTGACACATATAAAGATAGATTGCTAATATTACAACTGGTGTTGCTGGGAGTGAAAGACATTCACAGTTTGGCTCTTTCCATAGCTAAACTACTACTGCATAAAACTTCAGACAATATGCTTTCAATTCTCTGCTATATTTCATAAAGAAATTTCAAGCAGAAGCTCAACAGTGGAACTGATGATGTCACCCTTCATGCTATTAAGCATTTTGTAAAATATGTTTTTCAAAATTGGCAATATATGTATTTGACTTTTTAAGTACTGGTGCATGTGTAATTAGACAAACAAACAAAGGGAAAAAAAAGAGTGGCTTGGATAGGACTGATTATGGACCTAAAAATGAATTACTGTGTTTGTTTACAAATGCCAGAAATATCAGAAATAAGGGAGAATTCAATTCAACACAGGAGATGAAATGGTTTCACTGATTGAGTTTATTCGTCTCAAAATCATTGGAATAAGTGAAGCATGGTTGAATGAAGATGATATTCTAACAAGAATAGAAATGGAAGAATACGGTATTTTTTGCGAGGAAAGAAAGGACAAGAAAGCTGTGCTGCTGATGATAGCAGGGGAATTATGTCCACATAAGGTAGACATGAAAGAGGGAAATAGTGGCAATAGATATGAGGCAGTGTGGTGTAATGTGGAAGTTGACAGGCAGATGTTGCTATAGGCAAGGGAATGTGGAGAGTGGTAATGAAATGTATAAACAACTTGGATTAGTGAACAAAGGAAGGTAATTATCATGGGTGATTTTAATTATAGCATAGATTGGAATGAAGAGATAGCATTTGAGTCAAATAGCCTTCCTCTTCTTGCCATGTACTTTGGAAGGTACATGGCGAGAAGAGGAAGGTCACTGAATTCTAATAAGTAAAATGAATTTCTCGAGTTCTTGAGAGATAACTATCTCAGGCAACATATCGAGAGTTCCAGATATGATCATTTCATCAGAGGATGTAATTGTAACAGGGGGTTTTCACACTTTCCTCCAGTCGTTGAAAATGATCATAAAGTAATAGCTTGGGTTGTGGCTAGCCATATGCAGAACTTTGTGAGGACATATATCTGGAATTATAAGGTTGATGATTAATTATGATGATTAAGCTTAGGAGTCAGCTTGGAGCTATAACATGGAACAAGGAGTTGAGCAGTAAGGAAATAAATGTTGCATGGGAACTGACAAAGAAATACATAACATCAATGTGTGAATATATTCCAAAGGCCAAAAGGCTGAATAAGATAAATGTAAAATGGATGAATGTGGAACTTAAGCATGAAATCTGGATAAAGAACGTACTTTGGAAGAAGTACAAGATGAATAATGGTAATAATCAGCTACATGAAGAGTATAGAGAACAACCAGGAGAATGACTAAGTTAGTAAGGAAAACAAAAGTGCAGTATAAGCAGAAATTGGCAAATCAGGTGAAGAAAAACCTTGAGTTTTTTTTAGATATGTGGCAAGTAGAAGGAAGAATGATTATGGTAAGGTGATGCTAATGGATGAAAGTGGTAGAATGGTAACTGCTGCAGAAGACATTATTGAGACATTTAGTGATCAATTCATAAGGGTGTTTCATTCTGATCAGGGTGGAATCATGAGGGACCTAAGTGTAGAGGACATAAGCGAGGATGGCTTAATTGTGAGTGAGCAGAAGGTATTTGAGGAAATAAATAAACTTGATGTCAATAAGGCAATAGGATTTGATGACATATCACCACGAATCTTAAGGGAATGTTCCAGGGAATTGGCAGTAGCATTGGCATGCCTGTTTAATAAGTCTTGCAACAGTACAGGTTCCAAGGGAGTGGAAGGAGGGTAAAATTGTTCTGCTGCATAAAGTTAGTGATAAGGCTGTAGCTTCAAATTAAAGACCAATTTATAAATCTGGAGTTGTGGTGAAGATACTGGAGAGATTGGCGAGAAGTAAGATATAGATATGGGTTGATAACAGCATGGGTTTGTTAAAGGGAGATAGTGTTTCACTAACTTACTTATGTACTATAAGAAGGTGACAAATACTTTGGACAGAGAAGATGCATATACACAGTGGTGTACTAGGATTTTTGCAAAAGCTTTTGATAGACTGCCACACGACAAGCTGGTAAATAAATTGAAATAGATGGGATTGAATAACAGACTTCTGAGTTGGATCAGTGACTGGCTGTCAGATAGGTATCAGAAAGTTGTATATGGGGGTGCAATATCCCGAAAGAAGGTCAATAGTGGTGTATCACAGGGGTCAGTTTTGGGACCATTGTTGTTCAATTTGTATGTTAATGATATTGGGATTGGAAACAGATGCATATCACTATGCGATAGTGATATGCATCTGTTTGCAGATGATGCAAAACTGGGGAGAGAGCAATGCAGAGTCAAACAGATGTTATGGCCTTACAAGAAGACCTGAATAGATTGCATGAATGGGCAAGGTAAGCAGAACTGTCACTTCAATGTTGCAAAGTGTAAAATTTTGAGATCTGGTAAGCAATGATGGGATGTGAAGTATACACTTGGTGGGAAAAGGAAGTAGAGGAGATGAGAGATCTAGGAGTGATTATGGACAAGGATATGAAATTCAGGGGCCACATTGCACAAGTTGTGAAGATGTCACATCGGATAATGGCAATGATGCAGGGGACCCTGACATGCAGAAACAGAGAGGTTGTGATGTCATTGTATAAGGTCTCATATGAATTATTGTGCACAGATTTGGTCACTGGATTTTCATATGTTGGAAAGGATCCAGAAGATTCACAAGTGGTCAGTGGTGTTTGAAATGTGAAGTATGAGGTCAGATTCAGAGAATGTAAGTTGCAAAACCTTGTGAATAGGAGAAAGAAGGCTGAAATGATTGGGAGACATATAAGCTAGTCGGGGATTGTTATCGGGTTGACATGGAAGAAATTTTCATAGAATGGGAGAGGAAGGGGGTAGAACAAGAGGCCATTGCTGGAAAATGTATAAGGAGGGTGTGAGCAGAGGAGTGAGAGAGCAGCTTTTTTTGCATGGAGAGTGGTTGGTTAGTGGAATGTATTGCATGAGTGTTGTGAATGTAGACAAATTGAATCAGTTTAAAGCATGGTTGGATGAGTATTGTTTTCAATAATGTGTACCTCCCACGATGAGTCTCTGACTCCCTGGAAGTCAGATGTTAATAATAATAAAAAGGATGATGGATAAATTGTCTTTTACTTATTACTTGGCAGTTTTAAAAAAATTTTGTGAGTTGAAAAGAATAATATATAAACATCATGTGCATATCAGAAGGGAAAGCTGAATGCTAATGTGCAAGTACAAAGTGAATAATCATCAGAGGTTAATTATTGCAACATAGACTTCCAGTCTATGTTGCTATGTTGAAACAAATATTCAAATATGAAATAAGAGAGCATGAGATTCTGAGTGGAATGTTAGAGACTAGAGCTGTTTATGAAGGATATAACTGGAAAATATTACTCAACAGAGTAAACCAAGGTATGACAAATGGAATGAAGATATAACCAAAGAATAGGAAAGGAGTGAAATTAGAATGTGTGAGAGAGACAGAGAGAGAGAACAAAGTTTGTCAATGTTTAGACAAGTCCCAGACAAAATGTGGTGAAAGCATATTTCCCAGGTAAAGATTAGAAATGATGTGATGTAATCAGAGCAATGAGGGTATGACAGCTGTGGTAATTAATATTTAAGTATTCAAGTCAACTGCTGACTTGAATAGTTACAAGCTGTGGAAGAGGATAAAAAAAGAATAAAGTGGGCAAGTAGATGAATGTGAAAATGGTGAATGTGCTACTAAGATATGACAGAAGATTCATCTCATCACCTCAGGTCTTTCCGCAATCCTGACATCAAATCCCTGTTTTCCTAACCTTACCTCTCTCTCTCTCCCAGTCTGTTTAAGTGACCATACCCTAAATTAGCTGTGCTCACACATTCCTGAATGCTAGCCATGTCAAGTTTCTTCACAATATCTTCATTTTTAATATGATTCTGTTCACTTCCCTAATTCACTGTGACAATATCAAAATAACAGCATTCATCATGGCAAAATTATGGAGAATACTATGTTGGAATCATATCTTTAATTTAAAACAAAAAAAAAAAATTTAAAAGAAAGTAATTTCTCAATGCTTTGATAACCTCAATATTAAGTTCATTATATGGTGTGCACATATATTATTATTATTAACATGCAATCTCCATGGAGCCAAAAGACATCACAGGAGGTCCACGCACTCACAAAAAGATCGTTGAACAGCCATACTTAAACCCATTCACTCATCACACTCCGGGGCAATGCAATCTATGAGAAACTAACCAGCCACTCTCCATGCAAATGATCTGCTCCTCACCCCTTTATCCCAAGGATGACTTCTTGTTCTTCCCTGTCACCCTTTATTCTATGAAAAAACAACTCCACATTAATGTGGTAACAACCACACAAGAGAACTTAAACATCTCAATTATATCTCCTCTCCTATTCAGAAGCCTCTGCAAATGACACATTCCCTCAATTTATCCTAATATTCCACATTCCAGAGACCTAACCCCAACGTATTAAATCTTTTACCGTTTACGGAACATCTTCATCTCCCTGAAAAACAAAGTCACCAGATCTGCACACAGTAGACCATATGCACACTTATCAAGGTCTTATAGAAGGGAATAACCTCCTTGCCTCTGTTTGTCAAACAATCCATTGTAATGTTCTCATAATTTCAGCAATGTGACACACTAGACTTCAAGTCCATCCACCACCATTTCCAGATCTGTCCCACCTCCATCAAAATTTCCCCATTAATCATTAACTCGCATTCCATTCTTGCCTACTAAATTTCAAGACCACAGACACTGCAAGATTAAACTAACAACTCTACCCACTTGTCCACTCACATAGTCTATTCAGATCAAGATCATCCTTTAAGGCCACATTTGCTCTACTCCTCATAGTTCTTCTCTTTGCTTCACCTGCAAACAGTCTGCATATCTCCAGTTAAGCTAAGATATGATTCCAATTTCATTAACATACACATTAATGACCTTTCTCTTTTTGGGATTACCATTCCCCATACACAACTCACTATTACCTATCTGGCAGCCAGCTACCTACCCAACTCATCAGTCACTTATCCAATCTGTTCCAAATTAGTTACCAACTTGTCATGTAGTGATCCATCAAAAGATCTTTGAAACAGTCAAGTATACCACTGTATACTTGAATGTTTCAAGCAATCACACAGAATATTGCTATTAGCAACCTAATTCTGAATTTTAGCCTCCATCAGCCTCCTCAACACCTTAACCACAACATTACACACACAGACCAGCCTATAATTTATAGCCTCAAACTTATCAAGTGGAATAATTTTTACCCTCTTTCCACTCCTTGGGAACTTGCCCTGTTGCAAGTGTTAAGGGTGCTGTTAACTCTCTGGAACATTCATTCAAGATACATGGTGATATGCTGTCCAGTTCTATTGCCTAATTAACACTGTTTACTTAATTCCTTATATATACCTCCTTCTCACGCATTATCATTCTCTCCACTAAAGCTTCTCATGATGTTGCATTCATGAGGATGAAATACTTTGAAATATCTTCATTGAACACCCCAATCATATCCTCTGCAGAAGTTACCAATCTATCATTATTTTCATCCAATAATCATCCTCCCACAACCATTCTTTCTTTTACTTACCACATTTCATGAAAATTACAATAAATTTCTCAACAACCTTCCTTATCTGTTCTTTTTACTACTCTTGAAACTGATTATTACCCTTCATCTTGTGCTGCCTCTATATTCCAGACTGCATGCTGAATCTCCTCATTCATTCATTTTACTCATATCTTATTTAACCCTTTCACATTTGGAATACACTCAGACATTGCTACATCCAAGCAGCAGCATTTTCTTTCAACTCCTCTTTCCATACTATAACTCCCATCTGTCTACTATGTTTTCAAAATTACAGCATTGTAGTTCCTACACATCCATTCCTCACAGAACTTCTCATATGATTGGCTACAACCCAGGTAGTCACTTCATGGTTGCTCTTGCCAAATGGAGGATGATTAGACACTCCATTCATAAATGCATCTTCTGATGATATAAGATCTAAGACTCAACTCTAGTCTGCCCTGTCTTACAAAGTACCTAAGATAGCAATCCCTTAACAACTTCATTCTCCTTATTCCCTCTTCATTCCAATCAATATCATCAGAATTAACATCACTCATAATGCTCGCCCTTCTCTTCCTTGCTAAGCAATGCCTATACATTTCTTTGTTACCACATTCCCTGGCCTAAAGCAACATCCACCTAAATATCCTATCAACCTCCACACCATACTGCTTCAAAACCACCACTAACATTTTCACCCTTGCAGACATAACTCTCCTACTACCATCAGCAGTACTCCACCCTCCATTCTTCCCCTTCTCATTCTCACAAAAAAAAAAAAAAAAAAAGCCTTGCCCTTCATATTCTTCCATTCTTATTACTGTCAAAATATCATTCCCACCCAACCATGTTTCACTTATTCTGACTATTTTAGTGGTGCAACCAAAATCTCACTAATACCCTTTTTTTCTGGATATCATCACTGCTTGATAATATCCAGAAAAGGGCAATCTGGTAATAAATGACCATTCTTTCACAGTCTCACTTCAACTGCTTTTGCTAAGACATTCTATTTCAACATGCTTTTTCTATAGGTATTTTCAGGTATGTATGCTATTCCACTGAACTGGCTGCCATCTCTGCTATCCTTTATGCCACTAAAAACACAAGTATCTAACAGTCAAATCTTCATTCACTATCCAGTTTGAAACTGGATGGTGAATGAAGCATTAAGGCCTTTCCCTTTTTCCAATAACTGACAGCTTTTGTTTATCAATTCCTGACATATTTGAACAGCATAACACTGTTACATGAACATTGCTTTCGTTGATCCAGTGTAGCAGATTTATAACACAGGGAACATCTGATGTGGTAAGATAAAGTAGCCACATCTTTTTGTCAGTACGGCAGGTGTAATCAACACTAAATATTTGAATCGAGATTATGAAACTTCTCCAACACTCCCTGTGGTACAGGTGACTGGCTAGCCCAATTAAACAGCAGTGTGTCCCAAATAAACAAAGCAAATTCTTGTTATAGGGGTGCTTAAGGGTCAAAACTGTATAACTGAGAGGAGACCTCCACATAGCCTTTAAAGGAATGCGGAGAACCGACCAGGGCTTCTGACCTAATGTCCAATCCTCACCTTCTCGTGGTGCACCCTGTTGGGTATCTACTTTGATACTGAACGAACGAGGATGGGCTGGCAATTTGGGATTTAGCCGACCAAATTGTATTCTTATTGGTTAAACCAAAATAAAAAAAATGATGGTACAACATAACAAAATTTCATGCCGGCTTTTGTCTAAGGCGCTTTGTACCGTATCAATCCACCTATATCTTGGTCTTCCTCTGGGTCGTTTTCCTGCCAACCTGGCAGAGAACACTTGTTTTGCTAATCTTTCCTCTGCCAGGTTGGCAGGAAAACGACCCAGCTAATCTCAGGTGGTATGGTGGTGACCATACCACCTGAGATTAGCTCTGCTAATGCATTCCTGGATGCTGACAATGTCAAGTTCTTTCCTAATATCCTCATTTTTAATATGATATTGCCATTGATGCCATCTGTTCACGCCTCTAATCTTTCTCAGGATTCTCATATCTGCGGTCTCTAGTCTTTGGTCAAGTGTTTTACTTCTGACCCAGCTCTCAGATCCATAAGTTAAAATTGGTTTGAACACTGTCTTATATACAGCTATTTTAGTGTTCCGACTAATTTCTCTCTTATTCCATATGAATTTATTCAATTGACTTCCCACGATACCAGCTTTGCTGATTCTGTTGTCCATTTCTATATTTAATTTACCATCTTCAGTAAAAATAGTGTCTAAGTAGCTGAAATGTTTTACTTGTTCCACAGGTTCTCCATTCACAACACAGTTGACATTTTCAATGATTCTGCCTATTTTCATTGTCTTTGTCTTTTTATTGCTGACCTTCATACCATATCTATTACAACAGCTATTCAATTTAGTTAGAGAATCTTGGAGACTTGTAGCGGATTTATTTAGAAGTATAACATCATCCGCATAAAGCAAAGAGCTGACATTAACATCTCCAATTTTGATATCAGGTTTAATACCACTTTCCTTCATAACGTGATCCATATAGATAATGAATAACAGAGGGGATAATGTACATCCTTGTCTCACACCAGATTTAAAATTAAACCATCTTCCTGTACTTCCTTCAATTCTAACTGCTGACTTACAACTCAAATAAAGACTAAGTATTGCTTGATATAATACCCCATTGACACCATATAACTGCAGTGTATTGAATAGCTTCTCTCTTGGCACCTTGTCATATGCCTTTTCCAAATTGACAAAACTTAAATACAGATCTTTGTTATATTCCCATGCTTTCTCGACTATTTGTCGTAAAGTGAAGATCTGATCCTGACAGCCTCTATTTGGCCGGAATCCAGCTTGTTCTTCACCAAGCTTTTCTTCCACAATTCTTCTCAACCGTTTCTCAAGTATACTTGCATAGATCTTGCCAGGAACACTCAGTAGGGAAATACCTCTGTAATTCTCACATTCAGTTTTATTTCCCTTTTTATATATGGGTACTATGAGAGCTCTACTCCAATCATCGGGAATTCGTCCCTCTGTCCGGGCTTTCTGAACTATGCGGCGCAGCCACTGTAAGACTTTTATACCACCATACTTCAGCATTTCTGGTCGAATATCATCTACTCCTGCTGCCTTTCCACATTTCAAGCCTTTGATGGCTTTTTCTACTTCAAGTATGGATATGTATTCCTGACTGCATGCCTGGTCAGTGTTTTTTATCACTGCTTGTTTCATTTAGCAGTTTTTCAAAGTAATTACTCCATACTTCAAGGATACCTTTTTCTCCTGTTTTCATGTCACCTTTATCATCTCTAACTCCTTTTACAGCAGTCTTTCCTCCATTCCTAAGTTTCTTCAACAACCTCCAGAATATTTTGCCACCTTCTTGATATTTATTTTCTATATTCTTGCCAAAGTTCTCCCATGACTTTTGTTTAGCTAGTTTTACACACTGTTTAGCTTTCTTACATTTGTCTCTGTATTCTGTAAGAGTAAAAGCTGACTTATTTGCCAGGAACTTTTGATATGCTTTCTTCTTTTCCTTTACTGCCTCTTTAACTTCCTGTGTCCACCAGGGAGTTCTGATTTTTTTATCCTTGCACACAACCTCACCACATGCCTCTCTGGCAGAATCAATCAATGTTTTCTTCAGAGTTTGCCACTGAATCTCCAAGGTTTGATTCCTGTTCTCAAACTCTTTCATTTTCTTTTCAATAATCTTTCTGTATTTTAGTCTACAGTTCACATCTGAGAGCTGCTCAACTTTTATTCGCTTTAAAACTTTCTTACATGTTATTCTTTTCAATATGAAATTCAAATTTATCCTGCTCAAGACTAAATAGTGATCACTTCCAATTTCAAGTCCTCTGTACACTCTGGTGTCCTGCACCAGGGAGAAAACATCACTATCAACAATAACATAGTCAATGAGACTTTTCTTATTCCTAGCCTCTTCTCTCCATGTGAATTTGTGCACATTTTTATGTTGGAACATGGTGTTAGTAATAACCAGTCCATGTCCTGAGCAGAAATCCAACAGATATTTGCCGTTATTATTAGCTTTGCTCTTTTCTCCAAATTTTCCCAAAATATTTTTGTATGTCTCACAATCATTTCCTACTCTGCTATTTAGATCCCAACAAGGACCAACTTTTCCTTTTTCATTGTGTCAGTTGCTTTTTCTGAAGCGTCAAAAAATTCCTCCACTTCTACCTTAGTAGAACCTTCTGTGGGACTATAGGCACAAATAAGTCTCATTATCCAGTTCCCCATTCTCATATTTGCCCACATTACTCTACTTGAGACTGACTGCCATTCAAGAAGATTAGCCTCGTATTTTGTGTTGAATATTATGGCTACTCCTTCTTTTCCTTGATTGTCATTGCCTGAATATAACATTTTGTATTTATTGCTCAGAAAGATCTCACCAGTTTTTGTCTTTTTTGTTTCAGTCACCCCTATTATGTCAATTTGGTACTTATCTAAATCCTCAGCTAGCTCCATTTCTTTGCCATTCAGGCTTCTTACGTTGATAGTACCGATCTTTAACTCTGGTGATGTTGAGTTGGGGTTTGTTTTTAGATTTGTTCCAGTAGCTGACTTTTTGCTGTTCGCCCTGGTTCCCTGGCCAAAACAACGGGGGCCTTGTTTAACCGGGCGACGGCGGTTAAACAAGATGTGATGGTTCTATACTAGAACCATCACACATGGTTATGGTGAATAACCCAAAAGAGGAAAAAAAAAAAAAAAGAAAAAAAAATAGACCAGGATAGGTGTTTTCATTTTTATTATTAGTCTCACAGGAGACATCCTTTGCTAAAAGAAATGGATAAGGTACTGAAGTGTAAATAAGGGCAACATTTACCATCATTTAAATAATTTCAATTAATCATATCATAATGAAATATAATTGTTAACCCTTTCTGTTGCTTAAATATTATTTTTCACTTGGTCAGACTATAATAAGTTTAGTTTAATCCTTTATCCAAGTGTGTGTAAACAAAGTTTGCGCCTGAAAGTATCTTCAGGACTGGGGTAAAGTGGTACAACACTGGGCGACTCCTTGCAAAAGTGGAGCAAGCTACCAAATCTCCTATCTCAGTAGCTCCCATAATGCAAAACACATCTCCTTGCGGATATGTATAATGTTATGCATTAAGAGAAGGGCCACTACCCAGACTAGTTTCGACCTTTATTGAGGTCTCTTCAGTGGGAGCCAGGCCCAAGTGGAGATACCAAGGCAGAAGCATTAGCAAGGTCATCTCCTCCTATAGGAGCTGCCAAATGGTGTGCCACATTTTTATTAAATTACTCTGGATTTAGAGAAAGATGTTGAAAGTTTATTTTTCACTTGGTCAGACTATAATAGGAGTGTTGGTAGCTTACTCCACCTTTGCAAGGAGTCGCCCAGTGTTGTACCACTTTACCCCTGTCCTGAAGATACTTTCAGGTGCAACCTTTGTTAGCACACACACACTTGGATAAAGGATTAAACTAAATTTATTATAGTCTGACCAAGTGAAAAATAAACTTTCAACATCTTTCTCTAAATCCAGAGTAATTTAATAAAAATGTGGCACACCGTTTGGCAGCTCCTATAGGAGGAGATGACCTTGCTAATGCTTCTGCCTTGGTATCTCCACTTGGGCCTGGCTCCCACTGAAAAGACCTCAATAAAGGTCGAAACTAGTCTGGGTAGTGGCCCTTCCCTTAATGCATAACATTATACATATCTGCAAGGAGATGTGTTTTGCATTATGGGAGATACTGAGATAGGAGTATTAGTAGCTTACTCCACCTTTGCAAGGAGTCGCCCGGTGTTGTACCACTTTACCCCAGTCCTGAAGATACTTTCAGGCGCAAACTTTGTTTGCATACACTTGGATAAAGGATTAAACTAAATTTATTACTTTCTGTTGCTGATTTACAAGATTAGGTATTGCCTACATCATAACAATAAAAAGAAATGAAAGAAACAATTTTAAAAAAAAAAGTATACAGATGATTCATGAAGATTATCAAAGGGTGTGTGTTTCATTCCTAGCTCTGATTCAGTTGCTTCACATAAATGTCTAATATCCTATTATTATGGCACAAGCAGAAGATGAACCATGTCCCCCTCCCTTTTTTTTAAATGCATAATGGATTTGGAAATTCTGGGGATAAGATAAATATCTCAGAAAATCTTGAAATTTTAATTTTTCAACAACCCAAATAAGAACATATAATGTTTCATACCTTCATAAAAGCATGAAAATCACATAATTATTGTAACACACGAAATATTTATTTACTGAGTACAATTTTGAATAAAGAATAATTTTTGCTATTGCAGTACAATATTGAAGCTTGATATTTTAGCAACACTGCCCATAGATTCACTTCTCATTTGCCACCTATCATCCATATTGTATGGTATGAATACTGCTGTATTATTGTATATTAAACATCAATAAATCATTTGTTTGGCAATATTTTGTTAAGAACTCCAATAAAGAATGTGCAAAATGCAAATAGTGTTGTTCCATATTACTGTGCTGAGGGAGAGTAAATGGCTCAGAGTTCAAACAAGCATATCAGCAAGAACTGATACTGAGACAACAGGGAATAGAATTTCAAACATCATGATCAAATTCAATGCACTAAACCGTACCAACTTCTGTTGATTCAGGAGAGCATTTTCTATAGCAGGTTTATTTATAGCCAAGTTGAAAACTTGCCTTAGTAAAAGCAGTATCTACCGTTTATGTTTTTAAAAAACTATTTTAAAGGTTGATTGATTCTTAGGACCATGAGACAGCAGTTGTCTGTTATACTAACTTCAGAAAAGCTTTAATTCGATAGTTTGAGCTCGCTATCAGTAAATGCATGAAGAATGAAAATATTTTTGAATTTCCATTCCACCCACTAGTCTTCAAAAGTTAGTTAGAGGCAAAGGAATCTGCCTACTCACTTTGGGAAATAAAAGGTATTAGCAGATTCTTTTTTGTTTGTTTGTTTTTATTTTTTTAAAAAATAATTTTATTCTTTTATCTTCAAATATTTTTAAAAGGTGAAATTAAATAAATCTGCCTTTTATTTATCAAAAGGAGTCCATGAGACAATGAAGTCCCAAATAACTTTTGAATAATGGCAGGCAGTATGGCCAACTCAAGCCTTAGCCATCATCATCATAGACAGCTAGCCCAAGACTATCAATGATTTTAATAGGCATCAGAGAGGAGAGTACTGCTGCCATCTCATCGTCCATAACCCTAATACTGTATATAGCCAGTTCCTGCTTTACGAGTTTTCACATTATGAATTCCCGAATTACACAGGGCTAACAGGTCTCTCTTTTTTTAAGTAATGAATTTTATTTATTATTATTTGTTGTCGTTAAATATTCTAAGATAAATCTGTTCAGATAAAAGTTCAAAATTTTTTTAAAGAATTTTTGTAACATTTTGCAAATGCACTTAATTATAATTAAAGGAATAAAATATTTTATCCTTTTATTTGGGCACAGTATGGGCAGAAATAATGGATGTATTTAATTTGTAAAAGTGTAAAGTTATGCATTTTGGGATACAAAGATTACAACCTGTGTATCACACTGAGCAAACTGTACTCCAGAAAATTGATGAAGCAAGGGATTTGAGGGGTAGTGGTAGACAGAGAGGTGAAGTTTCAAGGGCATATTGCTAAAGTAGTAACCAAGCGGTCTTGGTTACAACTTTACTTGGTTACTGAAGAACACACTAACAAGCAGAGATAAGCAAGGTTATCATTCCTCTTTATAAAACCTTGGTACAGCCACATCTAGATTAGTGCTCAGGTCTGGTCACCTGGGTTTCTTGGGGATGAGGAAGTGGTGAGGAGAGGATCCAGAGATGAGTGACCAAGATAGTGAGCAGCCTGTGGAATGGTGAGGATTTGTGAATTGCAAAAGTTGGTTGATAAGCAAAAAAAAAGGGGGATATGATAGAAACATTAAGTTACTTAAAGGCTTTTATAGAATTGATACAGGGGAAATATTCCAGCATGTGGTTAAGGGTGTGGTTATGAAGGACATGAAGACTAGATTTTTTTTTTGCTTGGAGAGTGGATGAATGGAATGGCTAGGCTGAGTCAGCTGTGAGTGCTTTGCCTATTACTAGTTATAAGGAGAGGTATGATAGATATTGTGTTGATAATTTGGGCTTCCCACGATGAGTCTTAGGACTCCATGAAGGTGCCCATGCAATAATAATAACAATAAATAGATGGTCAAGACATAAGTAATTAATTATCTTGATTCTAAGAGGGTACCTTATCACTAAACGTTCAAACAAAAAATTCCGCTCTCTTAATTATTTCATCTCATCATATCCTACAAACCCTAGAATTAGCTTTTTTTTTTTTTTTTTTTTTTTTTTTTTTTAACTCTAGCATTCCGGTGAGAGAGATGAAGAAAGCTGCAGACAAAGGAAAAGAAACATAACTTCAACGGAAGGTGAGTTATCCGGTCTCATATGCCAATGACCGAGTTTTTCCTCATGGAAACTAGGCGATCCCCAGTCCACAGCGCAAAACAGCCTGAATAAAAATACCATACATAATACAGTTTCCCCATTGTCTTAATTGTTCCATTTTATATTAGTAATATTAATCAAGCAACTATCCTTGTGGGGAAAATAAGAAAATAGTTCAAAGTCATAACAGTACCAAAATATATTTAAAACGCACAAGAATATCTTATCTTTCCGATCGATATACCCTGAAAAAGAATTTATTGAATAATTATTTTCCTAAATGACCAGAATTCCTAGAATAAAAACAACCAACAAAACTAATTTCTATAGTTCACTAGAGGCGCTAGTGGTACTGTTTCATCATAAATCAAACTATTTATATGCGCGTAATAATACGAGCCACAGTAGAGATTTTTACTAGAGATTACATCAGATGAGGGGGATCTATGATTATCGATTGTGATCTTCCTGGTTTACTGAGTACAGACGTATTTATCAGCGCTCCTTGTAGTTTTACAGCTGTGAAGTTCCATTTCGTTTTCGCCTAGCCATGGACAAGTCCTTCGACGATCTCAATTTTCAGGAACTTTTGACGCTATTCAGAGATTTAGGCAACTTGCTACATAAAAAATGGCCAGATAAAATCGGAGCACACCAGATCCTTGAAGCGGAGACAGAGGATACCCATCCCTCTAAACTTCCTCACCCTTCACATGACAACGCCTGCGAGCCAGCAATAACAACTGAAGACATCTCTCCTTCAAACTCCAGTAGCTTTCAGGAAGTTAAACGGAAGAAGAGAAAGAAAAAATCCCCTGCAACAGATCCTGAAATAATACCTCAGACGTCGGAAACTACAGCTCTAATGGATACATCACCGCTAGCTGATGAAAGAACAGGGACATTGACACAGCCCAAAGAGAGGATTCCGCCAGTAATCTTGAGAGCTAAAGAAAACTGGTCGTCACTTGCAGAGACGATGAAGAACAATAACATCAAGTTCTCATCAGCTAAAAACACCGATGATGGAGTCCGCATACAGCCCGAAGGAGAAACGGACTACCGCCAGCTCACCAGACTTATGGATGAACAGAAAGTCCCATATCACACCTACCAACTAAAAAGCGAAAAAAAAAACCTTAAGGTAGTCATCAGAGGTCTGGCAGAAACCATAACAACTGATGAAATAGCTACAGACCTCCGATCACAAGGTCTTGAACCAATTAAGATCTCGCGCATGTACCGCGCAGACAAGCGCCCCATGCCTCTGGTCTTAGTGGAGATCAACAAAGACCACAGAGCAATTTACGACCTCACTATAGTCTGCAACTTAGTCATCAAGACCGAACCACTCAGAAGAAAGGCATCCGCCGGTCAATGCCACCGCTGCCAAAAATTTGGGCATGCACAAAAGTTATGCAAAGCAGATTACAAGTGTGTAAAGTGTGGTGACAACCATCCCTCGCACACTTGCACAAAATCATCGTCTACACCTGCTAAATGTGCGAATTGTGGCGGCCCCCATCCAGCAAATTTTAAAGGCTGCTCAATTCACCCATATAACCTACGGAAGACAAGAGCGGCGTTGGCTCCGCCAACCGAGATTCAAGACACGAAACCTTCGCCGGAAGTCACAGTGCGGAGTGTTCCCGCTGATAAAACATATGCTTCTGCGGTCTCTCCGCGGATTTTACCCGTAGCCTCGACATCTTACAGTGAAAATTCTGCACAGATTCTTGCTGCCTCACTAGGGGAGATGCTAATAGCCTTTAGCAAGATGAACCCCAGCCAAGCCGACACTAAGAAATTCCTCAGGAATACTCAAGTCATCTTCTCCATGATCACCCAATGACATGCTCTCCTGCATCTCGATGCTGATATCTCAGATTTTTCCACATTGCTTCGTAACACTACCGCTACTTTTTCACCAAAGCAGCTTTTCATTCCAAGCAACTCATTCAAGAGTTTTCTAAGGGCCCGAAAGCTACACTACCTTTCGGCTCAGGCGCTTCTGCATTGCCCTAATCAGGGTGAGCCGAGTGCTCGCTAACCTTTAAAATAAGTCTTTTTCATACCGATGACGGGATCAGAATCCACGGGATTGACATCCATCAAGCCACAGAAGTTAACAGTTAACAGAGCCACAGTAGCTTTGTCACAACACGTGATATGATGCCACAGGTGACTGCAAAAACAAACAACAGATCTCTTTCACATACTAACTGGATTCGATCTGCTTTGGATCAAACAACAGTAATATAAATAAATAAAGAGATAGGGTATGAAATACAGAGTAACAGTGCACCCATTGTCCAACTTAAATTCTTAAGAAAAATATACAAAAACTGCAACGCACGATTCTTAGAAAACTTTCAATTGAAAATACTTAATTTTAATTCGTCCACTTGAAAAGTTCACCAAGGACGAATTATAATTACTTATCAGTGAAGCACTATTTTGTTTTCACCAAAAAGCTTCAATGAATAACTAAATGGTTTCAATGTACTTACATAGGCGGCGCTGGTAATACTACTCATCCGTCAATCAAGCTGTCTCGGCACTCCATATCACGATTTTTTTCCCTTTCAGATTTTCATCATGATCTCCTTCACTGACTCTAAAAGTGGTCAGTGAAAGATTAAGTATCCTCAAGTAACGAGAGCACATGTAATTAGCTCTTTTTTCACTATTAGGGAAATATAAATGTGAAGTGGCTGGCGCTGCAGTCCCTGTTTGACGAGAAAGTCGATACTGACAGAGGAAAAAAGTATTAAAAGGTCGCAATGAAACTTAGTTATATTGCCTCTCCAGACATTACTTAGTGGTGAAAGGATGGGATTGGCTCACCACTAAGAAATGGCTCTGATCGAGAAATAGATATTTTCAGGGAAAACACTGTTCAAAAACACCAAGAAGGAAAAATAAAATAAAAAGTCTTTCTGATAATCGTACAATGCACTTTGTATATTTCACAAAATTTCCTGTAAGAATTTTAAGTAGAGCACTAAGTGATTTTACCAATATACAAAAGTGAAACGGAGAGTGCAGACTTAAAAAAAAACAAAAAAAAAACTGGTGTAACTGTCCAAAAGGCAAAACAAGCAAACACTACTAATGATATTATTATTAATTGTTATTCCAGGATTTGTGGTCCGTGATTCTATTTTAAAGAATGTTATTTAATACAATATCGAAGATAAATTACTATATGAGTACATTTATTTTACTCGGAATGGATTAAGGAAAGTTTCAAAAATGCAATAAACTGCATGTTTATGTTTTGATCAGCGTTTTCAAAATTCCAACATACAACTTTTGAACAGCTGCAGGCAAAATTCACTGGTGACACTATTGGCACACTTTAACCCTTCAAGCGAAGGCAATAAAATAGCTGTTCGGAAGGTTATGTTCGAGGGAATTGCAAAACGATAGCTTCAAGTGGTTACGCAAGGTTAGCAAAAGTTGTATAAAAGGTAATCCCTAAGGCTGAAAGCGGCTGGTTGATCACAACGCGCTATCAACCGAAGATTCCACCAAGGAGAGGTAAAAAAAAAAAAAAAAAACGATTCTCGCTATTTATTTTCATCTTCTCCTCCGGGACAATAACAAGAAAAAGGAGAGCGAGAGATAAAAGCTAAGCACGAGTGATAAATAGCGATAGTTATTTCAAATACTTGAAAGTTTATTCTCTACATAAAGCCTTTCTGTAAATCGACTATTTATAATAACTGATTGACAAGTCTTATAAAATCTTCACTGCATTGCTAAGAATTCTAGTAAAATAACACGTAGAAGTATATATGTAATGAAATCCTGCTAGCTCATATTGAACAGAAAATGTCTTCAAAAATTTCCTCGAGTTCTACATTGGATTTGAACTCAGGGATTTCACCAAAGGGCCACTGATGTTCATTCAACAACATTTGAACTGGAAAGTCTTGACAACATAATCTAGCTGAATAAAAGTTCAGCATTTAGAACCCTTAAAAAAAAAAAAATAATAATATATATACATACACACATATACATAGGGTGTCCCAAAATTCACGCAAGAAGTAATTTTGATAGAAAACACAGGTTTTTAATTAAAAATTGTAATTTCTTATTGATTCATAAAGTATAGGGTAATGCATGGAACAGCATATCGGGTAAATGGCCTCCACGGCTTTGCTGGCACATACGCACTCTTTTGTCGAAATTTTCCATGACCGTTTTGCATAAATGTGGCTGAATTTCGTTGATACAGCGCTCAATTTCCTCCTTCAAGGCGTGGGTGGTCGTGGGCTTGTTGGCATAAACCTTAGACTTCAAAAATCCCCAAAGAAAAAAGTCCAACGGCGTTAAGTTACATGATCTGGGCGGCCAATTCTGATCACCAAAACGGGAAATTACACGACCAGGAAATGATTCATGCAGTAATTGAATTGTTTCTCGGGCTGTATGGAATGTGGCACCGTCTTGTTGAAACCACATGTCGTCCACATCCATATCTTGCAATTTAGGCACAAAAAACTGGATTATCATTGTCGCGATAGCGAGCACCATTAACTGTTATTGCCTTACCAGCCGCATTTTCGAAGAGGAATGGACCGATGATGCCTCCAGCCCAAAATCCGCACCAAACAGTGACACGTTGTGGATGCATTTGTTTCTCAACAATCACTCGTGGATTTTCTGAACCCCAAATGCGACAATTTTGTCGATTAACGAAGTCATCAAGATGAAAATGAGCCTCATCGATGAAGATGATTTTGTTCGAAAAATAAGCATCCACGTGTTGTTCCATAATAGATTCAACGAACTCTCTTCGCTGAGTGTGGTCAGTAGGCTTCAGTTCTTGAGTCAAATGAACTTTGTAAGCATAAAGATGCAAATCTTTCGTGAGAATACGCTGTAGAGAGCTTCTCGAAATGCCCAATTCAAGACCACGGCGCCGAATTGATGTTCATGGACTCTCAGCAACGCTCTCACGAACTGCTTCGATGTTTTCTGTTGAACGACTTGTTGAAGGACGGCCAGAGTGTATAAGATCACTAATTGATCCAGTTTCCTTGAATTTTTTAATTAATCTTTTCACAGTTGATGAAGTTAAATCACTATTCCGACCATATTTTGTACGAAAATTGCGAACTGTAGCTGCCAAACCTTCATTATTTTTAAAATATTGCTCAACAATGAAAATGCGTTGTTCTTTCGTGTAGCGCTCCATTTTTAATAACCCTGAACTGTCAGCTGTCACGCTGTCTTTTTTTCTCGTTGGCAACACTTTACCGCACAAATGGCGCTAAATTTAAATCTTGCGTGAATTTTGGGTCACCCTGTATGTATGTATGTATGTATGTGTGTGTGTGTGTGTGTGTGTGTGTGTGTGTGTGTATATATATATATATTCAGCCATGTCAGTTTTAATTTCAGTCGGAACGTTTGCAGGGAAAAACTGTTTAAAAATGATTAAAAAAAATGTTATAATATGAATTTTCAAAATATCATCTACAGTAGCATCCACTAAAATTTGTCCGGCGAAGTCAATTTTGGTTTCGAACGGATCCTTTCGTTGGCAAAATTTAGCAAAAGTATTCGAAATTATATTAATAATTCCGTTTACTACTTGAGATTTCATGAATTTAACACTTAGGATCCCTAAGAAAAATATTCAGTATTTTTCTTAGGGATCTTTTCTTAGGGTATAGATTAATATACTAAAATTAACCGAATCATTTCAATTGAACCATTTTTATCGGAAAAATTAGACAAAACAAAATTATGCCTGTAGTACGAATACTAAGAACGGTTTTAGATTCCATTATTATGACAACAATGTAGTTATAGAAGCACTCCTTTGGGAAATGCACTTTTCTTGAAAAAAAAAAAAAAACATTTTTGAAAACGTGTACGTCCTTATTAGAACTGCAAAACAGTCAAACGCAAAATATGAAAATTATACGAAGCAGTAACCCCACTCTGGTTGGATATACTATCTGTATGCTAAATGAGTTCACTCACCTTTAGAACTGGATCATTTTTATTTTCTACATTTAGCAGTGATAGTAGTTCATCCCACGAAAGGCTATTACACGTATTCTATATTTAGTAATGCGAATATATGAGGATCAGATAATCCGGGAAAACCGTTCTAGGACCAAACATGAAACTTTTTCAAGCTGCTACTCAAAATGATCCCATTGAAAATAAAATTTAAAATAACTTGACAAAATTTAGTCGAGATTCTAAATATAGTGTGATAATACTTACCACTTAGCTTATTGGAGGATTGAGGCAGCCTGAAAAAGTTTTACATGCTTGTTCTAAAAGCAAGGTCCCTCCCTGAATTATCTTATCCTATACAGAGAGAGAGAGAGAGCAGAATTAATATCACTTCGAACAGTTTTGCTAAATTTGGAAAAGAAAATTGATCCGAATTTAACCAATAAATAATTAAGTGAGCTCATTTTAATATACAAATTGTACCCACTCGGAGTGGAGGTAAGGCTTCGTATACTTTCGAAACGTTTGCAAATGTTCAAATGAAACGGAATACCGAAGAAGAAAAAAATTTTTAAAAAAATGCATTTCTCAAGAGAGTTCACGTATATAGCTACAAAAATGTCACGATAATGGAATCTTAGAGCAATTTTTTACCAAATTAACTGTATACTTAATTTGGTCTCTTCTTTTTTCGATAAAAATGATCCAATTTGAATCCAAATTGAAAACGATTCAGCGAATTTTAGGGATCTTAAGTGCGAAATTTCATTAATATTTTGTATCATTTTTGAAACGTTCTTTCCCAGCAAATGTTCCGATTGAAATTGAAACTGACATGGTTCAAATTTTTCTTTTTTTCTCTCTCTTTTTTTTTTTTTTTTGTAAGGAAATGTTGAACTCCACTCAGGCCAGATGAATTTAAAAAATCATCTGGCCTGAGTGGAGGAATAACATGCATACTTACAGACGGCAGATCGAATATAATTGGTGTGTACGCATATTGCGAAACATACCTAAAAACATCAGGTTGATTAGGAAATATTCCGAGAACTTAAAAGTCAGTTGATAAACAGAAGAATGCGTTTATTCACAGTCAGTTAGGAACAAGCACATCATTAACGAAGCGAGGTTTCATTCCTCTTTAAACTCAAAAACAGCGTTATCTCATCGTAGTTCGCGAAACCTTGAAGTACTCGCAAAGCAAATCTGATAATTCAGATGGTCAACACAAAATATCATTTCGAATGCAAGTTTTATGACGCTTTCGGAGTAAGCAATCCTGTTGTATTATGTATGTCTTATGATAGACCAAGTTCGGCAACATTTTTTGACTAAGGAGCCATTTTGGTGAAATTGCATTCAATCGAATATTTCGCGAGCAGCAATAACAAAACAGTGTTATTTCTGATTTAAATGCACATTTATCTTGAAAAAGTTTTTTTTTTTTTTTACTAAAAATATGAAACAGAAATAGGCTGTCCGCCAATTCTTTTCATTAAAAAAAATCGAACGGGATATCTCAAATAGCCGCGGATTGTCGATCCCTGTTATAGACGGTTACCATTATTCATAATACTCCAACTGGAGGTCTGAAGTAACTCGAAAGATTCATGATAACAAAAAATAAATAAATAAATAAATATATAAAAAACATTCAACCAGTTCTAAATTATTACTATCAGCTGGAGTTGTTTCATCAATTAAAAAAAAAGAAAAAGATCCGATTAAAAAAAAACTGTTACCAAAACTGAAAACATTCTAGTGTGCACCCTAAATGCCAAATTCTGCTTAATTTACCATTCACTGCTTCTGCCTAAGCGTAATAATAAATTAGCATTTCTGTTAAATATGATATAGTAATTCAGAAAAACAACGGTAATCATGTATAAACTAGCATGAAATCGAATTTAATCCAACTAATATTATTGCACTTACTTTGGGGTGATTAGATATCCAATGTCGCATTATATTGGTGGGATTTGCTAGAAGAAACTGATCTGGCTAGGGATCTTGGAGTGTTAATAGATAAGAAGTTGAAGTTTAGGGGGCATGTAGCAAAGATTGCAAATACAACTCAAAAGATAATTGCAATGCTGAAACGAACTTTGCCATGCAAAGATAAGGATGTCGTTTAACCTCTTTCCAAGGCCTTCATTATACTTCACTTGGACTATTGTGCGCAGGTTTGGTCTCCTCGTTTCCATGGTGATTCTGATACAGTGAAGAGAATGCAAAGGAGTGTTTAAAAATGATATCAGGATTGTGGAATATTGATTATGAAGACAGATTGAGACTTACAAACTTCTGAAAGGTTCATACAGGATTTCAGTTGGAATTTTCCATTTTATGGAGAGTGGGGAAAGGAGACCAGAGGCCGTCCTTGGAAGCTGAGAATGAATGCCATCAAGAAAGGGGTGATATCTAGATTTTTCTCTAAGAGTGGTGTATAATTGGAATGAATTGCCATTGGATATTGTGTGTACGAGTAGTGTGAATGAATCCAAGAACAAGTATGACAGCTGGTGCGTGTAGTATGTGGCACCCCTCGATGCGCCTCTGAATCCCTAGAGGTTTCTCTTAATAATAGCTTTAACTTACTTGTGAAAAGGAGGGGATTATGAAGTTGGCCTTAGATGTGACTATACACCTCAAAAAACGAAAGCTAATGAACAACATGTAGTAATCTGGCTTAGTGTAACAAAGGGACTTGTTGGATTCTGAATGAAGAGAAATTTAAATTATTAATATTCCTTTCAGAATCCAACATAATCCACCATGGCAAAGGCTACATTTGTAAATATTATTTTATGTAAATCTCTTGTTATAAATTATTATTCATGTAATTGCCTTGAGTTTATTTATTGAATTTTATTAATTTATCTAAAATATGTGTTAGCAGTGATAGGACCTTGTATTGAGATATTATTCTATTTATTCCGATTATTCCTAATTTAATATTATGAGAAACTGTATATATAAATTTAATATGCCTTATGTGAATTATAATATTTTAGTTTTCATTTATCATTACCAGTGTGTAAAGATATAATGTTATGCAATACTTCTGTTTTTATTTTATTTTGTTTGTTACTATGGAGACGGGCGAGAAATAGCTGGCGCGTGCGTGAATGGCAAGATATTGTATTGAACCGAGAGAAGGAATTTGACATAAACAAGAGCACGAGAACAGAAAATTTAAAATAAAACTCAAAGGTATCAGATCCACAGAGAGGAGAATCACGGCCGGAGTCCCTCAAGGCTCTCTGCTATCTCCCCTATTCTTCTCCATATACATGGCAGATCTCCCCAAACTGTCTCCAGCTATCACCGCTCTGTATGCCGACGACACAATCATTATAGCCAGATCCCTCTGTCCACACCTGGCCACAATCAAGCTGCAGAGAGCAGTCAATGAATTGGAGGATTGGTACACCAAATGGCGTATCGTAATTAATCCAAACAAAAGCTCTGCAGTACTTTTCACCAGACGTAAAGCAGAACCGAATACAAGCATACAAATGTTTGGTAAAATCATCCCTTGGCGCAATTCTACCAAATATCTGGGAGTTCATCTTGATAGACGTCTAAACTTCAAGTCACATATGGATAGTGTTGCCACTAAGGCAAGTCAGACTATAGCACAGCTATATCCACTTTTGAATAGGAACAGCTTCCTAAGTATAAGCAACAAAATCCTCCTTTTTAAATCGGTAATCAGACCGCAACTAACTTACGCCTCTCCAACCTGGGGTTACACGACTAAAAGCAACATCAACAGACTTCAGATAATACAGAATAAATGCCTAAGAATGGCATTTAATGCCCCATGGTTCATCAGAAACATCCAGTTACATCAAGAAGCCAATCTTCCAGATATTAAGACCTACATAACAAGCATTGCGGAGAAATTCTTCACCATCATGGATAATCACCCAAATCAGCTAGTTCGACCGGCAACGGACTACAAGCCCTCAGATCGTTTCAAACATAAAAAACCGAAATCCTCCATCGCAAGAGAAAGCTGATACAGCCTCAATGCTCACAATGAGCGGGTAAATTACCCACAATAATCTCATCACCCACAATCTAAAATCCAGATGAAGGGAGAAAGAGTCCAGGACTCAGTCCATCGACCAATTAAGTTCAAAGTTCAAACCGTGGCTCTTTTCTTTATCAGGACGGACGATTCAGGAATAGGAGAGCATTTTAGTATAGCACAGGCAGACGAGGAAAATACGGAGTAGCAGAAACGAATGCAAAGGTTTGCTGTAACTAGAACCTTAGTGCTGTAATTAAGCTATTAAACTAGCGGAAAGTATTAAGCAACTGAGAGTAATTCTAGAAGTTAAAGAATTACTGCGTGTTCCATTAGTTTCATGGAACTTTAACAGAGTGCTGAATTAATCAAATAGTGTTAAGGAAGGAATGAGCATTTTCCTTTATCCAAATACGTCCATACATGTAAAGTGCAACCATTAAAAGTTCAGTTATCATTGAGAAGATTTATTCTAATTAGTGCTGCTATAGTGTGCTAAATAAATACAGTTATTAAGTGAGCCCATAGTGAAGGTGATGAGCAAAGGATTTACCCGGTAAGAACTGTCCATTTATATGTGTGATTCCTCCTGTTATTCCCCACTTAACTATAACGTTTTTTGCTGAAATCAACCGGAGTAAGAAGTATGAAAGTGTATACTTATGAAGCAGTTGTTGCCACCATTAATGTATTGAGACTTTGCTGACTGTGTGATAATAGTAAAAATTGTTACTAAGAGATTTTGTGATATTGAACTCTATTAGAAGTTAATTCAATGTTGTGAAAGCTGTAAGTTTGACAGCAGAATGATCATAGTTTGAATCTATAAGATGTTGTGACCTGTATACTAAGATATTTATATTATTTTCTTGTCAGAGTTGAGCTTAAGTGTATATTATATAACCCTGAATTAAATGTTTTGTTTTATTGATTTTAAATTTGTGTTTGCCTGAATCTTGTTTATTGCGCCGTTCATAAAATTATCGGACCTAGCGGGAGCCTCAAAATTAAGAGATAAACTCGGCCTGTATAAGAAATAAAGTTACTATAAAAAAATTAGTTATTTGTTGGTTCCACTATATTCCAATAGACTAATCTAGATATAGAGTGGCAGACTAAAAATATAAATTTCTCTATATTAAAATTAGTAAACAACCAGCAACTAATTACTTGTTTAAAAACTAAGTTAAAACAAGATGGCGGATCGAATACAAGGAAGAAGGACGATCCAACAGACTGAAACAGTTGAAATTCAGTCCATTTCAGTAAAGTACCAAAGTAAGGTTAAAAACACAAGGTTAATTAAACACAACAAAGAGTACGTTGTTATGTTTCCGCTCGATACTTGTAATTCAATAATTTCTAGGGATAACAATAATGAGAGAAGCTAAATGAACCACGGAATAGTTTTCACATTTTGAAAAATATTGCTTTCCCGATATCACAGAAGTCACGTCGCTCGCCAAAGCCTCAGTCAGTATCGACGATTCCCTGTAGTTGGAAAAACCTGGGTTTGAATCCAATCTAGGAAGCAATGAACTTTTATTAGGGCTTTCAATTGTGAGATTGATGCGATTAAATGAACCTAGGAGCATAATTTTGAAGGTGAATTAGCCGGCATTATTCGGGAATGGAAGGGTTTTCCTTCCGGAAACTGGTTTTTCATCCCGTAAAAAAGGCCAACACATAAAATTGACAAACTTGCCTCATAGTTCTTGGTCCTTCGGCCATAACTCCAAATAATCCAATAACTCAACTCTCGCCAGAGTACTGTCATTCATTGAAGTTGTGTTCCACAAGTATATATTTCATATTCGCATATCTGAATAGTCAAAATTTTTTTTTTTTCTTCAATTCATTATTGAGGCGATTCTTACATCTAAAGGTTCTTCATGATTGAAAAAAAAAAAAAAAATAGTTCAGCTACACAGTTAAAAAAAACAAAAAAAATAAATGTGAATGCTGTTCTCCTCCATCAATATAAATATGGGAACGGTCCATGCATTCCTGCACAAACACCCCTGGCAGCAAGCCAATATGCAAGAGATGGGATTAGTGTTCACGTACTGGAATGGCTTATACATGCAGCTGCTATTATGAGAAGTCTATTTCCAATACAGGTATATAATACCTGACTCAATGTTTTCTCCAGAGTAATAATTGGCTCGCTGCCCACTATTTCCAATCTAACTGATACTATTAAGCAGCACAGTGTTCTGTAGTATGAGATTGAAGTTCAGTTTTCATAAAACGCTGAACTGAAAAAAATTATGCTCCTAGGTTCATTTAATCGCATCCATCTCACAGTACTATTATGACACGTAGAAATTATTTCAAATAATTTCTGTACCTAATGCCGTAGGCAGAATGGAGCAAACCGAAAGTCCAACAAAGTCAGAGAAACAAATTTATCCCAAAATACAACAGATAATTTGTTTTGCATAATTTTACAGTTAATTTTTTTTTTCAGTAAAATACAATAAACACGGTTTATTATGGGTTCAAATAGCTTTTCTAATTAAACGCGTCGAGTAAAAACAAGGAGTTGCTACAATATTATAATTTATAATTATGCATTAGTTCGTAATGTATAACTCAAAGGTATGACCTGAAAATAGTCCGACAAATTTTACAATGTGAACGGACAAAACAAATCTTATAGATTTTGCTATTTTGAACCTCTAAGAAAGTATACAAAATTTTGTAATGGAAGTCGCTCTATGAAGCCTCTTGTGCACAGTATTCATTTTTATTTCTGTTCCTATCTCGTAAAAACATTTGCAACGTTAGTCTCCGGCTCGCTCATAAGTTTGCATGAGACAGCTAACTAGCAGCAGCAGAGGGATCTAGATCGTGCTATCTGGTTCATGGAAATATCAAATCATTTTTCTATAAACAGTTTCTGTTTGTGTTCTAGGAATTAAAAATGTACAATAGATTAAAAAAAAAAAATCCAATCGTATTATCTCACTTTTTCACTTTCGAAATCTTGATGGATGTGATGTGTTTGTGCCAGGATGAGGCTAGATGTGAAAGCCAAACCAAAAAGAGAAAACTAAATTTCAATGGCGATCGGAATATCTTCAAAAGTAAAGAAGATTGAAGCAAGACTTTTCTTCCGAGAAATAAGATAAGATTGTTTCGAGAGCATTCAAATTCACTGGATTATCTTAATCCTACTTGATGGTAAGTTCACTTTGAAGTCGCTGGTTACAGAAGCCTGATTCACTTGAGCACGTTTCATGAATGGAATGCACTTTAATCAGTAAAAGCACGTACTAATGTATAGGAAGACCTAATCACAAAGGGCAGAAGGGAGACCATAATTTGATAAGAAGGCTTATATACTAGATTCCATCAAATGCCTTGGAAATACTAAGAGATCACACACTTTCCATGTCAAAAGGTAAGGACTGCTAGGAGATCCGCTATTGAGTGAAAGCAGCAGAATCCATATTGGTAATCAGTAATTAACTGGCCCTCCAGGTAGCGAAGAAAGTTGGCTATTAATGACCATTATGTTCTTGCTGGCGCATACTCCCAAACACTGCCAAATACTTTGCCAGGTCATACGAGCATGCCTGGAGGAAAATCCGCAGTGATATGTGGGAGGTGCTGTTGTGGCAGCATTTATGGTAAAGGGACTGGTCGCTCTCTGTATGGTGCCATATCCAAGAGTATCTCCTCTCACTGCACGTCCCGGCTCTATCCTTTTATCTACACAAAACCAAAATGAAAAGTATAATAAAGGTAGTGATACTGTCATCTCCCTCAAAAACTTTTGAAATCTAAATCCACCAAAAAGCACAATATATAAAACATGCCAGAATCCCTACAAAACTTACTTCCACATCCACTTTACCAATATCCGTAGCATAAACGCCAACATAAGTGACGTATCATCACTTATAGACATTCAAGCCAGACCTTTTTTTCTCTTAACAGAAATCCAGATTGTATCTCTCTAAACCACAGTCCACCTTCAATGTCCTGATTTTCATCGTCCGGTACGAGACCACTGCCTTGATATATTGAAACCTGGAGTTGGTAGCTTAAAAAAATTCCTGTGGTACATAGAGCAATCTCCGGATTACCTAACTCTAAGGCAAATCATGGTACTAATGTCCTCTAAGCTTTCGTAGATAGAATTCACATTAAAAAAAAAAAAAAATGATTATATGTCAAAATGAGCACACATTCGCTACAACACTCAAATTCTTCGTCAAAATATCAATTTAATTATGTTTCGGAACGCAGTAAAGAAGAGCATATTATTGAACCACAGCTGACACTCGATTGTAGGTCAATAAACAATACAATAATTACACTTGGTTGTAGTGAAGGATCTGAACTCTGTCATAAAAATAATCCCGTTCTTCATGACTTTAAAGTATCGTCTTTCGTGATTTCTCCCAACTTTTGAACAGTGAAACCTACCACTTGTGGGCGTCTTACATTTACCGCGTAATGATTTTTTTTTTTTTTTTGACTCATCAAAGTTTAGTAAAATCCATCAATATGTGTTTTTGTTTCGTTTTATTTTATAACATCCAGAATAACATCGAAATATCTTGTTTGGAAACCACTGGATTCGATTTTTATCTCTTTCTTTATAAACCGTTTGATACAAATAATAAAGTTCTAAGACGTCTATTTGGTTTCACCCGAGGTTTCGACTACTACTTTGAAAAACTGGACTAAGAATAACACTAAAATTAAAAGTAAACAAAACTATCTGTTCTGGATACAAATAGTTTTTATTTATCTGGAATCCTATACTCAGCACGCGCTAGTTATTTATTGTATGACGATGCAAGCCGTGACAAGCCCATACGGGTAGGGATGGCACCATTTTATGAAACCAATATAATGCATTTATTTATCGGTTGTAGCATAATTTCTGTCTTTGGAGGAAAACCCTTCCATCTCCGTATGAGACTGTTTCTTTTTTTTTTTTTTTTTAATGGGATACACTGATCACTCTCACCGGAAGTTTGTTAATATCATTCTCAATTTAGACATTCTGAAAGTATTATTTATACCACATTTTAGTCACATGCCAAGATATCATGTACTGTTGTCTTCAAACTAATAAAACTTAAAATATTTACGAAAATACAACTCTTTGTATATTTTCTGTATCTAGTCATCTTCCAAAATATGTGCGGTCATAACTTCTTTTTTTTCGAATAGGATAGGTTGATATTAATGGAAGATACAACCAAGGCCGTGAGGCCAGTATACTGTACTGTCGTCTGTGTTCTCCGAGCAGCCCCTGTGTTGCAGAATAAAAACCACAGTTTCTGGGAGGGAAATCTCTGCTACTTCCGTATGGAGGACCAAGTTAACACAACCCGTTATTTATTCTCTAAATGTGACTATTAAAGATAATTACAATCGGTTTCTAGTCTCTACCAAGAACTACATGTTGAAAAATTCTTTGCCGAAGACAATAAAATAAAGAAATAACATAAATGGATTTTAAGGCCACGGTTTATTTGTAATCCATAATTCTCTGAGGCAGTAAGAAGTTTGAAGCAAGTTCAATGCCAATGAATACATCACTTAGTAGCTTAAGAATGACATCAGCAAGTCTATTTAATACGAACTTATATGGCGGCCACTGTCTTCATGATATAAGTAAATATATTAAAAAATAATTTAAGGGTAAATAAATTTTAATTTTCGCATCAATTATAATGATGGTTTTCCTAAATGTATGTAACAATACTACGTTTTCCATTGATATGCTGCTAAAAGTAATTTTCAAAAATTTCTCGCTCTTTCGTTGTGTTTTAAATGATTTTTAATTACTTTTCATTGTTTTCTTCCTCATTCATCATACTTGATCTTTGCAGGTCACCGGCGGCTTATGTTTGGCAAAAAACAAGAACGAGAAACATCACTGGAATGATCAAAGCTACCAATGTCTTTTTTTTTTTTTTTGTATCGATTTCTTCAAGATTACGACAATACAGGAATTAGAAAATCGAAAACAAGAATGAAAAAATAAACATTGAAAACACAATGATGGAAATGAGGTGGCATTTAAGAAGGGACGAGGTAACTTCAGAAAGAGATCAACTTTGACTTTTGGTGTTGGTAATAGCGCGTTCTCTTTACACATTTCTAACGCTTCTAACATTTATTGTGTATGTGGCATAGTAGACATACTGAGAATAGAATGATGATGATAAATCTCGGTACAGAGAGACCCACGACAGGCCCAGACTGGCTTTCGTAACCATAATTTAGGGATAAGATCATATTATAACTAAGTATATTTTTGTGTGTAAATTCCGTCTGTTTGCGGGATGTAAAATCCGAGTTTCGAGGAGAAAGACCAGCTAACTTGACGTCCACTGAAAAGTTCTGATAAGGTTCAAAGTTTTTCTACTTGGTTAGATGATAAATTAAAGATGGCAAGAAATTATATTCTTGGTTTAATCCTTTATCCAAGTATAAGCAAACTAAGTTTGCATGAAGTATCTTCACGTCTGGGCTACTTGTATATAGAGGCTAATGACTTCACATCAATTGCCTTAGTATCCCATAATGCAAAGCACACGCCACTTCTGCCTCCCACTGATGAGACCTCAACAAAGTTCGAAACCAATCTGGGTAATGGTCCTTCCCATAATGCATAGTATTATACACATCCGAAGTGCGTGTGCTACTCCCCACATCTCTGAAATGAATCTCTTCTGACTTCTGTAAATCTTCCAGTCTGGCTAATGCAAGAGTTTGTTAAAGAGCGTTATTTTTTCAATCTGGTTTACAAGGTGACAACAGTATACAGAAATGCATTGAGTAATATTTTTGAATAATACTCGTAAATAATAATTATAGTCGAGCAATCGTGATTGAAAGCGACTGGAGGGACACCGGCAAGGAGAAATGGGGGGGGGGGGATATACGAGTATATTAAGTGGACTAACTCTTATGGATACAGTCGAAGTTGGTTTTGAAGCACGTTTAGGATAAGTCACCCCAAACGTGAGAACAATGTTCTAAGGTCAGGTGAATTTGGGATTTATAAAGTTAGGAATAGTGCAAGAAAGAAGTATTGTTCTGAAAGAAAATGAATGTCCAGGTTTTGGAGATAGATGTTGTCAAAGAGGTAAAAGTCAACCCAAGAAGAGAAAATGATCTTGGCAAGTGATCGGAATATCATCAAAAGTAAAGAGAAGGAGAAGTGAAGCAAGTTCTTTTTACCCCGAAGTAAAGCAGGTTTGCGTTTTGATGGCAATGAAACTCGCTAGATTATCTTTATCTCAACTGAGGTGGCAGAAATTTTTGTTCCGAAATCTTGAATTTTTTTATCTTGAAAAAATTTTTGGTGATTTATAGCCTCCCTCGATGAGTCCTTGACTCTCTGAAGGTCTCAGATGATAATAATAATAATAACGAAGGCCAACAAGCCAGAAGAACACTGAATTAGCAGGAATATTAATTAACATATTAATAAATTTCTTTCTAAAACAGGGAGTGTCCCAACACTTATTTCAACATCGTGCAACGAGTCTGGCATAAACGAGTGGAGTCTGGCATAAATATTTTGCATACAGACCTGAATATAAGGAACAAGCGAGTGGTGAATGTAAAAATAATGAATGAGTTCAAGGTGAAGCATGATAGATGATAGCGTAGTCTGTAGAATGGAAAGGCTTCCCACAATCATTCTAGTGAGTATAGTGAGGCCTAAAATTATTTTACGAGACTGCAGCAGAGAACATTATGCTTTTTACAAGAATGCAATGGATTAATAAAATATAAATAAGAACAGCATTTACTGTAAAAATGTTTATACATGTTCGTTATAATGAAGGAATTGTGTAAGTTTAAGTTGCTAAGAGTACTTGTAATTGCATTTATATATAATTTGAGAAAGAAATTAAAATTCTAATATAAATATGCCCATCAATACACAGAACTTACAATACGTCGTTATACACGAAGCAGTCCATCTGAAAGAGGGAAAACAGAACTCATAACTGTCGATATCAAATTCAATTAACTTTCCGTGTGTGTGTATTATATGTGAGGAAAGAGTTGAACGGGGAATATGTGAACAGCCGCTACATGTAACTACGCGGTCAATGCTCTTTCCTAATTTGTTTTCAATTACTAAAAGAACCTTGAGTCATGACCAATGATAGTTACAAATATCAAAACTGTTTAATAGATAGCCCATCACATGCTCATCTACTTAAAAAAAAAAAAAAGTTAAAAATACGATGTGTGAAGAAACAATATTATTTATTCATATCTATTCCACAACAGTATGAATATTCTTGTTCACAGAGATAGTGCAATACAGAGTTCGTATGATTCAACCTTTCAGATAATCCAAGTTCAAATTTCACTTCCCGTCTGCTATAAGCATAAACACGGTGCTGCTTAACTGAAATCAGCTTCTAGAATAATCGTGATGCCGTAGTCTATAGACAACACAACTATTACCGAGATCAAATGACTTGTTTTAAATATTCCCATTTTATACATAATTTCCTCTCTTTACGTTTATGCTTTTCGAATTACAAGGTAATAGGTGATACGACATAGTCGACAGATAATCATTTCAGGTTTGCCGATTATCCAAAATACATGTGTTGAATTAAAAAGTTCGTACTACGGTATAAAAAGCAGGACAATGCATTAATCCTAAGAGTCTTGAAAAATGCAGAAAGGATGAAAACTGTGTATTTTCTCTTTAATAAAAACCGTTCAAAATAAGAAAATTTTGCTAACTAAAGTGTTTCATACAACATGTTCATCAGGTTAGGATTCTGCTCAAGTCCAGACGTTAAGTTGCTATTCTAAGCATTCTCTTTGTGTGTATGTGCGTGCGTGAGAGTGAGAGACTAACTCATGGGGGAGAAAATCCAGACCGTTATTTTTAGGGCTGCTACCACAACAAAATAGTTGGCTTTAGAAAGCTTTTACATTCTACAAAAAACATGCTGGTTTAATAAACTCGATTGTCATCGTGTACAAGAAATAATATATTTAATAAATATATCAGTAATACATATACATACACACACACACACACATATATATATATATCTTTAATCTGATAACTCAAGCGAAGAACATGAACAATTCACTGTGTGGGTTAATCTCATCTTCATATTTCTTTTCTTTCTTTTGTTTCTCTGTAATAAATAGTCCCTATGAGATGGGAGAGTAACGTCCAAGGATAACGCTTTCAAGTTAGATATCATAACATACGAAATTTCTATGGTGCAATTAAACATTTCAGAATTCCATTCATCTCAATAATGAAACATTACTCATTAAGTGAACAATGTAAATTAAAATGAAGGATATTATTTTTGACCTTTTTTTTTCTATTAGTCAAGAGGAACATGTGCAGAAAATACAATTAAAGCATGATAATTTCGGATAATATTCATGTTAATGGAATTTTACCCTTTTTGTGTACTTTTGTTTTCATTGTACTCGACTTTTTTGTCTGTTACAAAACTGCCTCATACCTCAAAGAGTTTCATCAAATAATAACAATAATAATTAACCGCACAAGATCTATGAAATTTAAGTACTATTTCAATGAGTACTTAAAGCTGTATGTAAGGACGACAGAAATAAAAACTATCGTCATTACTATTAGATGTCATTCGAACCCACAACATATAATTTGGAAAGTAGAGACACTATCTTGCTCAACTAGGTTGGCGTGCCAGAAACTGGAAAAATCTGGGTACACAAGACTTTTTCAGGACTTCAACATCTCAATAAAAGAAAATAGTACAATGTGCTTGAAGGGATTTTTCTTCAATGCAACCTCCACCCACAGATGTGGACATGATATCGAACAAGTACCATATACAGTTAGCGATTTTCCTCAGAATAAGATTGTAACTGAATTAGAAGCAAATAAATGAAATTGAGCATCAATACGTATGTGACCATTTTTGTTTGACACAAAAGTGACGCAAACTCCATTCCACCAAGATATTTTTTCATAATTTGTAATTTGAAAAAATATATACTACTACATTTTATAGTTATACAATAATTCAGAGATGGTTTTAAAGATGCGTTTAATTCAAAATATGAAAAGTATTAATTTATTAAAAAAAAACAACTCAAATATATTAATAATGTAACACGGAAATGTTCAAAATTAGCCATGCTAATTATTATATACTTGTCAGATGAAAAGATCTTCAATAAATCATTTAAAAATTTAAGAAATTCCAAGCATGAAAAATGCAAATTAGATCTGATGACAAGAATTGCTTTCAGAATCGACACTGTTAGTTGTTTTCTCTGCTATCTAGTAGGGGAACTGTAAAGCGGGGCATTCTGGTGACTGGATTTCAGCAGGAAAGTGATAGACTATTCCGAAAACAAAGACACAGACTTAAAGAATGTAGAGAAAATGAGACCTGAGCAAAGAAGACAGCAAAACGACTCAGCATTGCTCAGTTTAAATAACCTCCAAGTCTAGCAAATCAATCTGAAGAATTCTTTTTTTCACTTAAAAATAATAATTTTGAGGATCAGACAATTTTTACATTTTGAAATTTTGAAACGCAGATTCAAAGTATTTTTTAACTTCAAAAAAAAAAAATAAATAAATAAAAATAAAAAAAGCTTTTATCCCGCCAATTTTCTAATTTTATAAAAAAAAAAAAATTGAACAGCATTCTGAGAAACGACGAAATGCATTACCATAGAGTAAACTTTTTTTTTTTTTTTTTCGCTTTGTTCTTTGTTGAAAGCAAGATACCAATCGTTCCTATCGCAAAGGAAGAAATAAATACTAACGGCCCTGTAATTATCGAGAATAACGCACACAAATACGTTCTTTTATACAACAGAATCGTTTTATTTATAACCATGGTGATAACAAGGTTGATAACGATGATCGTATCTGTGTTATGACCGTGACTGCACGTTTTTGTTTTTTAATAACTCTAGTTGCAATCATAAAAATTCTTTTCATCCTAACTCGATGCAATCACATATATCCGACCATAAATGAAGTAATCAAATCCCAGGTTCATACCAATACGGCCTTGTTCTTTATCGATTGACAGCGAATATGAGGGGGGAGGATATGGAATTTCAGTCTTCTGAAATGGAATGACATATTAGTTGGAATTCATGGAATTTTTGATATCCATGTATTGTTTTCCATGCTATACCAGTCAAAATAGTTGTCTCACTTGTTTTGATGGTTGCTTAATACAAGTTTCCTTCTCGAATGAGCATTTTCTCTCTTTACGTAACATAGTCCGAAGAAAGATATTACATGCGTCCTTCAGTTGGAATAGATCTGGATTCGATTTTCGCTATGACACGAGGAATTTCTGTATGAGCTCCCCCCCCCCCCCCCCCATTCTCAAACAATCATCAATAATGTTCACTTACGAACATTGGCTAAAATACAATCGAAATACGAAAGTCAATTAAAAAAAAAACGTTTCATTGACTTCCATTACTCATTACTTTTAATCATCTTCAATGAATAAACGAAACCGGAAGAAATAGTACCTTCTGATTAGAAATTTGCCAGGGGTTATTCCACTTCATAAGGGTTTGTTGCATAAAGTGGAGATTACAAACAAGTTAGTCTTATTAGTGTTACAAAGTAATGAAAGAAATAATAAGGAATACTATCTAGCTACCCTTGGTAGGAATGTTTTCATTCGACTAATACTGAACTACATGTGTGCTATTTATTCGATATATAAATGTTTCTCAATACATGTAAAACAGTCTGCAAAAGTAGCTAATCTGGTTATTACATATTATACGATATACACATGTACTTCAAAAGTCTTACTTTAGCGGAAGGTTACAATCCTAAATGACGGTACTCTAAATTCAAAATGTAGTGCGCACTGCATACGTACTCTATTGAGTAAGCGGTTAGCCAAGTGTTGTAAGTGAAAGTAATAAATTTCGAAAGCATAACTCTGCACTTCGCCTCTTGATATCAGAAACGTGACTCCAAATGCACAAGTCTGAATTTTCAATAATGCAGTCAAGTTTTTCTATTTTTAATTCGATACTTAATATACTTATCCAACCTAGTAGGGGAAAAAGGAGCACCTTTATAATCCCATACGCACGGAACTGATTTTCCACCAAGCATATGAGTTACATTTGATTACCTCAGAGGATGATGAGTATTTTAATACCAAAGAGAAATAACTGCACCATTCTATATGTCATCTGTATTAATATTAAAAGACAGTATAAAGTGAAATTTGTGCTTGAAGTGAAAATAAACGAGTATGAGAGAGTAAGCTCACTAATATGGCACCTGATAATACAAAAATTGATGGCGTTACCGTGTTGATAAGATGGAGTGCTAGCTACTGAGTTTCTTAGAACTGGCATATAGAGGCAATCAGGCTCATGACGATCAACCTTATCTAATATTTGTGGGTATTGTATTCCCTGGTCGGTGTTCTGGAGGAGGAAAAATTTAAGTTTCCGGGAGGGGTAAAACTTCATCCCACTTAGATGTGAAACCTGTCAATATCAGCCTCATTTGGAAAGGTCAAGTAAAAGTTTATTGATCCTACGGCCGCATCACCTCACAGGCAGCCCACAGGGTGGGGGGGTGAGGGGGGGGGAGTAGTTAATATGCACCATTAAAATTATATTGAAGAGCTGATTACTGCTAGTCTCATACTTTCCTTAATGTCGTACCACCGGTATGCGATGATGAATTGATATCGAAGCTACATAAGTGAATGACCTAATTCCTTATCTAAACAAGAACCGTTTTTAGTCTTCCCATTCTTTAAAACTACAAATTTCAATTGTATCTCCCACATAATATCTATGACGTTCTCGTAATTTACGTCGATATATCATCGCTATCATATCTCATTTGAACAGCAGCCTGCTATCTCTAATCTTATGACATTACAAAACAAATAAAACAAGGTAATGATTGTGCACAATAATAAAATTGTGCATAACAGCATTCCTGTATAGTGAAAAATTATCAAAACTATAGTGAAAACATAATTCTGTTTTGCCTAATTAGCTAGGTTGAGTGATTAAGTCCACTCAATCTACAACCAACCTGCTGAGGTTTGAATCCTGTCATAGAAATGGTTAGTAATTAGTCTGTAGGTAGAAGATGGGTTTAATCGCTTGGTGTGAGAAACGCTTATTGAAGCCTGAAGTGACTTGAAAAAGTTTTGTTTGATCCCTAGAGCAGATTTTCCGGATTATGTAAATAAATAAATAAATAAAACTCCTTGGCATTATTTTTCATCAAGAGAACTTAAAACTGAAAATTATTGTTTAAAAAAATGCTTAGTCCGCGCGGTTAGCCATGCACTTCGCAATCATATGCCTGGGAAAGGAGTGTCCTGAGTTCGATCCCGTCACTGACCTGAGAAGTTTAAGGATCTTTCTCAGACATGCCAAGTTAGCCGGTCTTGGGCGTAGACAGCAGGGTTTTTCTTCCGCAAGCAGGCAAACCAGTCCCGTGAACACGCGCAAGCTACAGCCATAGGACACACCGGGAGGCATAAGGCTAGTCACCTCATCCTCAGAACGGGTGCGACTTAGAAGGGCTTAAAATAGCTCTGTAACAGGCCAGTAGGCCTAATACGTAAGAGGGAGAAGAAGAAGAAAATGCTTAAGATTTACAATTCGACGGAAACCAGAACAGAACCACTTGAACATAAGCTAGCGTATATCAAAAATTCCACATAACGAGAGCGCAGTTATCGCAAAATATAATTTCGACAGAAAACATCCACCGTAATTCAGTTGATATAAATTATGTCCTATGGTTGAAAAGACGAATTCGAATCCTGTTAAAGCACGAAAAATCTTTGTAAGGAATTTTCAAATGAATGTAAGATAGTCGATCTCATACAAAGGTAAGGTTCCTTCCGCTATGAGAAATTGAGTTTTCATCCAGAAAGATAGATTTACCGGTCAAAGATTATGGGACAACTGATCTACATAGGATTAACTGCTCTATAAGATCATTATGTTTATTAAAGGATAAATGTGCGTTATTACGTTACATGTAGACACATGTTGAAATTATTTAATTAACATTGATTAACTACCAATAAATGCATGTATTCGTAGATCCTCATTAAATGTGTAATACACCTGAAAATAAAACTACAATGAAAGTATATGGAGATTGAAACTACACTACATGGATATTTTGCAGTCTGTATCCTAAATACATTTTATTCAATTGCTTTTAGCCGTTATATATAATTTAGAAATGTTTTGCCCCAGGAAATGGTCTAATAGAAACACAAATTAAGAATGGCTGGAGAAAATTTTGCACATCAAATCACTAAATTCAATAAAATCTGTCCAGTCAAGGGAATCAGAATAATTTACGTATTGACAGGAAAAACAAATCTAACAGGTGCATACCTGCATTTGTGAAATAGCATGAGGGAGATTGCGTTTCGTAATAGAATTCTTTTACAGAGTGGCATATAATAAATTAATTTAGAATTGTTTTGGACAAAATGTTCTTCATACATAACTTTGTTCCGCTGAAATTTGGCATTCGAATAATACAAGCAAAACGACAAATTTTAGCAGCGATCCTCTCTTTACGTTCCGACAGAAAGCGTCAGGTCAGGCGGATCAAATCTTTCCTCCCAAATTCTTCCTTCATGAACATTGTGCCAGTTCATGTTTCTCTTTTCCAGATCCCTGGTCTCTCCACCTTTCCCGTGGTGTTGGTCTCTTCCTCTCAAATTTATTCCATACATTCTTCTTGGTATTCTGTCTTGAAGTTCATTCTCATTAGATGTCTAAATCACTTCAAGCGAGAGGTCATAAGCATTTCTTCAACCCTTTTCAGCCCTAAATTATTCACTATGTCCACATTTCTTATTCTGTCTTTCCTTGTTTTTGCCAGCAATGCCCTTAAAACCTGCATTTCCATCGCTTGTATTTATGTGCCCAAATTTCAATGAAATATTTTCGACAGAACACAAGCCAGGAAGGAGAAAAGGAGGGGGGGGAGGAAGGGAGTATTTGTAGTATTTATTCATTCTGTTATGTTTTATTTATTTCATTTGCAAGGAGATTCTCAGAATGCAAAGCTCTGATTCACCATATTACCAGTCTTGAATACCGGGTGAATAAATAAAATAAGTAATCCTTGCTTCCATTAATAAAGTAATTAATATTGTGCAGTATATACAGGCCCTCAGCAATTTATTAACAATAATTCAGGTTCTGATCGAAAAATTATAGCTGCCAGTAGGAGATATAAACTACCGGCATGGTTTCGCAATAGGGGGAGCGTTATGTTCTCCAACGTAGGCTGTGGACCCGAATTCTGATATGGCCTGAAAGTATCATAATATCTTTAAGGCAGGGTTCACCGATTATCTAACTCTCAATCCATCTACAGTACTAATGTACGAGTACTCCAGTACTCGTAAATCTGTAGTACGAGTACTACAGATTTACAATCAGATATTTTCATATAGAAACTCAGATCTTTTCATAAAACAAGATCTGAGTTTTATGAAACTCAAAGTCATTTTCACGATTAAAGAAATAATTTATAAATTTAGAAAGGAAAACATTTTCAATTTTAATGAAAAAAAAAATCATTTGGCAATTTGTTGTGGCATTGCCAATCTTATGCGGAGAAGCTAAATATTCATTCGCTCATCATTCAGAGTTGCAAATGAAGAAACCGCTGATAGACAATGGGGGGAGTGAGGGGAAGGAACAAAGTATTGGACATTCCATCATTTAACGTTCAAACACCAGCTCTAGAAGCACTCTGCTGCTAAATGTACAAATCATCGCCTGCAAAATGCACTTTAATGGCTCACTCTGATGACCTCGCATTAAATCGATTCTTGCAGACATTATCGATGAAAAAGAATGCCAAATTAGCCTATATCAAGGAAATTTAATTCTTTATTAATATTCTCTTATTTTTGCTAATCCCATTAAGCACTGCGATTTTTTTCTCGTTAAATGCCATGCAAAACTGTTTATTGGGAAAGTATATATTAAAGACAAGGTGTGAATTCCAGTGAATCAGATATGAACACATTTCTTATAGACACTAGGGATTAATGAAATTACGGACCGAAACAACTAAGGTGCATAATCCAGTGTATTTTCAAATTGTTCAGTTATCCTACCGCCATCGTATGAGGCCTGCTGTACACTTTTAGTTGAAACACCTTTAAAAGAGTTCCATGCATCCTAGACAGGATTCGAATCCAGGTTTGACCAACTAAAGGGCAAAAGTAACGAAATCTTGATTATTGCAAGTCACTGAATATTTATTTCCACGTGCAGATGAGCAAGCTCTGAATCATCATTTAGTAACAATTCATACAAGCTTATGGATTTCAAAAATGTCTTACAGGGGCATGGGCAAAAAATTATCGACAACGAGAGAATGCTACACAAACAAGACGTTTAGCACACCTCTGGTGACGCTGATGTGTCACGAGTCACTAGGTCGGTGAAGAGAAAGCCGATTCAAGTGCGTAATAACTAAATTTTTCTATTAGATCCTTTTCAAACAAAAGTAAATTTAACGATCTTCAGTTAAGCCAATGTTTCTCTCTCTACTCCCAAACAATGTTTATGAGACAAGTATATTATGTGTGTCAATGAGCGTGTTATCTTGTGTATGCCTTTAAATCAACTGATTTCCTGTGCTGTCAAGGAAAAACTGTGAAACGCTGAATTAAACACCAGTCTTATGCAGTAAATATATCCAAATCAACATTTTGAAGCAATCACACAACACAATGTCCCTTATATTAGTTTTAATTTAAAATCAAAATCTCGGTGCCACTTTTGTACGTTTTCTGCTCTATCAAAAATATGAAGTATTCGCGTGACATTTTTGTTCGTTAACAAACTTGAATTGCTTCTCATGACAGGAGCTTAAAAACAATAAGGAGAGGGAATATCTTGTTTGGACAAGTGAATGAAGAGCAAAACAACTCGACACTGTTCTTGGGCACCATTCTCTCTCTCTCTCGTGCGTGTGTGCGCGAGGGAGGGAATGTTTCTCACCTACAACTCTCTTGTCCTACTTTACTTGGTAATGGTACAATCCGTTACGATTCAGAGGGGGGGGGGGGGTGGATAGAGAGAGAGAATGGTGGTGAAGCCTAACGTCTTCTGGTGGCAAAGATTTATTATCTCCTAATTACGAGCCATTAGAGGCACAAATAAAAAAAAAATCGACTGTGCATTATTGGCTAATTATACTTGCTTCGTGAAACAAAAAAAAAATTGCTGTTACAACTTACATTAATTTGACAATTACTTATTTGCAAAGTGAAGTCATTTGGTAAGTTGATGAACACGACCTCTGGAATTTTTTTTAGTTAAGTACTGCTAAGCACAGTTCATACAAATAATTTTTAAACGGTTTAAAAAAATAATTTAATCAGTCGATATGGACTGAGATAAGATAGGTTTATAATAATGCTACTTTAATAAGGAGTTTTTCACACTATCTGTAAAAAAATTAGTGAATCATGCACTGTAATTTACCATTATTTAATTTTCAATCATCATACCAAAATTGTGAATATTTTCGAATATATCACCATATTTTGAGAGTTTAGCTGCTTGCTTTTACCTCATAGAAAGGAGACAGCCAGCTTCATTGAGCTGGCAATCTAGACCTTGTAAAATTTTCAAGTAACGCCTAATCCGAGATTTTTTTTTAAGTCACAATTCGAGCTATTTTTCTTCTCTCCATAGCTACTTTAAATAGACATTCAAAGCACGGAGATTTTTTTCTGTAAATATAAACAGCTTATTTAAATTTTCAGAAAGATGACTAAACACAAGAGCTTCCCAAATACTAAGAGCATTTGATAAAACCTGCATAAATGCTACTGAAATAAATTTATTTCCATTGTTATCGTTGTCTTTCATGAAAAACAAACAGATTTTAGTACAAATAAAAGAATAACAAAGTCTGTAAGATTCCTTGTGTATTAAAAAGTCATTGTTTAAAATTTTTTTAAGCTATGTGAACTCTAATTAGGATCAACTGGTTCTTATTTATTTTAATCTGTTGAGCTAGTTCAGATTTTCCATATTTTGTACTTACTTTTCGCACAATTGTCCTTCATCGAACACAGGGAATACTACACACGTAAGTATCAAGTGCCTCAGGAGAGTTTTAATATTCAAATATTGTTCTAAAGTTGCAAGCTTAACACAGTTCTTTTTTTTTTTTTTTTTTTTTAAATGTAAAACAGAGGATGATATCAGTATAGTATGCATTTCGAGTTGATTCGTTAAGAAATTTATTGTCATGTTTTTGGTTTCGGTGATTTAATTTAGATGCATTTAATGGGACTTGTTCATTGCAAACAATACTTCATCCTGATGAAAAACAGCGTGCCCTGGAGGCGAAAGTGTTTAAAAAAATCTGGAAAGGGGGGGGTGTCATATAGACGTTTTGTCTGGTTGACATTGCGAGAGAAACAAATCAGGACGATGGTTAATTTCGTGTTGCTGGTTTTTGTTTCTTTAGAGTAGGGATGCACAGACCGCGGGCCGCATGCGTCCCTCCGTTGATTTGCTGGCGGTCCGCCTCACCGTGTATTATTTTAACTTTAACAAGTTACACGATAGGCAATTTTTTAAAATGGTACATGCGCAAAGCAAAGTAGCTGTGACGTCACGATTGCCTGTCTACTTACGATAATCGGTTAGTAATAATGTTAACAAATTTTAAAATTCGACTATTTGTCAAAAATAAATTCTACAATGGATAAAGCAGGGCCAAGTAGGAAACGCAAACTACACGATGAAAAACGGCAGTTTCAGGATAGCAGGACCGAAAAATATGGTTTTGTGCAGTCGTTTAATAATATCGTGTGCTTGATTTGCAAAAGTGCTGTAGTCATATCAAAAGAATACAATATAAGGAGACACTATGAAAGTCTGCATTCTACATTTTCAAATCTACCCGAAGAACTACGTAAACAAAAGATTTCATTTTTGAAACGAGAATTGACAGGTCAGAAAGTTATGTTTACAAAACCTATTCAAGATTCCGAAATCGCAACAGAAATAAGTTTTGAAATATCTCGCCTTATAGCAAAAAGGTGCTGACCATTTATAGACGGAGATTTCGTTAAAGATTGCCTTGAGATAACTGCTAAAAAAATCTGTCCTGTTCTCAAAAATGTTGAGAACATTCAGTTAAACAAGATGACTGTGCAGTAATTCTTCTTTGCAATGTCGGAAAATGTAAAGGATCAATTAACATCTTATTCAAAGAAATTTGCCTATTTTTCATTAGCTATTGATGAATCAACTGACATTACTTCCACAGCCCAGTTGTTAATATTTGCACGTGGAATAACGCAAGAGTTTGAGGTAAGTGAGGAGCTGATTGGAATGAGTTCATTGTCAGATCAAACGAAAGGTAATGACATGTTCACTGGGCTTTTGGAACAGTGTTCCAAAATTGATTTAGATCTGACAAAATTATAGGTATCACGACTGACGGAGCTCCTTCCATGATAGGAGCTAATTCTGGATTGGTAACATTATTGAAACAGCATTTGGGACGGCACGACAATGAGTTGATACAATTCCACTGTATAATCCACCGGGAGAGCTTATGCTCTAAGAAACTTGGATTTGAACATGTCATGAAAGTTGTGGTTTCAACGATTAATTTTATAAAATCCCGTGGCCTTAATCACCTGCAATTTAAAAAGTCTTGAAGACACTGAAAGTGAATATGGTGACACTTAATTTTTTACACAGAAGTGAGGTGGCTAAGTCGTGGACAAACATTGGAGCGGTTCCTAAATTTAATTGATAAAATTGAAATCTTCATGACTGAAAAAAACAAAAACGTCCCTGACATAAAAAATCCGGATTGGTTATGTGACTTAGCCTTTCTGATTGACATTACTAATCATTTAAATACACGACTTCAGGTCAAAGATCAATTGGTTACTCAACTTTACGGCCACAGTTTGTCTTTTCAGTGCAAGTTAAATCTATTTCAAATCCATCTGAAGGGAATTACATCCATTTTCCTAATTATAAGAAAGTTTCTGATAAGTTCAATGTCAACTTCAAAACTGTGCATGTTGAAAAGATTGATAACTTGATATCAGCCTTCAAGGATCGGTTTTCTGATTTAAAAAAAAGTAAAACCGTTGCTAGATTTATTTAGCAATCCTTTTGCCATTTTGCCCGAAAATGCACCCGAATCAGCACAGCTTGAACTCATCGACATTCAAAACGATGAGAGCCTGCGAAATAAATTTAACGAAGGCAATTTATTAAACTTCTATTGTTGTGTTGATAAAAACAATTATAAATGGTTGCTAGATAATGCATTAAAATGTGCAAGCCTCTTTGGCTCAACATATATTTGTGAACAAACTTTTTCACTCATGAATATTAACAAATCGAAAAATAGGAACCACTTGAATGATGGAAATTTAGAATCAATTTTGCAGTTGGCTACGACAAAACTCGAACCAAATATCAAAACAACTGTCAAATCAGTGCAATGTCACGCATCAAATTAAATTCACTTACTTTTTATTACCTTTTTTGTAACAATTATGATAGGTATAAATAAAATAAACAATATATGGCAGATAACTTTCAAGATTTTTTTTGGCGGCACTCCCATAAGTAACAGTGGAACTATGCGGCCCTCGGCCTTAACAAGTTTGTGCATCCCTGCTTTAGAGGGATGAAAACGTGTAAAGGCATAATCATATATGCGACACAATTAAATCAAACACAAGATGAAACTAAGGACGAAGTTATCTTCATCTCTGGAAAGTTAATTCATGCACATGTATTATTTAACGCATGTAGAAAATACTTCAATTAAGCGAAAACGTCATCAATATACTGAAGCCAAATTGCGAGTTTAAGCAGAGTGGAGTTTAGAGATGGTTATTTGCGATTGCCTTTCACTTTCTTCTCGCACAAGGATATGTATCTTCCCCAACGCCAGACTCTGCAACAAACCAGTTGGGGTGTCCTGAAAAGTCGCAATAAAGAAAAATAGCAGACCCTGCAAAAAACGCTAGAAAGAAGATATGGAATGAAAAGGAAAGTCCACAGCTAAACTACCATTAGTTTGTTTTATAGAATCAGTTAAAACATCCTACCTTCATATAAAGCTGCAATATCAGAAGGATGGATAAGATATTTGACAATTTGTTACGAATTGTTCAACTAATAGATCTGGTCAAAGAAATGAAACATCATACCTGATTAATCTGTGAGACTATTTTTTTGTATAGTAGCTCTGTTCTACATTAAATACACGGCGCAAATAGATCTCACGCATTGCTTATGATGAAAGTAATAGTAAGACTACTTCTTTTTTTCTTTTTTTTTTTAAGAAAAAGATTTTCCCTACAGCAAAACGAGCAAACCAGCTAGAAAGAACTGGCCACGGGTTACGTAGTGTAGGGCGGTTTCATGTGAGAGCGCTAGGATACCTTAGAAATATGCCATGTAACAAGAATAAGAAAAAACACATAATGACAACTCGATTAAGAAATATTTTCATCTGTCAAGAATATGAATGAATGTAGTATTTGGGATCACTCGTCTAGGCAGCTAAATGACATAACACAACAATAACAATAATAATAACTTACTTGTTTTTCGCAAGAGTTAAAGTACACAGGACGCTCAACTTTTCAAAAATACTAAACTCAGGATATATCAAGTCCATCCAAGCTATTTTCCTCTATGTAGCATAGATCTAGAATATCTCAACGGAAAGTAGTGAGCAATTAATGAAAGAGTAATGAAAATAATTAATAGCAGTGCCTTAGAGGAATTTTTGGATGCAATGATGCAATTCTAGAGGAGCGGACAGAATAAGCACACTCCAATTAAGATGGTTTGATCATCCATTCGTTGATAATTTTAAAGCTGCAGTTTACATAAACCAATTGTGGGGTATAGGTGTGGGGGGGGGATTCTGATAATACAGGGTGATTCAAAAAGATGGACTCAATTTCGTACGGCTATATTTCCTGAACTATACATCGTATGTGAATGATCTACATAACATTTGAAAGAGGAGGTCCTAAAGTTTGAAATACTACCGCTAGAGCTTGCCTAGCGCACAGCAGTGTCAGTTGTGAGCAAAATGGCTACTATGCAGCACAAAATTTTTTGCGTTCGTGAGCTCATTAAAACCGAGTCGGCGACTGCGGTGCAGCGTGCGTTTCGCCGTCGTTTCAACATTAAACATCTAACGAGGGAGAGCATCTGTCGTTGGAATTATCAATTTGAGCAAACAGATTGTCTGTGTAAAGGAAAAAGCTCGGGCAGACCGCGTGTATCGGAGGAGAACATGAGACGAATTCAGCTATCGTCTTGATGTTATCCGTGCGGCCGGAGGGCACACTGAACATCTATAAACTTTATTGTGAGTATAATCAAATATACGTTACATCATATTTGTCACTAGTTCTATGTTTGATATATAGACTTGCAAAATTGAGTCCATATTTTTGAATCACCCTGTACATCATGGTAATTCTGAACAATGTATATTGTAATAGAGATATTTACAGTCTTGCTCAGAAAAGGGTCGTATGGTCAGGAATTCGGAGTGCTCCGGATTAATATTAAATGTTGAAAACAAGAGAATTTTTTAAATACAGGGCTTGACAAATTATACAAAGCCTTACTCGATACGCTAATATATATATATATATATATATATATATATATATATTTTTTTTTTTTTTTTTTTCCCCAGTCTACAGCTACTCGCTAGCTAGAAAAATCAACTCGCCACTGGCGAGTAGGCGAACGTATTTGTCAAGCCCTGCATATTATGAAGCATGAAAACGAACAGCATTCAAAAGGTACAATTCTACTTGTTTCGAAACATCTATAGGATTGCTTGTTCACATCTATAAACACAGATGGTGAATTGAGAAAACCAGCCCTCCTCAAGGACCGTTGTCTCCTGTTCGGCATATCATGCGTATACTCTCGCATCAAGAATTCGGTGTCAACACTAGTGGACTTTCAATTCTTCAGCACGTTGCAAACTGTGGAAACTGGAATCCTTAATACTGTGCAAAATAACAGGTACATTTTCCTCAAATGAAATGCCGTAAATGCTGTGTACACATAATTTGGAATGCATAAGATCGAAATGACTTCCGAGAGAACGATTGATCGCAATCATAGGCCGCAAAATTTGCATACTGTTTTCATTTTCCTGCAACCGAAAAGAGATTCAGTAACTCGCAACAGTACGGATAGCATGTTATTAAATTTCTGCACGCGTGTAACGGGAAATTTTCATCTTCAAAGCGATGGAATTCCATTGTTTCTAAATATGTTACTGATGTTATCTACAAGCCACGTGTACATCCTGTTTGTCCACACAACTCAATCCTTGAGCTGTATTCAGTATGTTTGTCTTCATGGCAAGAACTATCACGTTATTCATTATTCCTGATAGAAATTACGTGAAAATTCAAGAAATTTACCTAACGCATATTGGATATTCTTTATAAATTTAAATATCTGTGAGAGGGCAAATCCTTTTACTCAATAAACGAAAAAACTCATAGGTGAATTTATTTATGCCTTTTTAAGAATTGAAAAGCACGCTCCTAGGCCATTAAGCGAGTTCTGAGAGAGAGAGAGAGAGAAAAATCGTATAACACCTTTTCATACTCCAAAGGAATAGGTAAAATCTTTTTAGCCATAATGTTTGGAAATCGGTAGCAGCTCGTTTCTACATTGCAACATTTATTTCTAATTCTTTTTATTTTTTGTTAGGAAAATTATACTTGACAAGCAAAGGTTTGCTCGTGAATTAATCTTCTGCTTACCTACTTCAGTTGATCTCCAACCCAAAACAGTTTTGCAGATGACAGCACATTGCACTCCTCCCTTTCATTTAATAAACCTTACTATACACAACTCACTTCAACCTACAGAACAACCACCACTGCCCTCAATGCTGATCTACAAGTCATCCTCCAATGATATTCAGATAACTTCGTGAATATTAATGCTGCTAGTGTTGATATTCTGTTCTGTCTTGTTTCTCACAAAAAAATAACCATTTTCTCCCAGAATTATTTTTGACAACACTCAAATTTCCAGACAAGATGAGATTTCTCTTCTTGGAATTAGCCTGACATCAAGCCTCTTCTGGCATAAACACATCACAACCATTGCATCCTCAGCTTCAAAAAAACTAGGATTTCTCTTTCGCTCAAAACGTTACTTCACCCCAGAAGAGCTGCTAACCTTATACAAATCACAAATCCGCCCAGCTATTGAATACTGCTCTCACATATGGGATGGGGCCCCTAAAAGTTCCCTCAAACTACTTGACTCAGTACAGAGGAGAGCAATTCGATTGATTAATAACACATCTGTTACCAACTCACTCCTCCCACTTTCGCACAGGCGTTTGGTTTCTGCAATATGTGTATTCTATAAATATTTCCATGGCAAATGTTCATCTGAAATAGCATCAATAATTCCCCCACTCAGTACTAAGTCCGTTAGAACACGTGTAGCTGCCGCCCAACATCCTTTCACAGTACATCGAAACCTAGAGAAGAAATTTCTTATCCTCCCCCATAAGAAACTGCTGTATTGTGGAACATTCTTCCCCCTGATGTGTTTCCCAAGGAATACAATATACAGGCTTTTAAATCAAATGTAAACAAAGTTTCTCCTTTCCCAATCCACTACCCATACAACGTATTAATGTACTCTAAGCTGATTAACCAATCTCTCGTGTATGGGCTCAACATTCATGACAAGATCAGTTGTATATAGAAGCTGTGATTTCACATCAAACTGCTTCAATATCACATGATGCACAATACATTTTCAGAGATGTATACTGCCATACAATATGGGAAGAGTCACTACACAGATTTTTACTGAAGCTCAACAGCGGGTGTTAGACTAGAAGACCTGCGCTTTGGTAAAAGTATTAAAACAAGAATTACTTGTCGGTATAATTTTTTTGGTCCTACATTAGCAATCGCAAATAGCGCAGCTTATGACTTCCGTTATCGCAAGTTCCCAACTCTTAACAGAATTACCATGTGAAACTGTGAGATTTCTATGATCAAATTTCTAAGTTACAGCATCAAAAAACCCGAGTTTCAAGAAGAGAAAAAATTAACTCTGCAACCAGCTGGAAAGTCCCTAGAAAAAAAGTTCTCTAGTTTGCGATTAGAATCGAATCTACAAACATGTTTTTTTTTTTTTTTTTTTTTTTTTTTTTTTTTTTTTGTCTGCAGGTCTATCACAAGCTTACAACAAAGGCAACACCAGATTGTTTTTTTTTCCCTCAAATTTCTTTGTGAAAGCTTTATAATCTAATCATTTTTTGAAGTTTTTCTTTTAAAGAATTAAATATTTTTCATTCTATATACAATATATATCAGAATGAAAAATATGGCTCTTAAAACACGCCCTAATTTTGTGACATCCTATGTGAAAGACAATTTCCATATATTTCCATTTGTAATGCGACCAGGCCGGTATTGTTTCAGTATAATCTATATAATTATTATTTTAACCAGCAATATCTGATGATTTAGCATTTCCACATTACATCATTGATGTAATCCTCCACAATATAATCTATATAATTATTATTTTAACAGCAGCAATATCTGATGATTTAGCATTTCCACACATTACATCATTGATGTGACCCTCCACAATAATACGTTGGGGGGGGGACCTCATCGATGTTCCTAACTCTTAATAGAATAACAATGAAACTGTGCGAGTTCTATGATCAAATTTTCTAAGTCACAGCATCAAAAACCCAAGTGGATTAGATAAGACAATGACAAAAAGCGACAAATGGTGCGATAGGGTTCTATTTAATCTATATTACGGGCACAACATCTGATATAAAGAAAGACAGGGCTGCTTCTGAAAGAGGAGAAGTTGAAGAAAGAATCGTGAAAATAATCTGATGTAGTACTCCTTTCGTAGAATTTAGATAGGTTAGCGGTATGTGGAAATGGGTAGATGTTTGTTCAATATCGCCCAATTCAACTTTTCTTACTATGTAAGTGTACGATGCCGGCAAGAATGCAATGCAGGGGTAGAGTAGAAAATCAGTCAGCGAAGATCACACAAAAGACTGCTGAAATAATGAAAAAAAAAAAAAAAAAAAACACTAGTAAGTTTCAATAAAGAAAGCGATTGTTCCATTGGCAGTGATTTAAGCATTTGAACTACTGGAATCGGTTCCGACTGCTCTTGGACTTGTGAAGGGGAAGAATGAAAAAATAATGAATACTATAAAAATACTAAGATGATTTCAAGATTGTGGAATGTTGATGACCATGAGGATGGGTAAAGCAGCTGTAGACTGCAGTTAGAAAGGAGGCTAGATATAAGAAACATTTATTGGTGTATGTGGGGAGGGAGCTAATACGATAGAGGATTTTTTTTTTTTTTTTAACCCTGCGGGGTCGTGGTCGAAAAAATTGCAGTGTAGGTCGCGTGTATCTGAGAGATACATTTTACTAGTATGTGCTAAAATGTGATAAAACTTTAAAAACAAAAACATTGCAAATATAATACATGGTGGTTATTTATTTTCAGTTACAATCTAGAAATTATTGAACAAAGAAACAAAGAAACCAATACTATACTGACATCGGAGGTCGCGGTATCTCTCAGATACAATTTACTTGACAGGTAATATTTCAAATGTGATATTTAAAAAAAAAAAAAAAGTTTTTTTATGAAATATCACACACCTTTACATAACGTGTTAAATCAAAACTGACTGCATAAACAGTGTGGATTATCACTCGTAATATATGCATGCACAGCTACTCATGACCTCCAAGCTACAAACTGGATATGTGTAAGAATATTTATATTCAACAATTTGTTTGCATCTGTCAGATTAGCCGCGACCTTCTCAGGGTTAAATAAATGACAGGAAGGGAAAAGAGCCAATTTTTTCTATTTCAAGTGAAACATTGCGAATTAAGTTTAACGAAAGGTATAACATACTGTTACAAACTATGATACAAATAAACTGACATAACATGTTTTATATACAAATATATACAGTAGTCAAGCGATGAGAACCTGGACTCTAGATGTACCAAATATTTATTATCATTACCCAAAAAAAACGTAATGGATTATGATTCTTCCATGGATTTTTATTAATTAGATAATGAATGAAATGCATTTTAAATTCAGCAGTACTGAAAAGTCTATAGTTATAAAATTACTACTTAAAAAGTGTGCTTGGTATGACAAATTTTAACAGGATTATTAAATTTTGCTACAAACGAAGTCTGAGACATCTGAATGCTGATGAATTAATGTTCAAAATTAATTTTACTTTCTTCCAGAGTGGCTTTTAAATGCTGTTTCTGGTTAGGGGACAGCGAGGAATATTAACTAGTGATATAGATTTTCTGCAGTGAGACAGATTAACGTAACCTCCAATACATTAGGGTTTTTAAAGGATTCTAATTTTGCCTATTATTGGCCAATTACTCCTCAAACTCCGTGATTAAAGTCTCAGCAAAACTGTTATAATTTTTTTTTTTGTCTCGATATACCAGAGCGTAGTAAATAAGCCACCTAAATTAAAAATAAACATCCTAACTCCTACCTCAAAGGAAAATAACCATGTTTTATGTTTACAACTTAAATAGTAGGGGAAAAAAAATAGAAACTAACACATTAAAAAAAAAAAAAGATTAAATTAATGCATCCTGCATTCAAAGCGACTAATTTCTCCTTTCATTACAATAACACAGATTTGCTCAAAATAATTAATTAGCATATTTCAAAGGAGCGCACAAGTTTTCGAATGTAGTTTGAAGAGTGACTTCATTCTTTTCACAATGTGATATATTTTACAGAAAATTGTTACAGCACAGTTTCACGATTTCATTTCTCCCAAAACAGATAAGGTTTTATATATAACTATTACATATAATATATCACGAGAAACAAAATTCTCTGTGCATCTAGTAAGATGATATTACAGTATATATTAAATACTGATTACTTAATTAAAATATTATTTTATTACTATAATTTTCACTCCACATGTTGGAACCATCTTAATGATACAACAGCAGCACAAGCGCAAATAACAGAAGGATTAACAATGCAAATATGGTATCGTGAGTTGTAGGAGAGCAGCAGTCTAATTATAACTAGTCCTTGCAAAGGTCAGTAAAGAAGGAATACATTATTTAAAGGAACTCCCTCTTTAGGGAAGGAGTACTGCTTTGGATAATTTTGTGATCCGTCCACGAAAGTTTGTTTTTTAACCTATAGTACATTTGTACCGTGGGTGGGGTAATATTATATATGTTAAAGATACCAAGTTATTTTAAACCTGGTTTTTACTCCATTTCCCAAGTAAGCAAACAGACAAATAAGTTTAGTTTGCACCTGCATGTAATGCAAGCAGTTAGACTTGCATTATATGCAGGCACAAACTTGACTTATTTGTCTGTTTGCTTACTTGGGAAATGGAGTAAAAACCAGGTTTAAAATAACTTGGTATCTTTAACATATATTATACCCAAGGTAAAAAAACTTTCTACATATATATATATATATATATATATCTAGAGACTAAACATGAAATTTTTTCAAAGCCACTTCAGGCCTCCAATAAGCATGACCGTGCTCTCACCGGAAGATGAAATTCATCTTCCACCTGAAAACTACCACAAAGATCCATGCCCATAGAAGGATTAGAAAACGGAGACTGTTGTTTGCAGAGCAGAAACACACTAACCACTCGTCCAACCAGGCAGGCTAATTATCAAGCATAGTTGCCACAATTTATATCCAAATGGCAATCGGTCATATTCTTTTGCAGAATCCAAAAACCGTGACATTTACTATAATAATAATAAACGAGTAACAAGTGAGCCATATACTATTACCACCCTGGTTCGAAAAAAAACGGCAAATTAAATAATTATTTCTTGTTCTTCTATTTTTTCTTATCATGGATATTTCAATTTTATAATCTCAGCATATTCAATAATACTAATTATCCATCAGATTAACTAATCATCATTCTCTAATTAATGGGAATCCCACCCACATAGCAGATTGCAAACCTATAAATGCATTAGTACCACAGAGACCGAACCTGATAATAATTAACAATATTACAAAATAACACGTTATTTTTAAAATTATAGCATGTCCAATTATGCAATTAATTATTACAGCATCTTTAACTTACTATTCTTTATAACAAGTTATTTAATTTAAAACTAAAAACATGAATAATCAATTGGGCATTTTCAGAGAGAAAAAGTACTAGAAAATAGTAAGACATTTTAAAGATGAAAATATGTTACGCACCAAATGTTTGCAGTCGAGTTTCGGTCACTACCATATGCACAACAGAATACACTATCAGAGTTCTAAAAAGAAAACGATGGACAATCCTAAGCGTCTAATAAAAGATTATGTATATAATATCATTTTAGTGACAGTTTACGGTAATCACATCCTGGCATACATACTGAACGATTCCAATTTGGATGGTGAAGCAGTTTCATAAAAATACCAAACCAAATGAAGGTACTCTACAAAAGTATTTTCGTCTGGTTCCAATGAAACTCTATGCCAGTGGTGGATAGAAAAATATAAGACATCATTGTACGGGTAATATTTAATTCGGTTAACTTGGATTACCTCCATCCTGAATGACAACGCAATTAAGAGTGAATCGTGGGAACAATGACATGAATAGGACCTGTAAGATGGAGCAAGGTCATGAATATAGTTACGGAGGCCAATCAAGTAGGCCAAAATGACGTATTTACCAATAAACGGATGTCGGTGCGGGGGAGCGAGATTGCAACACGTGCGCGGTTGCGTATTTACTTACACGTATTCGATCCCAGTCTCATTTTTGCACATCGACATACAAGTGAGCATTAATGTTCTAAAATTCATCAACATACATATTATGTAATATTAAAATAGAGGGGGTCGATAAAAAGTCAAGAAACTCTTGAAGGAGTCGACGGTCAAAGAAGTTGGACGACCCCTGCTCTATGCCAACCTGAGATACCAAATTTATTGGATTCCAAGTATATTATATTTGATATAATCCTTGCATTCTTTAATTTTGACGTCAGCCGATCAGCCAATTTGTCCAAAATAAGATAAGTTGGGAAGAACAAGGCGCCTGGTAAACACCAAGAAAGGACAAGAGAGATAATCTGTCCTTGGTAGTAAGAAGAAAGAATGACATTTGCAGAGAACTCGTGCTATCCCCTCTGATATCCTTTAAGGTACATCATGATCTTTGACATTTATCAAAGATCCACTGAATATTCGCTTGGTTGTATCCATCAGTAATTTTTATCATCCGACATTGGACTCTGTAGAATAAATGATGTGAGATCGATACATCAGTTTGAGAACACTTGCCTTTTGTGATGGATGATGATATATGGACAATCGGACATAATGACTTGTAGAGTAAGTCGGCTTCCGATCGACCATTAATTGAATGGTACTAGTATACATGCATATTATTAATGCGAAAGGAAGACAAATATTTTGATTTGAGCTCAATAGTGAGAACAAAAACTTAGTAATTCGGTCTCAGAATGGGAGTAAACTGCATGTCATTCATCTAAAAAAGCGAAGCCAGATGAAAGAATACGGGACCGACTTTCCAAAAAAAAAAAAAAAAAAAAGTCTATAGATATGCTCATTACTTACTCTAACCATTCTTAATCTCAAGATTCCTTTATACAATTGGAGAACATACTAAATCTATCAATAAGTATATTTTATTCACATACTCATCCATACGTCAATCAATATTATTTAATCTACCTTATACCCATAACATTTATCTAATCCATTTCTAAGGCTATTTAAACTGGCTGCATGCACAACCTTCGTTGAAAGCCATTCCATATATTCTCCACCCTAACAGTAAAAGACAAACTCGTTACATAGTCCTCACGTTTCTTCACTAAATTTCTTATTATGATCCCAAACAGGACTTGACACAGGAAATTATCCACGAACCTCGGATAATTTCAGCATTCGTCGAAAATCTCGATGACCAAAGTTGATAGCAACGATCTAATAAGAACCGGACAAGCGAGTGCTATAAGATACCTTATACCTTCAAGTTAAACTCATCATTAAAACAATCTTTTGAGCATTACTAGTTGTGCGACCAACACGATTCTTGGACTTGCATTTTCTGTGTACCAAAAGACCTATATCCTTATATTCAGTAGCTCTTCTTTTATCAAAGTTTTCCAATCAATAGACATTCATATAAAACTATCTTGTTACCAAATCGCATATACCATACTTACATTTGTTCAAGTTAAACTTCAAACTTATAGATCACCCTGAAAATAATCAATATCTAGGCAATTTAATACTATACCCAGTTTTCTATCGTAATCAAAGATAATTTCACTCTTTGAGCCTAAATCTTTATTGAATTTTTAAACAACAATAGTCCTAAAACTGAATTTCCTATTGCGAGTGAGACATTCTGCAATAACTTTATAATAGTGACTTTCATTGAAGCTGCGACATGATATTTTGAAAGATCTTTGTTTTCAATTTATGGAACATCCTTTTACAGAAGAAAAACCTTTTATTTTTTTTTTTCTAACCAGAATCACTATATCATTCTGACATGTTTTAGTGCCCAATGATATTTTCTCTTTCAATTCTCTTAATGGCAGATGAGACGAAGTGCGCCGACATACAATAAGCATGTCGTGCACATCACGGGCAAAAAAAAAAAAAAAAAAAAAAAATCTTATTTAATTCGTTGTGTACTTTTGTTACTTTTTTCCCTGTTTAATATATTCTTGCGTTTTCGTTTTATTCTAAATATTTTTAGATCTAAATATATAAAATCACAAGCGCACATACTTGAGAAAGAGATCCATTTCAACTATACTTGCACAAAATTTGCAATTAGTAGTGCTAAGAACACCTAGTCTGCAACACCTGCGGTATACATTCCTCTATAAAATATGTTTCTAACGTATCCTACCATATTTGACTGATATGGCAGTGCATCAATACTCAGGTAGTCTTATGTACCGGTAACCTGTCTCATCTCTGAAAGACCGGAATCGCGGCATGCTGTTAGCGCAACAGTCACTCAGAGTAAGCTTTGTTTTCTAAGCAGTGAACATCTCAAAAGATGAAGGCCTCAGGATAGCTTTTAGTTGATCGTCTAATTCCATTAGTCGATCAATATCTGATTTTTTGCTGAGCAGAACTAGAACGCTAAGTAAATATAACGGGAGCCCACAGGTCACTGTTGTAAGTCGAAAATCGTACTTACATCAGTGACAGAATCTGGCTAAACAGTGAAGAAAATCATTTACGATGTTAACTTCAATCGAGGTTAAACTTAATTATCAAACTAAATCAATATTTTTTTTTTTTTTTACTCTCTGGTAAACTCGAGTTCTTCCTGCCGCAAAACACACACACACACACACACACACACACAATTAACATTGTCATCGAGAAATAATAAGAGCCAAGACGAGACCGATATAGTGACCACAAAAATGTTATGAAAATTAGAATAAATAATACATCTAAAGGTAAATTAGATAGCTTTTTGATAAGATATTCCTATCAAGATGTTTTCTAGAATTTTTTTGAAAAATAAAACAATATAAATAAACGAGAGAGAGAGAGATAGCTTACTATCGTGAGCCTAGTCCGCTGGAGTCAGTAAGCTTTATCATAAGCCACACGAGCCACTGTTATATATTAAAAGTGTGTCCCTCAATGAAGAATAATAGTATTTTAAAGCATATATATTCAAATTAAGAGATGCAATAATATATTATTCAATATTATGGCTGTTCATTTATAATGGAAGTAAATAAACAATTCTGGTTAACAGATTTTCATGAGCCAATCTCTGGAAAGTAGGACAGCAGACAGTCGCTATGAATGGTTCTGATCAAGGTCACATAAAACGTCATCTCTTAACTCGGACGTTGGGGACGTTTTACCACCGTTCGAGATAAGACCCAACTGGGGGAAATATTGCTGTTTAAATAATTAATAAGTGAGTATTACCTTAGATTTCAGTGAGTCTATATTTTTTTCAGCATAAATGGTTAAGAATGATTAGCTGCTTGTTTTTATTTTTTTACTTGCATGAAAAAAAAAAAAATCCGACAGTAAACAGTAGCTAACCGTTGATGAGTCAAACTTGCTAATGAATCGTTTATTTTTATTTATTTATTTTTAATGTGTCTCCCGCCCACGAAAGGTAATAAACCTATAGCGCATTAGTAACGTGGACAGGCAACGAATTTTTTATTATTATTTATTTTGTATTTTATTATATTTTTATACAGTCTGGAAATCCTACTCTACAGACCAAACATTTTCAAGCGGCTCCAGCCGTCCAATAAGGGATGTGTCACACCGAGACCATCGCTTAGTGGACGCCTGAAGTGGCTTCCGCCTAAAAACAATCACAAACATTCATGCAAACCAACAATATTCGACAATTTGTTATTTTTGAGGAGCCGATACATTAACCAGTCAGTCAACCTGACAGGTTTTCTCACACTGTCAGTAACTTTTGAGATGTTTATCGAGTGATACTGTAACAGCAAGATCTCCAATTATCCTTGAATGAACTTATCCAAGAACTGTAACGTGAATTTTTATGGACAGAAGTTTGTGCAGTGAATATACATTTCCAAACAAACTTAAAAAAAAAAAATACCGAAGTTCGTCTAATACTAAAAACTTTCATAGTTTTAAAGTTGCCGTTTTAAAGATTCAAAGTTTTAACTTTTGAAACTTTTTTTATACTTTCAAAAGGTTTTATTTTTTTGAAAGTGAAAAAACACAGGAAAAATTCGCAAATTTGAAGTGATAGCAAACGTATTTGTAAATAGCAGAAAACAGAGAGGAAATGCAGCGGAAAAGTTTGTGAAACTTATGGAGCAAAGAAAAAAATATATATGGAAGAGAGAAGAAAAAAACAAACACCTGATGGAACGATTTCAAGTCAATTTTACAATGCTAATCCTATAACAACCTCTTACCAACTTGTACCTCTCTTCCTCCTATCCACTAGTACTCTCTAAATTGCATCTTCTTAACCTCTCTTCATCCTTTTGAAACTTCCTGTGTCAAGGAAACACTGGCGAATTATTTGATGTCTTGTGTGACTAGTGACAGAACATTTTCTTGCAAATAAAATGGCTACGTTTTTCAGAAAATGTGAATTTCTCAAAATAAGGAAACTATAAGATATCATATGGATAAAACATCTTTTTAATTCCACATGATTAGCAGAACCAGACCTTGGATTTTTTTTCCCATAAAGTCGATGCTTTACTCAATGTTTAGTAAAAAAATAAAAAAAAAAGAACATTGATTCGCAAAAGACGTCCGTTCTTAAGAAAACTGTCATCTTTTTACAAGTGTCGCTCTGAGACAATCAACATCACCTACTAACCATAAGATCCGATTCCTATTGTCAGATGTGATCAATATAAAATCATATACTTTCCAAAACGAAAATACTTAAATGACGTAAAAGCACAATATAATCAGTTTAACGGATGGGTAGAAAATCGGCAGCGGATTTAAAACGCATCCTGACTCAGGACAGTGAACTTTCCGCAGCATATTTCCGTATTCACTTTCCTTTCTCAACAATGGAATGCATCCCAAAAAAAAAAGGCATACCTTTTTTGGTATGCTTTCACTCATGATTCAGTCTGCGGCAGCTGAATCATGAATGAAGGAACATGTTGAAAGACTGAATACAGCTATTATAAAATATTCCATTAAGTCCCGTGAGTTAGTGCCTACGTCGCCTCTACAAAGATCAACTATATGATCTTTGTAGATTAAATGAACAGCTTGTAACCGAAAGTGATATCGTTTTTGTGTGTGCTTACCTAATTACTTAAATAAACAGATAAATGAAATTCGTATCAAGCGACACGGTACTGATTACACCGAGGTCACTGACTACTTTTATTAGCCGAATCAAGTCAAAAATTCGACCTGTTGTGACTCCAGTTCTAATTTTGATATTTTCAAAAGCTTGAATAGATCTTCCTTTCTCCTATACTATACAAGTCTTGGAAATCCATGTAAACAGTACCGTTGGTACCGTGACGGTTAAATATGGATAAAATATTTGAATATAATCATGAAGTTCTATGTCATTCTGAAAAATCATAATGAATTCTAAGATATGCACAACAGATGTTAGCTGTTCCCATTAGAACATTTAAGAGAAAATTATTGCGAGCAAAAAATTTTAAGCATGCAAATGGCGTGCGATTATACGAGTCACCAAGAAAACTTCCTTTTTCACAATACATATAAGTGAATAATTGCACTTCGTCGGCGTCAATTTACTATCTCACTTATTTCGTTAAATTTTTTTTTAAATATCTTTAAGCATGCATAATTGACAAATATGTACATGACATCAATAAAAAGCTAAGAACATATGTGCAGTTTTGTCAACAACGAAATTCTACGAATACGGGGGAGAAAAAAACTGATGAACAGTGTCTGGCGGCAGTCTCAAAAATATGGGGTTGCTGACATTACAGTAATCTTGTACTATGAATGGACAAAAGACCGAGAAGAAATTTTAACAATTAAATATAATTAGGTCATAATCATTAATAGCCGATGGCACAGTCGGTAAATTCACTACTTCACAAATGAATTGTTATAATTCCTTAGACAAGCTTTAATATCCACAGATCTTGGGTAAACAAGCTCGAAGGTTATTTTTTAGTAGTGGATTTTATTTGCAAATCAGTCCTGTTTATTTCATACAAGTAGAGTCAAGAAATGATCGGTTGTTATTTGGGATTAAGGCCGAAGAACTAAGGCCATGTAAGTGTATTAAATCTATAAATTTAAAATATTCTTCCAAACGGTTTGCCTGTTTTGCGGAATGAGTAACTCGTCTTTCCTGGATGAAAAATTCCCACTTCCATAACAGACCATTCGTAAAAAGAACTATAAATTAATAGAGATATAATAAATATTTCATTAAGTATATGACACTTTTAACCTAATTTTCATTATTTAAGATGCTTGAGTTTAAAGTAACATTTTATAAGCATTAAAACACACTGTTAAAGTATATTGTCCAACTAGCTGGAAAAATTCAAGCAAGCAAGACCAGCTTGCGAATAGCAGTTCGCGCATGCGTGCTATATATAAGGTTGCTTATTTTTTTAATTATCTTTATTTTTTGAACGTAAGGTTTTATTTGTTTATAATTTTATTGGTTTATAAGCTTATTAAAATTCCAAAGCCAATTACTGTCACAATCATATTTAAAATCATGCATATTTTAAACCAATGCTACAGAATAAAATAATCGTTCACTATGTTAATTCCTACATAATTATTAAAATAACACCTGAAGCATCATTGCAGAATGGCTTTTGATTTGACAGTCGCTTAAAAATCTACTACTAGTGGTAGTAGTAGTAGTGTAGAAAGAAACGACAGAAAAGCAACTGTATTAAATAATACAGGCTTATAGTGGAATCCGTGTACAGCCCAAATTGGCAATACAAACCAAAAACTGAATTTGATAAAGAAATTATTAGGAAATATGCATTGCTAGAAATCATACATTAAAAAGTAACTGCTGGGAAGGAATGAGGTCTAGTTCCAAGAATAACCCAGTGCCGGAATTCGCTGTTTAAACCGGTAAAGAACGAATTCCGGCATTGCACGTTTTGTTTATTTGTATTTCTTCCTTTGACTAAAAAGGAAACAGAGCAAGTAAGCGCGCACCATGTTGTTTAATGATGATCTTCAACATAAACGCTTATTAAACCTACAGCAGTAAATTTGTGCTAAATAACTTGCCTTTTCCGTCTCTAGCTTTTTTTTTTTTTTTTTTTTAAAGCAAGTGTAATTTCCTTTTAAAATTAACATTACTGTACTATTTATATTTACTGTTTAGAATTCAATGTTTAAAAGAAATGTAATCTTCCATGATGCTAGATCAGCACGAGCATACACTATAATCATTGTATAGCTCGTGGTTGTGGATCTTAATGATTACAGCGCATTATAGTGAGAATTCACAATGGCTACAGAAAATGTTCATAACGAAACGAAAGCCTTTAACATTAAATCGATGAAGGGTAAAATTCTTTATACAAGAATAATATGAATTCATGCTTTATTTTATTTTCTCCCGGGAAAGTTTATTTGTAAACCTATAGTACATTCTACCGTGGGTGAGCTAAGAATTTTTTCTATTTTTATTAATTTTTATATTTATACACACACACACACACTTGATCATGTAGTATCTATTCATTAGTAGCACCTCAGAAGGCTAAAATGCACGATCTAAAAGAATTGAAAAAGTCACTACTTAATTTGGAAGAAATTTCTGGAAACTAATAATAGTGTAAATCTAATTATGTACTACAATCATTGTAATGTATGCAATCCGTGAGAGTACATATCAGTAAATAAATGATGGCAATCATGCATGCCTACTCATTAAATATCAAATTTAAAATATAATAAGAGAAAGATATACATACAGAACATGACGCAGTCTAGAAATGAAAAACTAGCAGAACACCATAATTGTAAAAGAACGTTAATAAACCGAATGAGCAGTACATATCTTCATACTGTGAAAGCAAACTCGAAGTAAAATATAATCTTGAATAGAGATCGAAACACTATCAAAAGTAAGGGTGAATAAAGAAAGATTTTTGTTCTGAGAAATAAGATAGGATTGTATTTTGATAGTAATGAAATTTAACATTTTCTTCACCCTACTTCAGAATGTAAGGAGATAAACGAAAGATCTAGATGCACGAATCGTTTGGGTACATAAAGTTTGAGGAATGAATAAGAGGAATGGGCTGTACTGCCATCAACAAAACTGACTCAGATTTATGGCCTAGTAGAACCTTGTCAATGTATGGGAAAAAGAGGGCGAAGTCAAAAAAAAAGCCCTTGGGTACCCCAGCCATTGATACCATCTGAATATGTCTTATATTTCCATATCTACAGCAACTGGATATTTCTTTCACACCGGGGTCGCAGCTAGGTGAACAAACTGAACATCATGAGAGGAAATTTTAATCGCATGATCTAGGTTTAAATGACGAGCCGCCAAACTCGAGTCAATTTTTTTAAAGCTAGAAAGAATATGAATTTGAAAAATTTAAAGATGCGTTAATTAAAAGAATTAAGAAAAAAGAAATATCATTAAGTGAGTTGCAAATGTAGAAACAGGTCAAAATACGTGGGATAGTTATATAGTATGCTACTCTTGTCCGGAGCCTATCTTAGAATGAAACAAATGATAAACTTGGAATTTAAACGCTCGGATAATGCAGTTCAGAGTTTTCGAAGCACGTTTTAAGAAATTTTAAATATTTTCAAGAAGAAATGAACTTCGATCGAAATGAAGAATAGTATAACTCCCTCATTGCTCCTACAATTCGTCAGGATTATAACGAAGAAGATTAACGAAGAGATGATTCAATCATTTTCAAGTAAGCGATTAAAGGCAGTGTGCAAGATTACAGACAGAAAATTACAACAATATACAAACACCTTCTAAGACACCTTACAAAGATCAAAAACAGGCAGTAGAAACATGAAACCAAACAGGCTCAGTCGCTAAAAGAATGTTCTTTGTCGTCATGTAATTTGAAGCCGTATTATTGTAGTCGGGATAACAGCTAATATTTACGAGAAATTAGACAGAGGTTGAGGAAAAGATAATGCAAAGTGGTGGCAAAGCATAATAGAGAACAGAAACTTTGGCGAAACAACAGTACTGTGAAGGTCTGCTAGTCGGAAATAAATTTATGACATTGGTGCAGAAATTTGGGAGCCTACAGTTTAATAAATTAACAATCTAGACAGGTAACTTAAAGTATACCAGGTATAGGAGTTTTAATGCTTTAGATAATGGTAGACAATATACTAGAGAGAACATACGTCCCCAACAGACAATTTTGAAATGTTCATCTAGTGTGAGAAATTTCAGTTATAAGAAGTCGCACAGTATCAGCGATGTTGTGGGCAAGAGCAGCGATAGAAACTGAAGTTCTGACTAAGCAGAGAGGATAGGACACAAAGATTCTAATATGGAAATAATTAAAAATCAGTGAATAAGTTATAGTAGAATGCTCATTGATCGGGTGCTTGCATTATGTTATTTAGTCCTGTTATTCCTGAAGTTTTTGAATAAATATCATTAAAAAGTTCCTAGGCGTATTAATAACATTAAAATTTAATATGAGCATCTTAATATCAAAATAGATTGAAACTATAGAAAATTTTAGCTTTTTTTTTTTTTTTTGAAGGAGCTTGGGAACAAGATTAACAAGTGTTGTTTGGTTCTGATTTGATAAATATAAATTTATCTATGATGCAAAACGGAATTTTACGGTTTGGTTTTGGTTTCGGTTTACTTTTTTGGTTTGGTTTTAGTTCACTATTTTGGTAGGGTGCTGCGCGTTTTAACTGTCTCTACGATGTTTATTAATAGTGTGCGTTTTTAATAATGTAAACAAGTTGACATTCGTAGGGTTTTATTCACTTTCTGTAGCTCTAAAATGGATACATCTCCAAGAAGGCGTTCAAAAATATGTACTCTTCCTCAGCACACATCCATTACTCAATTGCCAATGAGCGTGGTGTTGGTATGGATACTGTTAATGCGATTTTAAAAAGGTTTAGGGAGACGGGTACACCTACTCAAGATTGTCTGCTGTAGACTTAAGTAGAGACGGAGCTAGTGGAATTGATATTTCTAACATGACAGTCCGTCGAAGATTGTTGGAAGCAGGGAGGACTTCCCACAGACCAAAAAAGAAACAGCTGAAGACTATGCTGAAAAAGAGGATCCAGTGGGCAAAAGTGTACAAAGATTGGATTGCTGAGAAATGGAAGAAGGTCATATTCTCAGATGAGAGACTTTTTTTTGTCCAAGGAGAGCAATCACCCCCATGATCGCAAATCAGCTGCCGAGAAGGCTTCTCCCGCCCATCTTCAACAAGGTTCCGAAATAGCCAGCTAAAAAAATGTTCTGGGGTTGTTTTACACATGACAGTCCAAAATCACTTGTGCCTGTTGACGGTATGATGAAAAGTGACTAATACATAAAAGTATTGGAGAAGAGAGTGGTCCCACAGATACAGAAAGACAAAGAACTCATCTTCCATCAGGATCTCACTTCATGCCACACTTCAAAAAAATCGAGAGTCCCTCAAAAATCACAACATCCAATTGCTTCAGTGGCCAGGTAGCATCAATCCAATAGAAAATTTGTGGGCCACACTGAAAAAAGAGACTTGGAAAATTAAATTGTGATACAAAGAATAACTTAATTATGGTTTCGAGTTGCAGAAATAAGAAAAACGTGTTCTACGTCGGTATAATCCATGCCTCAGCGAATTAATGAACTTATTAGAAACAAAGGAAGCAATATGAATTATTAGGTAAAGTTGGAGTTTAATTTTTGTACTTATTTTCTTGCGTAATTAAAATTTTTCTTTAAAATGTGAGTGTTCGGATTAATTTGTTCGCTGCTGTACATCCTAGGAAAGAGAAGATTTAAATAGTGAGATGTGGTTCCCTTGTAAAGATCAAGGCATAGTGTTAACACAGTCCTAACCCAAATTATCGAAACCCAACACATAAGCGACTAGGTATTTAAATAGGGCATTCCGAAATAGACTAATTAATATAAGAGTAGCAAATGTGAATGAATAAACTGTTCAGAATCAAGCTCCTGAAACTGGAAGCCATAAAATAAGAAATAAATACTGTTAACACGCATTCAATTAGCACTTTGCTTAAATCGAGCATAACCATGGATAACTTAAGCGTATGCTGAAGCATACTCTTAACTCGGTGTTAACTAGAGACATTACTTGAGATATATGAGGATGCGCTTGCCAACTTCATTTCTGAACTAGAATGCTCAGATGTACTAGAACAAATTCAACTTCAGAAAAATGAAGATGAGACTATACAGAGTACCTTACGGAGTGAATTGGAATAGGTTAAAAAAAAAAAAACTGAAATAATGCTTTCTGGCTTGTCCGTGTGAAGAAATCAAATACGAAATTAAAAGAATATGGACTGAAATTACATCAAGTTACCGGAGATTCGTACTCTGTGTAATTATTTTACGACTCGTTACATTTATAAAACGCAAAAAAAGTTTCGTGTCCTTGATCTCAAAGTTGGTTATTTTTAGATGAGGATAGTCGAAAAAGGCAGAGAGAGAAAACAGTTTCGTAAGTGAAAATGGCCTTTCCGTTCGGTTTGTATGCCTTTCGTTTTAAAGAATACCCAACATTCGTTATGATGATGGATTGCATCATATGAATTAGAAGACCACAAAGAATTCCAGAGTTTCAATTGTGAATTTCGGGAAAATCATGTACCTTGCCACACTAAGAGGTTTATTAACAGAGTTAAAAATAAATAAATAAATAAATAATAATAGGAAGAAGAAATGTACTCGCCATAAGATCGTGAAGCAGGTTAAACCTTTCTTTAGTATGGTTAATTTTTTTCCCCCCTTTATAGAGTATAAGCTGTGTGTTAGTTTGCTTATCCTTAACCAAACTGACAAAGAAGAGACTAGCATTAATTTGGGGAAGAATGCCGGGATGACATTCAAATATTAACTAATTCTTGGTTATAGTCCATTTTAGCATACTTGATTTCGGCAAAATATTTTATTTTAAGCATAAATGCCAGTATATTTGATTAGGAACAGTTCTGAACAAGAATCTAAAGTCGACGTACAATTAGTTTGCCAGTAGAGAGTTAATATGTGATTAAGCACACTATTCTAAGCCTTCTAGAAAAGGAACCGCGGAGAAATAATTTTAGTTTATTTTTCTTTTACGATACCTGTGCAATCATAAATTTGTCATTATTCTGATCATCAGCGATTCAAACTTCTATTAACATTGAAATCGTTAATTCCTCGACGAATTTAATGGAATTTGTTATTACAAGGTTATAGTTATATGGTCCAGTATATACCAATGGAAATTGTGGAAATGAAAACTGAATAAGCTGTTGCAGCCATAAATCTAAACGTTATTAGCTGAGCAAAGCTTTCTTGAAAGGCTCCCCTTTTCGAGTAGAACAATGAGAATGAAAAATAAATCATAATAAAGGCATTATACACATATCAAGATGTCAAACTTCCACGAATTGTGATTTGATACATTTTTTCATTTTTTTTATTTAAATCCTCTACTATGAAAGATTAGTTAAACACGTTTAAAAAGTGATCAGATCAGTGGCATGACAAATAACAGACAGGCCGGAAAAATGTTGTTGGTGGTGACAGGAAACTAGTTCATTAAATTGCATGAATACTGTCATATGTATACACTATTAGGGTAATATCAGGATATCTCCAGTATACACGTTGACAAATACAAAAGGGGAAATTTTCCACATTACTTTAAACAACAAATACCACAGTCGACTACATCTTTTGCAGACTACCAACCAAGATAATGAAGATTAATTTTTTTCACAACCAGTGGAAATGAGATTACGTTTTTTTTTGTTTGTTTACACACACGTCTCCTAAAAAATTGTATCACATTCTGCCTTCTATTTATGCTACACAAAGAAACAGACCTTTACAGTAAGTCTTGCATTACTTTTAATAAATAAAAAAAAAACTCTTTGCCTTTTCATTCCCCAAATGAAGTTGATGCATTGTTTAATTCCTTTAAAATTATGAAATATAGAGCCAAGGCATAAATAAATCGACTTACTTGGAAACTTCGGTGGAAGTTGACACATGCACCTACGGATGCAAGTGCTTGCAAAACTTACCTCACAAACCAACAAACACCAGCCAGAAACTAAAACCTCAGAAGAATCAAGTGAAAAGGAAAAGTGAAGGTTATTCCCCTCCCCCAGCCTTAATAGGGAAGGGAATAACCTTTTTCCATAAAGAAATCCAGAACACGATGGATATGAATAATTATTATGGAAGAATCACACTATGAAAAATCATGTGACCCCACTAAAATTAAAGGGGGGGACATGTATAGCATAGGGGGAAAAACTGGAGTGATTATTTTTAAAATAAAAGAAGGGGAGAAAAAGCTCTACACATTAATGGCCACATCTGAAGCTAGTACAACAATAACCAAAACACTGATATGATCAGATAACGACTTCGAGTGCCGAGAAATTACTATTACTACTTGACACCGTCAAGTATTCATCGTGGGAGGGTCCACTATCTACTTAATCCTCCAATTACACGAGACTACTACCATCAACACACAACGTCTTCTAGCCTAGTGCCCACTACCAATAGTATATTTTGTCTGTACATTGCGCGTGTTCTCTTGGACGATTTGCCTGTATGAGGGATTAAAAAAAACCTGCTATCTCCGTATGAGATCGGCTAACTCACATTCAACTGAAAAGGTCAATATAAAGATTCTTTTCTAAACAGTTTTAATTCTATTGATTTGAAATAATCAATAGCAGGATTAAAAAATCCATGAGTAATAAAATATTTGTAAGAATGCAAACAGTAAAGATAAACTCAATTTTGTTTACTATACCATTATTTAGTCTACCAAAAATTAAATAGCAAACCAAGTACCGTTATTTTATTATCCGCGGTTCTCAACAATTGAAATAAATAGGCATAAGAAGTTTTAGAAAAAAATCTGATGTTTATATAAGAAAAGTAGGGGTTTACGTCCTGTAGATATGAAGAATCAATTATAAAGAACGAATAGAGAAAAACTTGCAAATGCAAGTTTATAGTTAATTCATGCAGTGAAAATAAATAGTTGAATGAACTGTTACTCTTTTGAAAGCTGAAAATGTGAAGCTACTGATGGGAATTTGCCTAAGTACATTTCTGTAGCAACCAAGAAAGCTTCCTTGAAACTTTTCTCCATACACTGTATGTTTTATATTTAATTCGTTGTAAAATTCTTTAATTAACAACGCTAATAATAAACAACATTGGGTCAGTTTGATGTTATTTAAGGTATTAAGTAACTTATAACAACAAAACTGGAACAGTAAACTTCCTGTTATAACTGAAGGTTATAACAGTAGGTTGACTGTTACTCTACGGCACTGCAATGATACATGCACAATCTTTTTTTTTTTTTTTTTTTGGGGGGGGGGGAATCCTTAAAAGAAAATATCGAAGAGGGGAAAAACTGTTTTGTACACACATAATGAAACATCTTTGATGTGACATACTAGGTCAGGGCAAATTAACGTATTTGTTATAAGCAAATTAAGGATGATGAAAGTAGTACTGCACACAACACTATTATTATATGGGCACCTTCAGGGAGTCCGAAGATTCATTGCGGAGATTCCAGTCTATCCACACAATCTATCATACCTCTCCTTGAACACATGACAGAGCACTCAACTGATTCTGGCAACCGATTCCACCCATTCGCCACTCTCCAAGCAAAAAATGTAGTCCTCACAACCCTACTGACATACCTTTATTCAACTTCTAGGGATGACTCCTTGTTCTGGTCCCTCTAGCCAAATGCTGAAACATTTCCCCTGCATCTATCCTATAAAATCCTTTAAGCAGCTTAAATGTTTCTATCATATCTCCTCTTTTTCTCCTATCAACCAACTTCTGCAATCCACACACCGTCAATCTATCCTCATAAGGCACGTTCCACAGGCCACTCGCCTCTGAATCCTCTCCACCGCTTTCCCATCCTCAAGAAACCCGGGGGAACAGTAATCCAGATGTGGGCGTATCAAGGCCTTATAAAGAGGAATTACAACTTTCTCATCTCTAATTGTTAATGTGTTCTCCACTAGCCAAGTAATCTTATGTGCTACCTTAGCAATATGTCCTCTAAACTTTAACTCTCTGTCTACCACCACCACCCCTACATCTCTAACTTCATCTATTTCCTGGAGTACAGTGACATCAATGTGATAAACGACTTCTTATATTGTTAAGCTTAAAAAATGTTTAACATTTATTTATACAAAATAAAAGAAAAAAAACAGATCCCAGGATAGATGGCTTTAATGAAAGTTTAAATGAAAACTACTAACAAGAAAATACTGAATTATACTTGTTCTATCGCGTTCAAAGTGGTTATTCCATTTCGATTTACAAGTAATTAATGGTGTAGCAGTGCCATTAGCAAATACCATTTTTATTTTTTGTGCAACCAAAAAGTAGCTTTTTGGTTGCACAATAGATTTATGTAATGGAAGAAAACAGAAATAACCTGAAGAGTAATTATTAATGTTTCATGAGATAACATGAACAGTAATAATTAAAGTATAAGTGAAGAATCATTCTACCGCTCAGAAAAATTCGGCAAGGAAGTTTAAATGTGTGTCAAGTTAAGTGCAACAGAGCAACATAGTTGAGAGCTAAATCCAAACCTTTCATTGTGGCTGGAGAGGATAACACCAAATGCTATCATCCATATAATCTGTGTTAGACCCAATGCTTAATTTTAACACTTCAATGCTGAATATTTAATTTAATAGCAAGCAATTAAGAACTTCCACAGGGTGAGTCAACTTCTACCTAGAGAATTTGACTAACTTTAGGAAAATGATTCAAAAATAGTTTGTTGATTCGGTTTTCATAGCCACGGAAAGAACTTTAAATGACAAGACAATGGAGGAAAAAACAGTGTCACACGATGGAGAAAACAAGCATATCAATAATAGCACAAATAATTTGCTGATTAAAGTTCAAAATAAGTGATGATTACGAAATGAGAACATACTTAACATGTCATTCAATACTCCGGTCTACCTCTAGGGATGTATTGAGGGAATTACATGCGTAAAGGACAAAAATAACAAATTATTGAACAACAAATTAAAATTTCTTTGTTGTGATTTCTTAATTACTGAAAACGAGAATATATAAAAATCGCTGCATAGGCAAAATATAATATTGTACTAGTTATCAACTGTAATTTCAACGAGGGAGTCATAGCCAATAAATGGTAGAAGAAACGAGCAGGCAGTAATACCAGCCACTACTGCTGTGAGGTCACGTGACCAAAACACTTTCGTTTTTGTAGAACAGCAACGAAGCGAAATCCGAACTTCCGTAATTAAGATTCGAAACGCAATTCAATCGCTCAAGGCTTCTTGTGAAAAATAAATAAATAAATAAAAATAAATATTAAGTTTTGTATGGTTCACCAACAAGTTAAAACATATTTTTTGATAACAGAAAAATAAAAAAAGAATCAGAATGATAATAGCAAAAATAGTTCGTAATTTAATAAATATAAGTAATAAACTGAAACTGATAACATACGATTAAAATAACAAAAAATAAATACGTGAACAAAAAAGTGAAGAAGAAAATAATAATTACTATGAGGAACTAGGAAAACCAGTAATACTTATAAACTGATTTCATAATGATAAACAAAAACACACATACGAGAGTAAACATTTTGATGATGGCGAAACATGTTATGATAACAATATGAACACAATCCGGCAATGGGGAAAGTATGTACCTATTCATAAATATGCACTTTGGGGCATTTTGTAATGAAAACAATTGTATTAAAACAAGAGCCCATATTAAGCTTTTCAATGAAGATCGATTAATTGTTTATTTAAAATTTTGTAAAGTAAAGCTAAGAGTTTTAAAAAAAAATTAAAAAAAAAAAGAACAAAGATACTCAAGTGGCCCTCGGTGTGTGGACAGCATACCCCGGTCATATGATATGTTGAGCTCCCGACTATCGTATACCGAATCACTGCTTTTTTTTTTCTCTTACTTATAAATGCATGTAATGGTTTCATAACCTTTTTCAAGCATGCAGATATGTATTTAATGTAAATAAGCATTTATTTACATTAGAGACGCAAAAGAAAAAGTTATTCTGAATATAATATAATAAGGAAACACGCTAACCAGTTTGGTCATCAACCTATACCATTAAAAGTTTTTCCATTTCGGCAAGGTAGCGCTATTCATTTTACTGTAACGTCAGTAGCGAGAGATAAGCCTAACCAGTGGCCTCAAGTGTTCGATACACGATTGTCACTAAATTTAATTTGAATCTTAGTATCTAATGTAACAAGTTTACGAGTCTTTTCACTGGAGAAATATCATTCATACTTTGAATTTTATCTGCCAATTATTAGCAATAATAAAGGTTAAATTGTTTAAAGCAACAGCTATAAACAATTTATAATTCGCAGCGAAACACCAAAACACAAAGATGTAAAGAGCAACTGAGTCGTAAATAAACTGAGTTCACGAATACTGCGTAGCGGTTGATTCACGGCAGCATCAAGTCGTGGAAACGGTCGTATGAACAAATATGGCGTCTTAGAAATGAACTTGGTCATAATTGAAAAGTGTTATATGTGCGGATCGTGGTAAAGCGAAGTTTCGTAAGGAAGGGTGTGTGTGTACTTATGAAGAAACCGTCTCAATGAATATAATCGCATTTTATTAAAACGGCAAAAGTTTGGAGTCGTTTAACCGGCTTTGTCCCTTATTTTTGCCTGATCCTGTCCAGTAGCACACTATCATTTTTTAGATATCAGTATAAGCGAAGCTGTGGTCTCACACCGGTAATAATTATCTCCTACCTAAAGACAATCACCAACGTCCACAGCGGGATTTGAACCCGCAGCTTGGATATAATTAAGCACCCAGTTAGCAATATATAGGTGACACCAGCAGACTCAACCTATACGACAGTGATGAACTGCATATACAGTACTTAACTGCTCTGCATCTTCGTAGATTCTTGAAAAGACCTGGATTTGAAGACTGTGTAGAATGCGAAAAATCTTTATGAGGACTTTATTGAGCTTAAAGTGAGTAAGTCTTATGAGGAGAGTGCAGGGTTTACTTTCCGGAAATTTGGGTTTATCATTCCGCAAAACAAGCAAACAAAAAGAACACAATTAATGGATAGACATGGTCTACCAGCTTTATACTCTTAGTTACTTAGTTAAAAATATTAGATACGTCTCTGGGGGATACAAATTTAGGAATGGTTCTTTCATGAAGGTAAAAAATTTGCTTCTTGAGAAGGGGAAGTGATCTTCACAGTACAATACCATAGTAATTGTATCCGTTCAACGCTCACGAAACATGAGCAAGTCAAACGCCGGAAACTTTTGTTTTAAAAAGTGCAAACTTTGTTTTTTAGCTTGCGTAAAAAGCAAAGTACAAGCGCACCCCCTATTCATCGAATTGGAAATTAAATGGTCAATCAATTCATATCGTGTTTCGCTAACTACTGTCGTTTCACTGTTTTTTTCCGTCATTTCAGCTTCGTGCTTAACCTTTTCCATTGTGATCTTCCGTCGATATCATGGAATAATAATTCAAAAATTGTGGTCAAGTACATTATTGATTTTCACGCATGACACCAATGCCAATAGCGATACGCGCTAGTTCAGCGAATAATTTTGTGTGCACGCGCGCATTTTCTCCTCAAAAGGTTTGTATATAGGAAAAATAAAATTTTATGAAGGTTTTGAATGTATAGATAATAAAAAAAATATATTAAAAAAACAAATTCTTCATATTAAAATTACCATACTTAATTCAAGATCTAGATAGATGAATGCGTTTTTTTTAATTATTATTATAACGCACTGAATGCTCATACGTGGTTCTTTTGATTTTATTGCATTGTTTTCGAAAAAGTAGATAATCATTTGAAATATCAGTTCAGTTAAATGTATAGCAAGCGTCTGTTATATGTTACTTTTTTTTTTTTCAATTTTTGAGAAATCGCAAAACGCGACTGATATATAGCTTGATCAAATGTAAAATTGCGCCACATTCTTCAAAAACGTCAGCAATCATGAAATATATCCAATACATGCAGAATGTTATGCGTCATATTCATCAAATTTTAGGAACTAGTTCTAGTGCAGTGCTCCCGAAAGAGCGATCCAAGACAAATTTTTAAAGATCCGCAAAAATTATTACATAGCCCTTACTTCTTAAACGTTATAAACTAAGGGAAAAAAAAAAAAACTTGTCGGACTACATAAATAATACATGTATACAATTTTACTGATCGACAGAAGCCATTTCAGATATATTACCATTCTGCAGTAAAGTTTGGTAATACTATTCTAAGTCATATGAAGTATAAAAATAAACTTGCATGCGACTATTATCAAATTAAGTGTTTGCATAGTAAATAAGATGCACTGTACTATAATCGTGTAACTCTCAGACTGGCTTGTATGTCTAGACCAGTGCTTCCCAAACTTATGGATGTAAAGGCCCCCTTGGAAAAATTAAAATATTTCAGCCTCCCCATTGGAAAAAAAAAATCCTAATACAAACATATATTATTATAATATTTATTGTATTTATATTCAATACAAAACATACACAGAGAATATTGCAAAAATCAAATAGAAATATTACATTTTTAGGATCGTACATACACATTTGACATGGCACACACTTAGTCTTAAAACATTTTAAGTTTTCATTATTTCACGGCCCCCCTCAACAAAACTAACGACCCCCAAGGGGGCCGCGGCCCACAGTTTGGGAAGCGCTGGTCTAGACGAAGCATGAGTGTAAAACATTTATAAATGAAATATATGCTGGCACAAGATACTTGTCTACGATTTCTACAGTACAATGGGAACAGCACGACTGCTACATTGGAATATCGGCAGCGTTGAAAATTATAAACGTTTGTAGGTGGTGGTCATAATATTAATAAACTGGTATAACCATATATATATTTTTTTTATTATTCAACTAGTTTTCTACGCCCTATGACGTAGTTCTTCACGAATATGAAGGGTGTTAACAAACATGATTGCACATAAAAGCAAAATAAAACATATAACACCAAAAAAAAAACGCTAATAGAATTGATATTAAAAATACCAATACTTTTCGTAAATCATATCGTGCTTCGCTTCATTGTTGAATTGGACTGCATACTATCCATCATAACCTAATTCTGTTAATTTAAAATATTTTATGAAAGCAAACTACAGATAGCTAAGGATGAGGCCCTGATTTCTGCTGAATTGAGTTGGACAACATACCCGTCTCTCAAGCTTTTTTAAACTTGCGAATATAACTACTGAATCCGATTAGTTGCTAGACTAACTAATTTATATTCTCACTTTTTCTTGATGTCCTAGAAATGTTCTTTAATGAGTATTTCACCTGAACAGCCCATGTCCAATATAAGCATGTCACACGAGCAGAATATTTTAAAACACACCTGGTTTCTCGAGAGATGACGAAGTTACTTACGTGATCTTAGTATTGAGAAATGTTTTTTTTTTTTTTTTTTTTTCATTGGTGTGAACACCACGGTTTCGGTTAGTTGGTTGTCTTGGATTCAGCTAAAACAACTAAGGCCATGAGGCCAGTGTATTATGTCTGCAAACTGCATGTTCTTATGACAAGTCTGTTATTACCGTATGAGACTGGCTAACTCACCTTCAGTTGATAAAATCTGTTATATTATATATATATTATATCTGTTATATTATAATAAAATCTGTTATGTTTGTTATATTATATATTCATAAGTACAGTCAATCCCGCTTAAGATAATAATCTGTTTCAAGGCCCCATCGTATCGAGAAAATGTAACGAGAATCCAATAATTTAATGTAGTAAATAATTCTAATACATCGGAAGTTAAAATTATTTCCCTCTAGAATACGTGAAATTTAAATATACATAAGATTTAATTTAAATTATTAAAACCTATGGTTAACCGTCTACACCAGGTGTGGGGAACCCTTCGCGAGTCTATTTCAATTTGCCCCTTTGCTGATGTACTCGTATGTACATGTAAATGAAATTTTATCATAATTTAAGTTTAAATAATTAAATATACAAAATCAAAAATAACTATATTACATAAAATATGATCGTCATTAAAATAAAAAGAAATCAGGAGCATTTCTCGCGGGCAAAGTTCAGACTTTCTCTGATTGGTTGCTTCCCAATTACCGCCATCAAAGAATTGAGTTAGAAACATTTGAAACACCTTTTGATATATGCTCTGAGGAAGCTTCCGATTCCTTGCAATTAGAGTTGATTGATTTGCAGTGTGATAACACTTTGAGATCAAAATATAGTAATTTGCCTATATTGGACTTTTACAAATCTATTGATTCTGAGAAATTCCCTTCTTTAAAAAATAACGCCTTGAAAATAGCTTCTCAGTTTTCTACCACTTAACAACGCGAGTAATTTTAAGTCTGGCAAAAAATCACCTTCGTACAAGACTCACTGACGAAAATCTCGCCAATGAACTACGAGTAGCCGTCTCATCAATGGCGGCTAATATTTCTAAGCTTTCACAAAAAAAGCAGTTTCAGCCTTCTCACTAAAAAGTTTAAGATTGTTATAATTATATGCTTGATTGTTATAATTATATGTCTACACAATTGTAATTAAAAGATACCATATCAGATGAAAATGTTGCACATTTACTTATTGAGATATATATTGCACACTACATACACTATATACGAGTTAAAATTTCCCAGTCGCCCGCGGAAGTTTTTAAATTAGCAATTTTCGCCCTTGATACTAAAAAGGTTCCCCACCCCTGGTCTACAATACGGAATTTCCATTAGCACAATATACAGCTACTTCATGGAAATGAAACGCAATCGCTAAATAAAACACTGATTGTGAGTCAGCCGCTGATTCCACCCATCCCATATGAACACGGCCAATATAAATACTCCTAGTGTACCAATCTAACTTACTTCTGCAGGCACAGTCGTAATCAGTGATTATGAGGTAGGTTATTCATCACATCGTCAAGTGCATAATGATTCTGAGTCCATCATCAAACGATTTCATCATATACTCAGCCAAATGTAAAGCAGGAATTCACGGAATGTCCTTCTGGACGGTTTGTCTATTTTGTGAAAAAATAAAAATAAAAGAGAGAAAGTTTCCGGAAGGGGAAAATATGCTACCACTGTATGGAATCAGCTAACTCACCTTCAGCTGAAAAAAAGCCATTATACGGGTTCTTTGCGTCCAAGACGGGATTCGAATCCAGGTCTTTCCGATCAAAGAGCATCGAAGTTACTGACTGCGACAGTTAAGTTCAGAAAGATTTCAGAAGCAAGCGACTAAGACATACAAGAGCGATATGCATAATAAATACAAGTGGTAGCGGGAAGTGATAGTAGAATGCACATATGATAGGAGGGTGAGAACAAGTGGTAGTGATTTTTTTTTTTTTTTTTTCAGCGAACCTCCCAGTTAGTATTGTTAATTCATAGAATTGCGTTATATAATAATCATCCAAGGAGACTTCGACCTAACTCGTCCCAGGTCAACGCCGATTCATTTATAACGTGGTGTAAAATAATTTTTGGGTTTTCAAATTTATCAAAACAAAACAAAAAAATAATAACTTTTAATCCAAAGAATTACTTACACAGAGCATAATCCCTAACGCAATACGAGCTGTAATTTAAGCTGTGCGTTTCATAAACTAATTATGAAAAGCGAAGGTAAATTAAACAAATACAAAAATGATCCGGAAAATCATGAAAAAGGAGGATTTCTGCAATAGCAATTTTGCCGTAACTAATTATCTGAAGTATTGGAATGCTTTTGGCTGATTTAGTTAGACAATTTACTTACCCCTTCGTAACGTAAGTTTTGTACCATTCTGACTAAGTTTGCTCTTAAAAAAATGGCCCGATTTAAACTAAAATTAAATGCTGCCACAAATCTTGGGGAAATTCTAAATAGCAAATTTCCTTAAATCCATCCATCCAGACAAAAATATTGTGTCGGTTCAAAAAAATTTACCTACCCGTACTCCAAATGTTTTGATTTAAGCGAAAACAGATCACGCAATCTATTCCTGTCCACTCAAAGTTGCACGGGATGTGATTGATAAATACTCTCGACATTAGACGAATGTATTATATTGGCCAAGCAGAATTATATAGCGTACTTTTCTTAGTGGAAGGGGGGGGGGGTTGAATAAACACCTGCCACACCGATATGAAACCGGTTAAGTTCCTATCAATTTTGTTAGTAGATATCTTAGATGGAAAACAATCACTCTTAACACAAAATGTAAAAATCGTTTTACCAAAGAATCTAGTCTCGAACTGTGTGTATGTGCGTGCGACTAGCAGCAATATTCTTTTCAATAACTGAAACAGGCAACGTTTCAATTAACGAAAGGCACCAAAAGGAAGTAAATTCTACAAGTTATCCGAGAAAATAATGGAAATAAAATTACACGATTTTTTTTTTTTTCCATTCATGATAATTTACTGGAATGAAAGGGACACGAAAGTCAAATCTTAATGTTTTCTTTAGAGTGCTCATGTGTGAATGATACGTACTGTGCAATGCATAATGATCCAGTCCGGAAGTCAGTAACCCCCGAAGGCAAAAAAAACTTTTTTTGCGCGCTCTCTCTGACCAAAAGCATTTCGAAAACCTCAATCAAGCATGCATATAAATCTCTTTCTTTTCCTCCCTCTCACAAATATTTATATATTTATATATACTGAGTGCAAGTGCGCTCACACAGAAAGAAACACGGACAGACAAGATAAATTCTCCAAGATGGATGCAGTTCGCCAGTTACTGATCCCTGGTCCAATCTGTCATTGATAGTTATTTAAGTTACGTTTTAGATGTAATACCAAAACATCCAAAGCCATGGAGGGTGTAGCTTATATTTGTTAAATGTGTGAGTTATGACACAATACCGACATGTTTACCACTGTCAATTTTGAAAATCAATATACATTAGTTACCTAAATTCACTGCTTCCGTAACACACTGATGAGGGCTATTCTATACATAATCTATTCTAACAGTCTAAAATTAACTTTGTATATCTGTTAACTCTTCATATCTTTTTTTTTTTTTTTTTTTAAGAATGCCCTCTAATAGAGAAGCTTGGTTCAACCAAATGCATCAAACTTGGCTATCCTATACGTAACCCAAACAAGTTTTTAGAACCCCACTTCTCTATTTATTCTCTCCAATACTTTAAGATAATCCAGTAACTTTGGTCCTCCAAACAACTGACTTCTCAGCTGAAATTTAAATTATCATAAAAGAAAGAAACTTAAGCCTTAATATTTGAAACTAAATCATTTATGAATATATTAAAACAATACGAATACTGATACCGAACCCTGTGGTACGTTCCTAATAACCGGACTCTTTGAAGACTTCTATCTAAAGACTAGTTTCTATATGAACCAATTTCGTACCCATTTCACTACGTGATCATCCTAGTATTGTAAACACATATCTAGTATTTATTTGGCATATTTTAATTAGTACGTTCATATATGAAACGATACTTTGCTAAAATCCAAATAAATCACATCATAGTCATTACTTTCGCCCACTTTCCTCATGACTTCACCATAAAGAGTAAGCACCTTTATCATAACCGATCCCCCTTTAAGGAAACCATGCTGTGCCATGCTCAAGAAGTGATCCCAACAAGAATATCATGGATATGATGCCTTATTTACTTACATACGGATTATAATGTAAGTCAGCATACCAAGAAATATATTTTGACAACAAAAATCTTGGCACAAGTGAACAAACCATTAGCAAAATTTAGAATATTCTATTAAGTAAAAAAATAGAAAACATGTGAAGAAAGTTAATCCTCTGTCTTCCCAAAATATCTAACTTAATGAATATAGAGTATTAGTCATTCGCCATTATTATTATTATTATTACAGAAGTTCAAGTATTTCTAGATATGCGTGGGGAGTTTTACTACTCCAAGCTAAACTAAATTTTCTTCATACCACAATACAGTTTTACTCAAGAATACACCTCTGAATCAAAAAATTAGAATAATCAAAGAAAATGTGCTGAATGATTTGCAATTCTAATTTATTGCACAGAAAATAATTATTACCAAATATGAATTATCATCTAAATCTACGTACTTTGTAGATTATATAACTATGTAAACACATAAAATGTAATATAAATTATAAGAATTATTTGAAAACATTCACAAAATTAGAATAATTTTTAATGTGGTTCAAAATATTAGAATAGTGGAAAATAAATGCACCAAAATTACACTCAAAGGAAAACAAAATGATAATTTGTACTTTGCTGCATCCCCCTTAGCTTTTATGACCAAACAGTGAGGCATATTATTTACCAGGTGGTACACAGCTTTTTTTTTTTTTAATCACATGCCCATATGATCTGCAGACTAGAATTTTTTTTTTTTTTTTTTCTCCTCTTGGGGCAACTTCTTGAAGACGTTTTTTCATAATTTCCGCAAATTCTCAATGGGGTTTAAATCTGGTGAGTTTGCCAGCCAAGGAATTATATTGATTTGCCTTTCTTTGAGCCATCTAGCAGGGGGGGTCTTGTAACATAAAGTGCTCAAGGATTTATTGGTACACTTTGGAATCGACTCTTTCGTGCACAATACTCAGCCTACCTGGGCCCTCTGCGGATCCAGGTAGGCTGGGGTTGCAAATTTCATCGACCGTTTCATGCATCCTTTATCAAATGCTTCGTGCTTAAGACGTCTAACACGTATCCCTTGATGACCATAGGACACAAAAAACATATTTCATCGCTAAAAAGTACTTTTTTCCAGTCCTCTTGACCCCACAACAATCTTTGCTTATACCAGTGGTGTTCAACCTTTTTTTATTACGCGAGCTACTTTTCTATAAAAAGTTATTCGGCGATCTACTCTCTTATATAGATCAAGTTCCCCCAACCTGATATCTGATTACGCACAAATAAACAACTAAAAAAATACACAACTAAAACTCTGTGTATTTCAAAATTTATTTATCACTTTTAATTATTTTAATATAACAAAAAAAAAAATATTGGAATAAAATATTTCTCTATTTTGGAAAATCAAAGTTAGAAAAAACAACAGATTGATTACAAACTCACAAGTCACAGGAAATGCTGGTTGTTAAAAAAAAAAAAAAGAAAAAAAAAAAGTTAATGTGAAATTTGGCATTGTTTGGACCTCGCAATATTTTCATAGTCAAGTTGATATGAAAAAGTGGCTAATCGCAGACAATCATCCAAATGATCATTTGTAATTTGGTTTCTTAATTGATTTTTTATGATGGTCATATTTGAAAAAGCGGATTCTGACAAGTATATCGATCCGAAACACGACAGAATTTTTCGCGCAATATCAGTTAATATTGGGAATTTTTCATGTGCATACTTCCAAATGACTTCATTGTTTATTGATTTTAAATGTAAACTATTCTGAATGTTTATTATCTCAAGTTCTACTTCAGCTTGGTTTATATCAAACAGCCCCCTAATTTTATTTGAAATTTCTGTGATGTTAAAGTTTTCTTGAAATGAATTATTGATAAAAGATACAATCATTTCAGTTTTATTAAACTCTTTAAATCTTGAATTTATTTCTTCCTCAACTAATTCTATTTCAGGCATAAATTATTTTAAATCATAGCGAAGCATTTCTTGATTTTGTTCAAAAAAATTTAATAAATATGGGAGATGTCTAAATTCGCGGTCATTTATATTTTTCTTTAATAAAAGTAAGTATTGTTGGAAAGTTTTTATTGAACTTAGCATGTCAATTAAATTTTTATCTCTACCTTGTAACTCTAAATTTAAATTGCTTAATTCTGTATAGAAATCTACTAAAAATGATAAGTGTAACAACCATCTTTTATCATTCAATTGTGGATAGATATCTCCTTTTTTCATCAAGAAAAATTTTTATATCGTTAATTAATGCAAGAAATCTTTCTAAAAATTGACTTCTGCTGAGCCAGCGAACATTATTGTACAACAGAAGTTCCCTATCATTATCTGCCTGTAATTTAAATAACCGCCGTTGTAGGGCTTTTCCTCGAACAGAATTTACAATTTTAATGTAATATCCAAAACATCTTTTGTGTTTAATCTTTTACTACACAGTACTTGTTGGTGAGTAATACAGTGGTACGTTAAAAAAATCTGGATATTTGTCAATGTTTTTACATAATGAAATGAAGCCTGATTTATTACCCACCATTGCAGGAGCACCATCAGTACTAATAGACGCAAGTTTAAAAAGCGGAAATTTGTGTTGTTTCACAAATTCATCAAATGCCGAAAAAATGTCTTCTCCTCTAGTCTTTCCCAATAATGGTATAATTTTCAAAAGTTCTTTACTTGAATAATCTTGAAATATCATGCGAATAATACCATTAACTGAGCAATATCAGTGAAGTCGTTTGATTCATCAAATTGTAATGAAAAGGCAACACACTGGTGAATGTCTGACATTAACCTGGCCTGGAAACTTTTGTCCGGCAATTGGAACTCTTCCTTTCGGCAATTTGAAACCTTGTCTGTGGCCTAGAAGTAGTCTCTCTCTCTCTCTCTAGCGACGTCTCGAACCGAGAAGCTCCTTTCTGGAAGCGGGAAACTCCTCTCTCTCAAGAAACGTGGATCCGGGCAGTCTCTCTGACGGCGACTCTGGACCGAGCAGGCTCCTCTCTGACAGCAATTCTGGAACCGGGAACCCCTTCTGCTTGCTTCAGTCCCTTTTTATTAGGCCTCCTCTGAGACCTCGCATGAAGTTTGACAACCCCCAAAGAATCAGTATGAGTCTTTCATCTTAAGTTTCAAGTTCGGCACGCCTTTTGTTCTCCTCCGCTTTCTTTTGATTGTAAATTGCAGGCCATCGGAAAGCTGTTTGAACTCTTTCTGAATGATTTCGGAGATGTTCTCATACATACAAGTTTCAATAACAATCTTTCTAATGCCGCCATGTACAGCTTCGGCGACAAAAACATTGCCTTTATTTTTAACACTCTAACATATTCTTATTAAAGCAGTATATACAGTTAGCTTCAAAAGTTATTTACAAAAACATCTAATACAAACTATACCGAGACAAACAAAGTTTATTTTTTTACAATATTCACATGGGACTTAACCTAAGTAAAAAACAGATGTAATGTGCTTTGGAATATTTAAGCTACAATCGAGTTTTTACACTTTGCTTATAATCGTATTCACTCGGCTCGCTGTTTGACTTCCACTGATCCAAATTAATTCATTTACCCGGACTTATAAGAAAATTACTGATTTGACAATTTTAACGAAAAATAAATAAACAATAGCAATACACTTAAAGCGAATTAAAAATAATACAAAATAATGATAAATAAAATATTATGTTTTCAGTTGTAATTAAATTTGTAAGTAAGGAAGAATACACACGAGATAGACCAAAAATCGCTCCGCGATCGACGGGTTGAACACCCCTGGCTTATACCATCGCACTCTAGCCGCCTTTTGCTTGGAAGTCATAAGCGGCTTCGTCTTAGGCACACGTGATTTAAAACCCAATTTGTGAAGTCGTCTGAACGTCGTAGATTTAGACACATTCATACATAGTTCTTTCCATCTCCTGTGAAGTGCAGGGTATTTATTTCCAGAGGACTGGAAATACCTTACACTTTGAAAGCGGTTTTTCTTCACGATATTCTTCAATCTCCGCTCATCTCTTGAAGTAGTTATTACCTTTCGCCCGCTATTGCAGCGATTATTTTGAAAATTCCGGTTATTAGAATACCGTCTCAATACTCTATTCAAGCTTGCTAGAGAACATTTAAGTTCCTTAGTTTTAAACCGTTGAGTTTGGCCTTTTTTGTGTAGAGACACCATATGAAACTTCTTAGCTTCCGATATGTCACTCGTTCGAGCCATGTTTAGCAAATGATCAACTGAAATTCACGCGCAAACGATTCCTCACACACGAGTCGAATTTCTGCAGCTACTGAAATACTTCTATGCGCTCCTCAAAACCAATCGGAAAAATTTGGAATATTCTAATATTTTGAACCACATTAAAAATTATTCTAATTTTGTTAATGTTTTCAAATAACAGTTTTCTTATAATTAATATTACATTTTTGTGTTTACATGGTTATATAATCTACAAAGTCGAGTACGGAGATTTAGATGATGCTAATTCATATTTGGTAATAATAATAATTATTTTCTATGCAATAAATTAGAATTGCAAATCATTCAACACATTTTCTTTGATTATTCTACTTTTTTGATTCGGAGGTGTACAACTATAAACTTTCGGGTGAGACCAAAGGAGAAATAAACAAATAAAGGAGAAAGATTCCGAAAGAAGAACACTGGTGAGTTTAAAGTTGTCCAGCCTCCTATAGTAATGTATGAATTTTATACTAGGTCCGGCTGGCGAACCATGCCTAATTCCTTTGTGACACCTTCACGTTGCTAACCCTAGGTATACTGTATATACTTTTAGAATAATGTCCAATATTTTTGTCACATTCGCCACAATCGTTTTTGGAATAAAATTGTATCCATCACACATAATCAAATGTCAAATTATTTTTATTTATTATTTTTAAGAGAGAAATGTAATTTTTATATGGATAAATTACAAAGTATTTGCTGCAATAAAAATCAAATTATATTCATAATTTAATTTTTAAGAATAAAATTAAATTACTTAATAAAATTTTATTCAGGATTTTTTTTAAAAAAAAAGTATGCAGAATTTTAATTTTTTATACATTTATACATATTTACAAGTAAACATTTGCAACACTAGAAGTATCACAAACCCTTGCCTTTTCGCCCCATGACTAGAGATAAAATCCAATAACCATTGTATATAGGATTTTATCTGATTGATTAAGCGTGTGTTAATTGAACACAGGAACGAGTCGAGTCATCTATATTAACAGTGGGCTGAATGCGCTGAACCAAATATATGTGGAATGTAGAATACTATCCTCTTATCATAAAATAGAGGTGATTCTAATTTTATATTTTCATTTTATTCTTATGCGACTCCCACGCACAAAAGCTTATAAACCCATAATAATATTAGTATCGTGGGCGGATAAGGATTTTTTTATCATTATTTTTATTTTTTTACATAATCCTGAAATCTTACTTAATACACAACGCGGAATTGTTTTCAAGCTACTTCATACCTCCAATAAACAGGGCAGTGGTTCCCACATGGGGCAATGAAATTCACTGCCTGATGTGGGACCATAAACATCTATGCCCACAGGTCGGATTCGACCCACAGCCTGTCCGGGGGGGGGATAAGGTAACCATCTATGAAAACAGCGACGAACAGCTCTTCAATAACTTATCAACATAAATTACTTGATATATAGCGATCTGGAAGACCAATTAATATTCCGAGGTTTATAAATGCCGATTAGACCCACAACAAAATGGAATCAATGCAAGTCAGTCAGAATCGCCAATAAGAAAAATAAAGCAACAGCGACCGGTGCTATGAGTATACTGAAAATCCACGGATTTAATAAGAGTTTTAGTTTATGTTCAGGAACGATAACAAACAAAAAGAAAATCTTGTTTTCTTTTCCTGAACGTCAAGGTCCTTAATTGCGTAACTTCTCACATTCATATGCCAGAAATGGCTGAACAGTAGAGAAAGTCACTTGGTGATAAAAATCAACGTCTTAAACCGGTTATCTGATATAAGGATAACGAAATAAAAGACTTGGCCAGAAATGCAGAATTTTATGCTCATTACAATATACGACTTCGTATATAAAGCAACTACTCCATCCACAGATCACCAACGCTATTTAAACCCATGGCGTCTAAATATATTACATTCAGTAATCCATACGGAAAAGTACTGTAGGAATTGTTTAATACGTTCGAATATGTATATATGACAAATTCTGGAGGAATAATACAACTTTATCGACAATACTGCAGCAACGTCAACCTTATTATTATTAGTTGGCACAAATTTCTGAAAAGCGTCAATAAAGACAGGATGCAATATTCGTTTATCTTCAAAAAAACTGCCCAGTGCGATAAAATGAGGTATCTTAATTACCTTACTAAAAAGTTATGTAAAATCAGCAGCATATTTCAGAGCCATATCCAGCTTGAAGGCATCAACAAAATGAAAGAAATACGAACGATTTATGGCTAAATGCAATTAACTAAGAAAGTTGTTTTCAGATCTAAATTAAGAAACCTATAAAATATTACTAACACAACAGCTGCAATCAACACACTTTCCCTTTTCAAGCTATTTCACGTTGCATTATTTAAGTTTTATTTCCCTGGTTACTCAGTTCACTAAAATCGGTTAAGTCTGGGAAGTAAACTGTAAACAGCTGTCAGTTTTCAATTCGCATAAAATAGGAATACTGACAAACGGTGCACAATAATTAGACTAATTTTGCCCCCCCCCCCCAGACTGAGATTTTCCAGTAATAACAAGGAACAATTTGAATATGTAAAAATACTCGTCTACATATTCGCAGTTTTTGAATTTTGCGTATGTCAAAAGTCTGTGCCTACCTTGGGGGAATGGGTTAATCTACGGCAGGGCTTCCCACACTGGGGTCCGTAAGTTTTGTTGAGGGGGGGGGGGGGCTGTGAAATAATGAAAACAAATTTAAAATGTTTTAAGAATAAGTAGATTTTTTATCTTAAAAGAAACGTATTTAATTTTTATTATTTATTATTTCTTTTTTGTTATTTTTTATATTTTAATGGAAAAAATCACACATTGCTGTTGTTTACAAATTTTGCTTCCTGCGTATTTCGGCGCTTAATGAATATTAGTAAATCTATGCTTATTCATATAAGTTTCATTTCAAAGGTATTGATCGCTTCTTCTTTGGTGCATCAATCCGAAAATTGGTAAATATAGCAGCACATCACAACATCCTGTCTTGTGACTTCCTTTTTATCTCTTCATAACTCTTAGCGCCAGTTAGCATCATTATGTTATTTATATATGAAATTCTTGGTCTGCCTCGTGGCCTCGTTCCTTCTCCATTATTTCTGTAATCAGTCCCCCATGCCTCAAATGGTGTCCAATTAGGCCTTTTCTTCTCTTATTGATGTGTTTCATTAATGACCGCTCTTCATGAATATATTCAGAACTTCATTACTTTTCTTTTCTGTCCAACTAATTTTCATCATCTTTCTCCAGCACCAAATTTCAAATGCCTCCAACTTTTTCATGTCTTGTTTTGTTAGAGTCCAGGCCTCACAACCATATAATGCAATGTTCCATATGTATGTTTTCACTAGCCTTTTTTTTTTTTTTTGAGCTGGATGCCAAGTCCTTTACTGGTAAAAATGTTTCTTCTGTTATAAAAATGCTTTTTTGGCTAGGATTATTCGTGCTTTAATATCTGATTGGTTTCTTCCATCTTCTGTGATAAGACTTACAAGATATTTAAAAGAGGATACCTGTTGTAGTAGGTTATTATTTATTTCCAGGTTTATTTTCATTGGATTTGCTTTACTTGTAATTAATAATTTTGTTTTCTTATAATTAATTTTTCGGCTGTACTGTGTGAAGATTTCTTCCATCTTCGTTAGGGTGGCTTTCAGTTTGTTTTCGTTATCAGCTAAAACTGCTATATCATCCGCAGGTATTGATAAGAAGCACAAAAAAAAAAAAAGAAAAGAAAAAAAAAAGAAGCTTACAAACGCAAAATCTTGAATATAAATACAATAAATATTATAATAATTTATGTCAGTATTACGATTTTTTTTTTCGATGGGGACCGTGAAATATTTTAATTTTTCCAAAGGGGCCTTTACATCCATAAGTTTGGGAAGCACTGGTCTACGGCACTTTGGATTCCCACTCCTAAACAGTGCTTCACGACACCCTAGCTGTTTAATAAGTGTTTGAAAACCCGACTCTGAGTGTCCATATGTGAGGCTTTATTATTAATGAATAAAGTAAGAAGTACAAATTCCGACTATATATTATACGCAAGATGTGGCACATTTGTTGGAATTACCATCAGAGTAATACGATAACTGCATGAGGCCAGTTTGTTATTTTACGAGTTGAAAACCCCTTTCACTTTCCTTACCGGCTGACTCACCTTCAACTGAATAACTCGTAAAGGTTCTTTGTCCTTAATGGGATTCCACCTAGTCGATCCCAGTGTTTCTCAAAGTGTGGTACTTTGTGGTAAGGTCGTTATGGGGTACGTGGCAATTTTCGGCTATGCATAATTAAAGGAGTCATTATATTTTTCAACAAACAGTGCAATTAGAGACAACCGGGATAAAACGGCACTAACTAATGAATCACATCCCCTCTCCAACAGAAACTGCTATATAGACCAAGTAAAACCATATGTTGCCGGTGGAACATATGGTTTTGCTTGATACCACTCCCGTCAATAATGTGTTAAAACTAAGAAATATATAGTGAATGTGTTTCGGATATTATGGAATTCGGTTGAAGGGAATTAGCATTTCAACTCAACAGTTGAAATGCTAATTTGTCTTTGGTTTGCGCGATCTTTTGTTAATACCGCACCAATCATATGCAGTTCTTCGCTGCTCTACGTATCTCAAGTCTTGTAAATTACTGGTAATTTTTGCTTGAAATAATGGGAAAGAAGATGACGCTATTTCGGTAGATGACTGACGATGCACACAAAGAAACTGTTCTCGATGCCAAAAGTAGTGATAGCGAGTAGGAGCTTCTTGGTAAGTCACACCCTTTTCAGTTTTTTTCTGAAAACTTTAGTTTCTGAAAATTCCCGCATGTATCTCGCAACACGATTTTTTTGCTTTAATTTTGGGGAAAAAGTTAGAGTTATATTCGAGTAAATACAGTATTTTTTTTAGCGTTCAAATTCTTACGTATGGATCACTGGTTAAAGATTGGATTTATAAAACCCCCAAAACAGAGCAATATAGCAAATACAAGTAGCTGTAAGCAACAAGAAAACGTTGATATTGCATCTGGATCAAATGAAATTGATGAATGTGTCGTCTAACATATCTAGAGAACCAAAATTTAAAAATAAATAATATTTTTTGTTTACATGGACATATAAATTCGAATAAAATATATATTTAATTTCAATTAATATTTTAAATTAATTTATTAATTCTAATTAATTTATTTTTTTAATTAATGAATTAGGGGTACTTGGTAATAATGAAAATTTAAGAAGGGGTACGTGGATATCTGAAGTTTGAGAAACACTGATCTAGTCGAAGGGTTGTCATGTCGTTCTCACGACTCAGTTATGGAGGAGTTAACTGGATCGAGTTATTTGGAACTAAGTTAATGTATTTTTATGTTAACTGCGTGTATTCTTGTAACCGGTTTGAGAGATGAAAAACGCGACTTTCTGAAAAAAAAAAAAAAACTGTCAATAGTAGGAGATCGATCAGCTAACTTATCCTCTGTTGAATGTCCTTATAAAGGTTTATTCGCGTTCAAGATAAGATTCAAACCCAGGACTATCCAACCAAAGGGCATCATTGTGAAGAAGAAACTAGGGACTCTTACAGTTAAGTAAGAGTCCCTCAACTGTGATATATTAATTAACCCATATCCAACAATATGACTGACTTTTCAACCAGAATGTCCTGTCTTCTTAAGTGTCATCTCCAACTAGGAGGTTGACTATTATGGATATACCTGAGATCCATGATGCAGTAGAAAGGGTAAGGTGGGAGCGGGTGTTCAGAGGACAGTTTGCCTGTTTTTGAGGGGCGAAAAACCCTACATCACCTTATGAGACTGGCTAAGTACGATAACGTAACGTCCGAAATCAATATGTTATGTAAAAAATGCACTCCGAGAACTGAATATATGAAGTAGTATATCCCATTTCCACTCTTGCAGAAGATAATTTACGAAAAATCAGAGCTGTTAGGTTGTTAACAATCGATTACTGAGGTAGCAGATTTGACGTATACTACTGGTACATCAACTTGAGTGTTCACGGAACAAACAGCCGTTTCCATGAAGGGGAAAAAAAAAAAAATAAATCCTTCCGTCTCAGAGTAAAAAAAAAAGATTTCAAACAATATCCATCTCTGTTAAATGTACATATTATCCCAGCATCGTAAATGCACTATTCATTCTATTAACTACAATGAAATCTAAAGTCATTTCTGCTTCGTAGCTGATTGCAATGGAAGGAGAGACTGTTGGGTTGTTTATAATTATGGTTGAAGCAAACTAAGGATATGAGTTAGCATACTGTCTATTGGTTGTGCTTTTTTGGCTGTTTAGTTTAGCCAGTTTTTAGGAGAAAAAAAAATCCATCTCCGTATAAGAAACAAGCCACGGTATTGTTGTGTCATTAAGTTATCGCCTACATTTTGACAAACTTCCATAACGATCTCGAAAATCAGCAGACTTTAAAACGGAATATTGTTAATTTTCTCATACGACCGGAATTAAATTTCTTAATCACAGGGTTCTTATTCGTGCATGGGAATGAATAACAGACACAATCCCAGTAGCCAATTAAGCTGAATCCTTAGCTATGAAGTTTCAGCTTTTACATGTCCAATGCACAATTATTGAAACAGGAAAGCAGGCGTCATTAGTTGTCATGCAATGCACAAATTATGCACTCCACGAAAGGGCCGCACTTTATACACGATTTAAGATCATTTATACACGAGATGGCATTTTAACAGTCAGTTTTACAGAAAATATTCAAAAGACTGGAAAGGCGTGTTCACTGGGAAATACAGAATTTAAGAGCAATGTCTTTTCGAAGACTTATATTAGTATGAGCCAATCATTTTTTTTTTATGTTAATTCCATCACAAAAGACTGTTGGCCTATAGTATGTTAGGCTACCGTGGGCACGCTTTAGGATTAAATAATCCAGAGATCCTCCTCTAGAGACTAAACATGGAATTTTTATAGGCCTCCAATTAGCAGGATGCCGTTCCCACAATGAGAGCTGAAATTAATCTCCAAAATAACCATCACCAAGGTGAAATCCGAATCCAAAGCTCTTGGCTGGAGAGCGAAGACACTAACCACTCGGGTGTTTCATCTTTATGTTTTACGTACTAATTTTAGTGTCGCCAATACAGAAGTTCATCAAAATCCATTCAGCAGTTTAGATTGACACACTATGTCAAAGAACTGACAAAATTCACACAAAGTGCTCTTTGTCCGTTTGTTTTAAAAATGTACTTGACGCTTTTATTAATTTTTATTACTGTAACATTTTATTTACTTTAGAATTCTAGACTGAAAATAAAAACTTTTACAACGCATCCCCTTCACCTTTTATCAGTATTATTATCTATTAATTCAGCTATTAACAGGCTCGGTAACAATATTAAGAAGGAAAAATATCCGAAACTATTTTCAACTTTATTTTCCTTCCACTGCACAATAAAGATAGTGAAAACTGTCCCTACTTTGTATCACATATATTTCTATCACGCGTTTGTGAAAATGGCACATTTTCATGTGTCATTCTTTTTACAGAGGGATTTTATTTTATTTTATTATATGTATTCAAAAATATGTGCACTGTATATTAGAGAGGAAAGCCGACATTGCCGAAGTGAAAATTTAAACGTAAAAATAGTTCTATCGTGTTTAAATAAACAACAAAAGAAACTCACATTTTACACCAATTAGGAATTATGTATAACATTACATTAGTAGAAAGACAGCAAGAACAATCACAAGAAGAAATTATTTCGGTACGAAATAGTACGGTATCCATGTTGGTAGAAGACATGTACTGTTTACAATTAGTTGCTTTGAAGTTCATATTCCAGATCAAATGTCGCGAAGAATCTCAAAAGCAAAAAAAACTGGTTCATTACGATCGACAACTGGTTTCAATTGAACTTTGGAAAAAAAAAAAAAAACTGACGATCATGTTTATTTTATCGTATTAAAAATATTTCAGATTTTTAAAACGATAAAAGACAGTGCTATATGCTAAGCAACTTTTTTTTTTTTTTTCCAGAATGAGAAAAAAAGAGAGATTGGAGTTGGTTACCGAAGAATTGCAATAATGAAAGAACTGACGGCACTATGATGTCTGTTAACTGCATGTGTTTTCGCACGAGTTTCAAAAAAAAAAAAAAATGTCCCTAGAGAGAAAAATCCTGACCGGCTATCTTCAACTGAAATTCCCTTAAAAAGGTCCTAAAGACAGGATCTTTTCAACTGAAGGACAAACATCGCGTCATCCTCGCAACTACGCTATGGAAACATTCGTGATATAAATGAAAAACATCATAAAATCCCCAGGGAATGAAAGTCTATGCCTACGCACAAGTCTTCGCATAGTCTGCGAGTGAGAAGACTTACGTCTCGTCTTTCTCTTATAGTGCGCGCACCTGATTTACGCACCGTCTCCACTATAGTCGGTCTGCACTGCTGCTGTTTGTTGTTCGCGCACACCTACAAGTACACATCCGTACTCCAGAGCAACCAATTTTAAAAATAAACTAGCCTCGAAGCTGAAGAAGGTCCAACGATGGCAGACGTATGGTAGCCTTAGAAATAAATGGGAAAGAGGTAGAAACATGATTAATTAGATTGGGGTTTCTCTAATCATAATTCAAAATAACATAGTCTTATATCCTTAAGCCCAACCACCACATAGTGTACTATACGTTTACTGCATGTCATGGACGAGATTCATATTAAAAATAATAAAATCTCATCTCATCTTATTTAAAAAAATATACAAAAAAAAACAAACTAGGTACAAAAATTGTTCACTGTATGGCGAATGTGAGAAATGCGAGAGTTTCTCTTATTATTTCAACCCATTTATCTCTGACAACTTTTGCCTCATTGAAGCCCTCACCAGCTTGCTGCTGCGAAGGGGGGGGGGATCTGAAAAATTCAGATAAACACCTAGAACAAAAATGATATTAAAGCAACTGATATAACCACAAGAACATAAGTTACCTTCATAACTCTGTTATATCAGTTGCTTTAATATAATTTTTGTTCTAGGTGTTTATCAGAACTTTCCAGACAACCATCAAAGCTGCTAAAGCAGGGAGCAGATTTCTTATCGGCTGCCTGTATCATATGGTGTTCGCTGTTTCAAGTTAACACTGAAGGACTGAAGATTTATTATATTTCTTAAAATACCTGTTCTGGGGATCAAATTTTTCATACAGAATCAGCTAATTCCGACTTGGTAAAAGTGAAAAATTTACGTTGTCATTAGCATAAATTGAATATTTGTTCCATTCACAGCCATAGGTTTGTCCCTCTAAAGCTAGCTGTTGAATTACATTGTAAATTATATATTTTTAATGTTACGAACTTTTCTGTTGGCTCAATTTACTATAATCAAGATAAATCAGAGAACTTTGTTCTAACTTTAAATTTATCTAAATCTGCAAGCTAACACGATGAAAAGTATATTAATATTTGTGTATTTCGCTTTAGTTAATACCATTGATTTTAGTACAATTGGACATTTACTAATAATTAATGTTTAGGAAAAACAAACTTTTATTGTCACTTTAAGTAAGTTATAAAATTTTAAATATTTCTCGAATAGTGGGCTAAGCTGAAAAGAAAAAAAAAAGATTTATTAAGAAAAAGTTAAATGATTTTTTTTTCAAAAATTAAAGCACAAACACGACCGCATTAACAAAAGAATTGAAACGATTCAATTAGCCAGAACTTTATTCTTCTGGCTAATTTGCTAACGTAATTTTTCAGTCTTTTGCTAAAAGCGATTCTTCCGGCTCCCATTCTCGATGCAGCAAGGTTTTCAACGCGATCTATTCTCATATCTATTAAGGCAATTTGAAAGGCTGACCTTTCGATATGTTGCAAAAGCTGGTTCGTACTACTTGAGCCACTTAAAATAGATAATGCTGATATCAATGGAATTCGTAGTTCTACAGTGACCTGTCCCAGAATTCAGAAGTCCAACACAAAACCATAGTTGTTTATCGCGTGAGAAGAGGGAGCTGCATACCTAGAGAATTCATACATCCCGTTTTCTGGATATAAAGTTTTCTCGATAGTCAAAAAAAAACACGCAACGTCTAAATATCCTTTTTTTTTTGTGATGCTTTCATTACGTAAAGTAGGTGATTCCAAATAATTAAATTATAAAAAGGGAAAAAATTAACAGCCACATAGCTCGTCAGGATCTCGGCGATTTTTTAAAAAAAATATGATACTGCTTTGAAAAATGGCACTTTTTTCTGGCGTGTGTGCCCTCAACGGGATGTCAAAATATTATAACATAAAGATTTTGATAAGTACTTTGATTATTACAGAGTATCAACGCATCCCCAACTTTGAATACAATGAATGAAGTGATAAGTAAAAAGAACGTTACACAGCTATGAGTAATAACAGAAATCAATCTTCCACATTACTGTCACATTTTCTGGTATTATACACAAGGGAGGTATCGAATGTTAGTTTCAACACAATTAACATTTCATCGCTAGTAACCAATCGTAAAATCACATTTTCAAATAACTGATCACTTGCCGCTAATCCCTGCGTCCTGAAGTACTTCACTTACTCCCCTCCCCCTTTTGATTGTATATGAGTAGTTTATATCAGACAGCAATTCTTTTAGATGGCGTAGGTAAAACAGACGAATAGTGGTAGAAATCGGCAATGATCATACAGAGATGTCTGAAGGGGCGATTCTCCCACTAGTAACTCCAATTCCTCTCCCCTCCCGTCCATTTTAGAGTCCAGTTGGAATAAATTTTTCAGAAGACCATTTTTCATTCGACCACGACCATGTCAAAAACAACTGCATTACACATTTGGTCTAAATCAGTTTAACGATGTGATATGTAGAGGTGTGTGCGCAAATGACACGATCCTAACTTTACATCCCCACACACGACTCCCTTCCATTTTCGTTCAACTGGGCTGATATTCCCAGGAATAACGTAATTTGGAACAACTATATTCCAAACTGAGTCGAAATTGGTTGAAATGCAACCTGAGAAATATCTGCGAAGGAGAAAAAGAAAAAGAAAAAAAAAACACTTTGGATAAAATTTTCGCTATTTGCAAAATACTCTAGTTCTTTCAATAATTAAATTCGATGCGTCGGATATGTCAAGCTGTGCCCTGTTGAATACTTTATATCAAATAATATTCGACTTAGAGCCCAGCAGGACGAGATTTTGGTCCGAATAATTCTTGTAATAATCATTTTTATAAGGATCACTATCGAGACTTTTGGCAAGAAAAAAAAAAGGGGCCATAGTGACAAAGAAACTAATCGCAAGCAGAAGTAAAAGCAATGTGTAGTTGTGACTGTTTATCTTACTCCTATATTTCTGTTTATGTCGTCGATCTTCGTATAATCAAACTCTTGACTTTTTTTTTAATTACTTTCATAGCTCAGTCGCGATGATATAACATTGTCTTTTGGAAGGCGAGAAATTATTTCGAATCCCATCTAGGATGCAAGGAACCGTTACGAAGACTTTTCAATTGAAGGTGAACAGCCTAGTTTAGCCTAGGAAAATTTTTCCCTCTTCTCAAAAAATGATTTTCCCTCCGAACACAAAACTGACCAACCGGATGGATCGAGTGAATTAACAGATGCACTGCAATATACTGACCTCAATGTTTCAGCCATAGTTCCTACCAAACTAAAGTAAGGAATTGTCGTATACTGTTTTAAAAGGTTAGTATCATAATCGCATTCTTGTATATTCCAAACATTATCACGAACAGTGAACTTAGAGCACCCGTTTTTTTTTTTTCATATGTTCTTGCAGACATAATTTTGCTCTAAAAATGGTAATGGAAACCGTAATTAAAAACGAATCGACATTTTTATAATACTGATCCTAAGTACTAAATTACAATAAATCCATCCATCTACCATAGAATTGTTATCACATGTAGGGAATTTTCTCGCCTGCTTAGAGAAAAAATTACAAGATTTATATTCTTGTTTTAAAAAAAATCCTTTATCTTAACATAAGTCAAGCTGATAGGCGGAATGGTTATTACCCGTTCTCCAACCAACAGTTGGGGGATTCAAATCCGCCATGGGTATGAATGTTTGTGATTGTCTTTAGGTGAGAGATGAATTTATCCCCTCGCTAATTGGAGACCTGAAGCGACTTGAAAAAGTTCCACCTTTGATCTCTAGAGCAAAGTTTTCGGAACTGGTTAAAAATGAATAAAAATAGGGAAAAATCATCGTTAGCCCATCTAAGGTACGAATGTACTGTAAGTTTACAAATAAACCTTTCGTGAGTAAAAGACAGGCGTAACTTGCATAACTTCCGGAGCTTGCATATGTCTTTATCGAGTACCAAACTTCATAACGAATATAAATAATGAATAACAGTGAAGATAATGTTCACCCTTGTCGCATACCTGATTTTACCTCAAACCATTTTCCTGTACTCCCTTCTATTCTAACTGCTGACTACCAGCATAAATAGAGACTATGTATTGCTTGATATAATGTCCCATTTAACCATATAACTAACGTTTTGAAAAGCTTTCCTCTTGGCACCTTGATATACCTTTTCCAGATCAACAAAACTTACATACGAATCCTTGTTATATTCCCAAGATTTCTCAACTATTTATCTTAAAGTAAAATCTGATCCTGATAACCTCTATTTGGCCTGAATCCAACCTGTTCTTTACCAAGCTTCTCCTTCCAAAATTTTTATTAGCTGTTTCTCAAGTATACTTGCATAAATCTTACTACACACATTTGAAACCAAAATTTCAAATATATTGAAAATTCTTAATCAGAATCCTAAATACCAAATTCATTAAGTTATATCCAACCATATTAGAGTTATAATTTTGAATCAGCCTCCGTAGCTCAATCGATATAGACGAAACCTTTTGGTCGGAAAGACCTGAGTTCGATTCCAGTGGACGTGAGGAACTCTGGTCTCTTTCAACGAAAGGTGAGTTAGCCTGTCTCATACGGAAGTAGGGGGAGGGGGTTTCACCCAGAAACTCGGCTTTTTTGTCCCCCAGAACAGGCAAACTGGCACCGTGAACACACGCATCTACATACATATGAGACACCGGGAGGCATAAGGCTAACTACCTTATCTATATACAAGGTCCAAGAAACCTCGACACCGTAAAAGGTAGAAGAGGAAAAAGGAGATAATTTGAATCGCTGTAGCCTTGGGTGGACAAATTGTAGCGTACATATCCTAAATACCAATGTTGCAAGTATTTAACGAGAGCGGAATTAATACTTTATACAATTTCGAAACATTCTGCCAAGTTTTGCACGCACTAATAGTTTGAGCAAACAAAAAATTTAGATGGTTCAATAATTTTAAGGATTCCAAATACCGAATTCAAATAAAATATGTCAGTTGCAGCGAATAAGTCGCCCATATACATGAGGGTAAGAGGCGCATATGCATTCTATGAAACGCACCTAAAAACAATATCTTGAAGTCATGAACAAACCAGTATTGCACGAGGGTGGTCCATGACCATAGATGGCAACACTATCGGCAAGATTTTTTTTTTTTTTTTAAGTTTGTACATCTGTGATACAATTGAATATAACATTCTTTGTAAATGAAGGTTTAATACCAAAAGAAATTCATTCGAAGTTCATAAAAGTTTATGGGCACTCTTCTCCTTCGTTTTCGATAATTAAGAAATGGGCTGCAGAGTTTAAACGTGGCTGTACCAGTCTTGAAGATGATCCACGTGAAGGACGTCCAAAAAGTGTAACACCACCAGAAATCATTGATCAAGCGCACGATATGGTATTGGATGACCGGCGTGAAATTGCTGAGACTATAGGCATTTCAAAAGAACGTGTAGGATATATTTTGCATGAAGAATTGCAAATGAAAAAGCTTTGCGCAAGATGGGTGCCGCGCTTGCTCAGAGCAGATCAAAAACTCATGAAAATCTCTGAACAGTGCTTGGAGCATTTTAACACGAACAAAACTGATTTTGTGCGTCTATTTATTACTATGGATAAGAATTGGATTCACTATTACACCTCAGAATCCAAATAGCAGTCAAAACAGTGGACAGAAGCCGGTTGTTCGGTCGGTGCCAAAGAAGACAAAGTCAGTTCCATCAGCAGGAAAGGTCATGGCATCGGTGTTTTGTGATGCTCAAGGCATTTTGTTTATTAATTATCTTGAAAAGGGTAAAAACAATAACCGGGGAATATTATTCCGATCTATAAAGATAATAAAAAGCTATTTTACCGGCGAATTTGTTAATTAAGAGGGAGATGTTAAATCCCGTTTTATTTTATAGCCGGGTACGAAACTCGGGTCGAAATCCACCGACATCCATAGTTTCAATGCCGAAAATACTATCGGCGTTACCAAGTGTAAATGATCACTTGGATAGTACAACACTAGGGCAACTCCATGCAAAGGCGGAGCAAGCTCCCTCACTAACTTTAATATTCTTTCATAATGTAAAACCCAGCTCCTAAGAGATGTATATATATTGTTTTACATTATGAGAAGAGGTCACTACCCAGACCGGTTTCAACCTTTTTTGAGGTCTCATCAGTGAGTAGATAGTAGAGGTATGCAAGTTTCTGTTCACCTTAAAACCTTGATATTCCAGGTCTACCTACTCACTGATGAGACCTCAAAAAAGGTTGAAACCGGTCTGGGTAGTGACCTCTTCTCATAATGTAAAACAATATATATATACATCTCTTAGGAGCTGGGTTTTACATTATGAAAGAATATTAAAGTTAGTGAGGGAGCTTGCTCCACCTTTGCATGGAGTTGCCCTAGTGTTGTACTATCCGTACAAGTGATCATTTACACTTGGTTCCGCCGATAGTATTTTCGGCATTGAAACTCTATGGATGTCGATGGATTTCGACCCGAGTTTCGTACCCGGCTATAAAATAAAACGGGATTTAACATCTCCCTCTTAATTATGCCGATCTTTTAACCAGACTAGACGAAAAAATTCGTGAGAAAAGACCCAGTTTGCAGAAGAAAAAAATCATCTTTCATCAGGACAATGCACTTGCCCACAAAGGTGTTTTGGTAATGAGAAAATTAAGGGATCTGCACTATGAATTGTTGGAACATCCACCCTATTCCCACCCTTGCATATCACCAACAGTTAAGTTGTTGACAAAGTCAACGAATTTCCTTATTAATTTACTATGCGCAGTTAGAAGAAAGTTTTGTACCGATGTTTAATGATAGACTTTACTTTCATCTTAGGCCACCGTTCTGCATGCAATCGTACCTTCAAGTTTTTTTCTTTAATTCTCCAAAGAGAGTAAGGTGGAGTACTGACCATAAATCAAATCTGGAAGCAGCCAGTCTTCATTTTCGTAAACGCGGTTAACTGAACTCATATCTCGTATTCCTAATCTTAACTAGTATATGTTATTGCATGAAATCCTGTAAGGTATCTGCCTAGAAAAAGTTCCTCTAGTCGGTGACCAGCATATAATAGTCTTTCTTTTGCCAATCCGGCATATCGGATTGGCAATGAGACTATGCTGCCGCTTATATATATATACACACACACACACGATTTATTTATTTTACTAGTGCATTACTTCCGAAAGATATAAAGAATTTAGTTAAATCAGAATACCGACTGTAAGAGTTTATGCCGTGTGAAATGGATAGATGATTTAATATCAATACAGAAGAGCATGCCATTCAAAGAACAAAAAATATTTGCATTACTACTGAAGAAGACTTCATGCATGATGATACATGGGAACAAAACACCTGAAAGCAATGTTCTGACACGACCCTCGCGCTATAACTTCCCCACGTTGGCAAAGACAGACAGCGCGAGTAGATTATATATACGCTACTGGAAAGGTAATGGATAACGAAACAAGGACGAACTGCATTACAAACGATATTTACATATATGTAGTTTGAAACAAGCTACATATATATAAATATTATTAGTGTCACTCCTTGGAATCACTGCCCAAATAATTTTCATATAAATTGCGAGACGGAAAAATTATCCAAGAAAAATTACAGTAACTAAAGCAATATTTTATCACAATTCTGGGTTAAAGCGTGCAACTCACATGAGCCCTTCAATACTTTCTCATTCACTATGACGATTACGAAAAGCTAAATTTCACACTGTTGTATAGCTGCTTTTGACCCCCCCCCCCGTGTGTGTGAGAGAGAGAGAGAGAAATATATGCATAAGAGAAGACCAAGCCATCATTCATCAGTATTTTCTGTCCACTGCTGGATGTAGGTCTTTCCCTAAAGTCCTCCACTCTGTCCTATCTTGAGCTTTTCTATGCCACCTCTTTACTCTCATCCTACCACCGTTTCTGATCTTCCTGTAGCTCTCTTTCCATCTCTGGGATACCATTCAGATATCAACATCGTCCATCTTAAGTTACTTTTTTGGAATATGACCTGCCCATTGCGGGTTATCTTTTAATGGTTGTTACAATGTCTCTCACTCTGGTTTGAGTTGTGATCCAATATTGTGCTTTCTATCTTGAATGCTAATACCAAGAAGCGATCGTTCCATTTTCTTCTGGGTAGTCAACTTGTTTGTCGATTTTTTGTCAGAGTCCACGTTACACTTCCATATGTCACGACCAGAAGTATATAACTGTCAAATATTTTTCTTTTAAGGCAGATGGAGGCCCAAGTAAAGGAAGGAAATGCAACCATAATTTTTAAGAGTATTAGGATACATCACTCCAAGAAGTATGTATTGTTGTTGTTATGTTCCATTGAGTTGTTTTCGACTCCTGGTGATTCTATGAACATACATTCTCCATTCAGATCTGTCCCTGGCCATATCTTTCAGAATTTCCAAGCACATTCCAGTTGCTTCTTTAACTCCATCCACCCATCTGATTCTTGGTCTTCCTCTTCTGCTTCAGCAAGCATCGTCACCTTCTCCAGACTGTCATTTGCTCGCATAATATGTCCGAAGTATGACAATTTTTGCTTGATGATCATAGCTTCGAGAGATCTAGCTTTATTCTGTCTATCACTGATTTATTGGTTTGCTTTGCAGTCCATGGTATTCTTAGTAAGTGTCTCCAAACCCATAATTCAAATGCATCTATCTTCCTTCTTTCAGTCTTTCTCAGGGTCCAACTTTCACATCCATACAGTACCACAGGGAATACCATTGTTTTCACGATTCTGATTTTTGTTGCGAAGCTAATATCTTTATCTTCAACGATCTTGCTTAAATTTGTCATTGTTTTCTTTCTGAGTAATAATCTTCTAACTTCTTCAGTACAATAACTATTCTGTGATCCTAGGAGCACAAAATTGTTAACTGATTCCATTTTCTCCCCATCTACTTTATTAATCATTAAGTTCACGTGTTGCCATAACTTTTGTCTTTTTGATGTTAAGTTTAAGACCATATTTAGCACTTTCTTCTTTAACTTTCATAATAAGTTCCTCCAAATCTTCTTTGCATTCTGCTAGCAAGGTGGTTTCATCTGCATACATATCGCAAATTATTAATATTTCTTCCACCAATTTTAATTCCAACTAAAGACTCCTCCTCCTCCAGCCCTGCCATTTTAAGAATGGCAGGGCTGGAGGAGGATGTATGTATTATGTCCTTAAAAACAAACTTGACTTTCGTTTAGATTTCTTTCCGAAGAACTTGGTGCAGCCAAATAACGAGCATAACGAAAAATTCACCAAGACAAACAAACAGTACAGAAAACTGGTACCTTACGAAATTCGACTACGCTAGTACACGATATGCTGTTGGATTCCAATCAGGGTACTGATTTTTGCAAACTGCTTCTAAACTATAACATACAATTAGATTCAAAAGATTCCATTAAATCTAGCATTATAACAAACAAACAAAAAAATTAACTTTAATGAAAACTATTTTGGCGATATAATTTTTCTAAGCACTTTTATTAACATATCTGATAGAATATATGCAGCGGACTACAAATGAGAAAACATTTTAAAAAACTTAAGGTATAAAGAATATTAAGCAAAATTACGAATACACAAATCAGAGAACATTTGTGAAATACAGCGAATGTGTGCAATGGATAAAAAAAAAAAAGGAGAGAAGATGAAGACTAGGAAAAAATTATATTGAAAGAATGCAGAAGTTTCGATTTGCTGCATTGCTCACAAATAAACTATACGTAGGCACTTCAGCGAAACTACAAATCAAAGACAAAAATTAGCGACGTAAGCTCGCCATCTGCGAAGTATAAAGAACAGTAGTCTTCTTTAACTGTTGCAGGAAGCCATAAATAAGCAACCAAACAAATATATATATGATGTGAAGCTAAAGAGAATGAAACCTTAGAATTTCTTAATTTCGTTTGCACGTTTCCGAAGCTGCCACAATAACTCGAAGTTGTTCTTTTAATGAAAGTGTTCGGAGTTACTGAATCGTTATTGGGTGTACAAAGATAGTTTTGACGGCTAGGAACAGAAATGTGTAAATGCAAAGGATTACGAACGAAAAGTAACAATAATGGTTATCACAAAACTGCATTAAAGAGTAGTAAATAAATGATGACAGATCTCCTTGAACTCTTTCGCCCAGGACAGCACTAAAATTTGCGATAAGCTGGAAGTCTGCGAGGAACAATTTTTCTCCGTATAAACGACGAGTTCAAACAAGGTCAACCTGCTTTCTTTTATCTCGCCCAACTACACGCGTCGATTCCGCTTCAGCGACCACGCGTAAGTCACCGCTTGTCATTCCTGAACGAAAATGTTTTCTCCAGTTTACCACTTTCTACTCGCAACAGCGAACGTAAGAATGCCAATTTGAACAATGTCAGACGACTCCCGAGTTTCTGAGAGACGGAGAAAAGTGATACGTTCAGAGAATGTAATTGTACGACTGCACTTTCCATTATTCTGTATATCAGATGGCGAGGGATTTGTTAAGGGCGACAACTTTTGTTTCAGTCTATTTCGGCAGTATGGAATTTGATAATAGCGATGTGTGTAAATAGTGAAGAGCGGAATGACTTGTCTTTTAGACATGCCTAGCCGATCAATCATAATAAAAAAAACCTTGATGTCATTTCTAGTCCAAAATATTTCTATGTGCTACAATACTGCCAACCAGAGCCCAGATGAACAGTTGTCGTGCGACTGTGTTTACCATTAGTTTCGTAGTTCTATAGTTAGAGTAAAATCAATGCTTCAAACGTTACACGTCGACGTCTTGTTCTCGACCTTGCTGAGCGGGGGTGTACGCAGTACGCATATACGAGTACAATATAACATATGTCTATAAATCTATGTATTCTCAGTACCAATTTACCTACTTTATGAGAGGGGAAAATATTATTTTATTATTTTATTTATTTATTTTTTTACCCGAGACTAGATAACTTAGTTAATTGAATAAGTCTTAGAATTATTCCCATGACAGGAGATTTAAGACTAGATTTCATTTTCATCAAATACCACACGGCGAAACCATTCAGCCACGTCTTGTAATAAAGAGAAAAATGTGTTATTTTCTCGTCGTATTTTAACAGCGGAAAAAAATATCATTATTAATATGCGACATACATCGGTTGCAGCACTTTTAATACTTCTACGTTTACATATGCCGGATCACCATCACAGAACCTAGGGGGCAATGCCAATTCCATTAGCAATGAACCATTACTAATGAATAGCTGATTCCTTACGTCTAAATGTTAATGGGAATGCAGCCTAACAAATCTGCGTGCTCACGCAAGGTTACATACACTACCGCTAGCTCAAACGAAATTAAGCTCCATTTATAACTTTTTTCAGAGGTCAGATGTAACTGAAGAGGGTTAAGAGTTCACGAAACCCAGACGATTGATTATGGAGACCAAAAGAAAAAAAAGAGAAGTTTCGTTAATGGTCAATAATCTATGTGTGTTATATTCCTCTAAAGTAATAGATGGAAATTTACGGTAAAAACTTCGTTAATTTTTTTTAAATAACCTTTTAAAAAGATTAAAAGAAATTTTTAGTTTGTTTCACATAAAAGGTAATCAATATGTTGAAATAGTCATCTCGTATATATGAATTATTTTATAGAAGCCAACACGTTCCAGGTTTCGAAAAATACTACCTTACACAACTGTGCAAAAATCTTTTTAAAACAGAGTTCGTATGTTATAATTTCGCATCTATAATACGAAATATATAACATTTCTGAAGTAAGAATAAACTGGAAAAATGGATCAAAATCTCTTTAATTCGTTTCGGATTATTTCCCCCCCCTCTCTTGTTTCAGTTAATTGTCACTAAAATGCAAATGAACTGCACGCATGTTTGTAGAATGGTTTCTCACGATCATAATCGCAATTACTTTTTTTGGCTAAGGATTACCTCAAATTTGAAATTTATTTGAGACGATATTTTATTGCATACAGCGTGCCTGCACACTATTAGCATATGTTTGAGTGTTATTTTTTAAAGAGAAATACAGACAATAGGTTGTTTGTACTAGTACCACAACAACAAACAAACGCAGTCGACTGATGTAATCAAGGTCAGGCTTTTATTTTTTTTTTAAACAGGTGTGTATGGAAGTCAAGGACTGTAGATCAGCGCTGGTGCTAAAAGACCGCTACAATGCGAGGTAGATCAACGGAAACCACCTGCAACACACACACACCCGTAACTGCTAAAGACAGGTGCATCAGCAAGATAACAGTAACAGTTAGTGAAATGTAATTTGTCAAGGTTCGCAGGAACTCATTTGATATAAGCTTACACCTGAGGCTAAACGACGACTAACGTACGATTTACTGTAGAAAATAAATTCTTCAGGGATGCAGTAATCATCAGAACAAGCACGAAATCCTCAGAAATGCACGCCATTCGTTTTCAGTTCATGCAAATAGGAACAAAATTTAACAGTAGATGTTTAAAAGTTCAAGAATGTCACGTGATATAAATTACAGTTCTCTCGAGTATTGATTTATATGGAAAACGTCACAGAAATTATAGAGACAAAAATAGATGTCTAAAAAATATGTATTAACGCGTACAGAAGTTGTTAATAAAGTTAACTTCTCTATGCGTTAACAAAGTTGTTAAACACAGTTGGGAACGTTGACCAGATGTGCTCTGGTCTCACTATACCGCTGCTTACTTATGAGACAGAGCTACGATATGATTTTATCTCCCTTCGCTATGCCTAATTATATTAAAGAAAAATCGCTTGTTGTCCCCTAAACCATAGAGCTCGAATGAGTGCACCTGAGGTTGTATTGTCACTGATACCAGTGCGCACTAAACATGATAAACAGGAACAATACACAATATCGTGTAAGTGAAAAGCATAATAGCAAAAACTAAATTAACAGTGATGGCGCTGAGAATTTAAAACAAACGAGAACTGTATCTCCTCGGCCCTTCTTAGCAACTGCAGGTCAAGCAATAGCAGTGAACCGTAGTTTTAAAAAAAAAGTCAATGAATAGATAGTTTTCTTAAAACCCTTGCTTGAGTAGCCCCCCCCCCCCCTATCCGCGGATAGTACCGAACCCTATATACAGTATTTTAAGCGTTTTTTTTATTTTTTTTAGGCTGCTAGATCCCTGAAAGGAAACGATTGTAATTTTCAATTACTTCAATTAATTACAAGCCCTGAAAAGATACAAACAAGAAAGAAAAAAAAACGCCTCAATTAACAGGTGGGTTTTCCAGTTTTTTTTTTTTTTTCATTCAACAATGAATCGCTATCATTTGATTTCATATCAAATCAAATAATTCTATTAATGAGATTAAACGCTCACAGAGTATGAAGTGGCATATTACTTAGCTGCTTTTCTACAGTAAATGTCGAAGGTGCATCTCTTCTACGCCTTTGTTAGCTCCGCCCTAACCTACAGTTTGTAGATTAGTTAATATTACAAAGCCCAATTCGAGAGAAGATGATTTACAATGTGTTAACATTACTGATTGTGTCTTATTATAGACTGGCTTGATTAAACTAAGTCCGAAAAGCACAATATAACCAAGAAAGATTGATCAATATGTGAGGAAAACGGCAAATGAGAGGCGAGTAATTAAAACTGTCAGAGTCAACGGGGACATGTTAGTTTCTGTATTAATATTCACGCTAGGAAGTGGAACGATAGGTGTGAAGTTTACAGAAAAATTGATTAAAATTGCATATTACAGGCTCAGGCCATATAGGGATTGTTTCCATTTTAAGACAGTTTAGAAATCATGGAAATATAACAAGGATCCGTATTTAATTTTTCAGACCTGGAAAAGGCATATGACAAGGTGCCAAGAGAAAAATTGATGCCATAGCGAAATAATTCTAATTCGTTAATCATAAATATATCGTAAAACATTATCAGTGTAAGTTGAAGGACAATAATAAAAATCTGAATACAAAGCAATAGAGAAAGCCGTGTGTTACAATGGGATGATCCTTCTACACATGCAGTTTAGAAGACACTTCTAAACACTGCTGGAATGTGTGTTAAAAAAAACTAAAGTTAAATAATAAAATTTTAAAAATATCTAATGCAACTGAAGCTAACAATTTCCCAATTTCAGCATCATCTTGAAATAAATATTCACATCTAAGCCGTTATGCAAAAGTTTAGTATTATCCTGGATCTCGTGACTAGTGTTATCAAATTCCATGTTGAGCAAGACCAGATTTGTGAGGTTTGATTAGCTGAATATGGTTGGTGTTCTGAAATACGTTTTATAATCTTCCCTTTTGACCAAAATAAGAAAGTTGCGGCAACATGATAAATACAACGTAGCAGTAATGGTAACAATTTTTCTTTTAGATCGTGGATAGGATTGAGGAATCTGGAGGCGGTGAGTTGGAATTTCTTCAAAGTCTTTGCAACAAGTTGCCGTAAAGAATAGTTCTGTGGACTTCTTTTTCCCTTGAGTAAAACATTCAAATTTTATGAATTTTTGGGTTATGACCATTTGATAGGTTTTAATTCCTATTGAAAGCATGCTTCTAAGGGACAAATTCAGTGTGCTAGAGATACTAATGATTTTATAATTCCGTATTATTTAGATAGATTGTGTGCAGAACGAAATAGGAATACAGCATCCATGAATGCTGGTTTACGCTGGACAGAAAATGAACGCGATCCATCAGATTTTTTGTTTGATACGTCTAAAAAAATATACTCACCTGGCGATTCTTTCTTTAAAGTAAATCTAAATGAAGGATATAAATTCTTGATTATATGCAGAAAGGAAACGAGCTCCAATTAGAGAAAATGTCGACTACTTACCGTAGCCAGATGGTTTAAGATTCTTTCTTCAAAGCGTTCCAAATAAAAATTAGCCAAACTTGTTGAGAAGAGAGTAAAGTTTATCTTTGTAAAGTTCATAAACTTTATAAAGATAATTTTAATTATGATAACATTCTGAGTGGGTGCAAAAGTACACCTAAACAAGCGATATGAAAGTAAATGCTATATGTTCGGTGATGAAGGAGAGCAAAATCATAGAAAATTTCTGCACAATAAACCTACTGCTCAAATTATGCTCTTAAAGTTTCATTGCACGTACTGTAATCAAGTTCTTTATCCCCAAAATTTTCACAAAGCTAATTGATATTTTTTCAAACCAAAACTGCATCCCCAACTCTCAAATCTTCCGCAGCTTTATCTTGTTGAAATTAATTTTCTTAAAAGAAAAATGGTTTTTCATATTACAAGTACTGATACTGCGACAGTGCCTCCGTAGGTCAGTCGATACAGACGAAGCCTTTGGTCTGAAAGACCTAGGTTCGATTCCTGTCAGTGATGTGAGGAAATTTATCTGGTCTCTTTCGAAAAGGTGAGTTAGCCGGTCTCATACGGAGGTAGGGTTTTTTTTTCACCCGGAAACTCGGGCTTTTCGTCCCCCAAAATATGCAAACCGGCTCCGTGAACACACGCATCTACAGACATAAGACACACCTGGAGACATAGGGCTGACCACCTTATTCTCGAGTTACGGTTGCGAAGTCCAAGAATAACTGGAAAGGTCGTGGGCGCGTAAGTGCCTGTTAAGACCACTGATAGGATAGGATACCGCGACATCTATTTAAGATACTGTACTTAACTTACATCAAGAATCGCAGGAGTGACCGGAAACGACGAACTGCACTGTGAATCACTTGACTACTCTTATAACAAGAATAAGGGCGAATGTTCAAAGTTAAATTTTATCGACCCGCCACTTTCTACGGAAGTAATAAACAGGACACGGTCTGTCATATTTGAACGTTAAATCCAATCAATAAATATAAATAAATAAAAACTACAGTACGCGAAGAAAGCGTGATTTTTATTCTTTTCCTCCACAGAAAACTCTACAAGTTTGAATCGTTCAATCGATTTCGACCAAATTTGGAATACAATAACAGAGCTATGTTTTTACATTGTTAAAGATCCTGTAAGAAATGTAAACAAATAGAATGAAAACCATGCAGGAGGTGGAAGGTTGCTTTTTCCACATACAGCTACACAAATATTATCATTCAATAGGTGAACTAAATTTGGACTATAGTTATTTCTTACATAGTTTCTACTCCCATGAAAAGTTCAAGTTAATCGGGCAAAAATGAAGGGTAGTCGTGTCTGCATGGGACACGACTTTATTGTGTATGATTATTTAAATTTTTGACTACAATCTTTATTTAAACCATACACATCATAGCAATCAGTGACAGGCATAAACACTGTTTGATAATGACTTCCAGCAATTTACTGTTTTATTATGCTTGAGAGCGAAAACAATCTTACAAATTCATCACTATGAATATTCTTCGGATGCGTCTGCTCATGTGTAAAACTTAATTTACCATCTCACATATAGCTAGTTTTGTATATATTTACATTCAAGGCTAACCTTCTCCCTCCTTTTCTCTCAAACTTTTCATTTATTTTTTTACACACATATTTCTACATAAACACTACAATGACATGTTTCACCATACTAAATTAGATAATCCTTACACATAAATGTTAACCTATACGCCAGCCATCCACCTAGTTCTTTATTGGTTATATACATTCAATGCATCTATAAGACGTTGTGAAGTCAATTTCTCATATTTTCTACCCTAATAGTAAAAAATGAATTTCGTATGTTTATTCTCTCTTATAAACTATATTTTTTTTTATTATAAAAGAGCCTAGTTTGACCAAATGAAACAAACTCCTGCTATCTTATATATGCTCCTAAACTTCAATGAAATCTTTTTTTTTCGTTTCTTTTTAGATAAATTCAGAGAAGGTTAATAAATGAGTTACATGAAATGTCCTGCGGAAATGTTAAGAGAACCGGTCAATAAAAATAAGTCAGTTTTCTTTATTCTTAATCCAGAAGCCACGCTTTTAGAGATCAAGAATGGAGTTTTTTTCAAGCCACTTCAGGCTTCCAATAAGCAGGATGGGGTCTCTCAGCAAGAGATGAAATTCATCTACCACCTAAAGACATTCATGAACATCCTCGTCTACGGTGATCGAACCACAGTCTGTTAGTTGGAGAGCGAGTACGTTATCCGCTTGGCTAACCAGGCCAGCAATTCGCTAAGTAACTCAGCCAGCGTTATCTTTTATCCAGAAGAAGTACTTCTAAGTTAAGCAATTTCCGCATTTTCGTGACCTGCTAATTAACTAATCCAAAACCTGAATGATCTTCAGAGAATTTCTCCAAAGTTTATTAGTAACAAACAAGTCAGTGGAACAGGAACAGTGCAGTTTGTTTTAAGTTAGCTATTTCTAAGTAATGCATGGAATTAAATTATATCGCCGGCATAACCTTACACAATTATCATACGATCAGACCTTCCAAGCCAAATGCTCATTCGCTGGAATATTTTTTTTTCCTGCCTAGAAACAAATTAAAAAATTACAGACATACCCTGAGATAAATACAATACAATCTTAATATACTAGTTGCAATCTTAACTCATTCTAACGTAACCCTTTATAAGGTCATACAATGTTGAAAATTTTCTACAATATGATATACAAGCAATCAAAAATTACGGAGTTCAGAAGTACCTGCTTTCCAATCTCGCCATCTGAATTCACTAGCTGTACATTCCATCATCAAACGGAATAAGATCCAGACGTTGTTAGCATAAGAAACTCTCAACACAGAACCGGAAATGTGATTCGACTCTTTTCCACTTCAAGTGTCAGTTTTTGTTTGGCTCATTTACACTCGTAACTTGTTTTGGATGACAGCAGATGAACTCACTGCGATAGTAGTTTTTTTTTTTTTTTAATTGAATCTCATCGATGAAAAGTTGTGAACTATTCATACATCAATACCATAAATGGGCTAAGGATTATATAATTTGAAAACCCTACTACAGAAGCCAAACATGGATGTTTTTTGAGCCACTTCAGACCTTCAATAAGCAGGGTCTGAGAGCAATGAAATTCATCTACCAAAGGCGATTCTAAATGTCGGCTGGAGAGGAGAGCGGATGCGCTATCATCGACCAACCAGGCTGGCCGCTATAACTATGGATTCAGATATGCTTCTTTGTAGACTGCTATTGTACGGTGATGTCATGTGACCAGTCTATTGGAGCGAACATCTGTTATCCTCCATCGATCTTTAGCATCAACAAGCCGTCGCTGCAGGCTGGATGTTTTCTACTAGTCAGACTATTCAAGGTACACGAAATCCATTTCATTATTACACTGAATCTCCCCGCCCCCCTCTCTCTCTAACGCACATATACACACATTTCTCAATATCTGTCTCTGACAAAATGGCGATTTCGTGGTTGATTGGGGAAAGGGTTATCCTAAGAAATTGACCAATCGGTGTATGTGCAATCGATAGTTAATCAAAGACGTAATTTTTTTGTATAAGATCGATTACTTTTCGAAGTTCAGAGTAATAAGTTTACCTATTTCGTTATGATTATCGAATCATTTTATTCTTTCTGAAATAAGTTTTACTACCAAAAGAAGTATTTTAAGGTTTATTTTAATAATTACATTTTATATAAATAACGATAAAACTAATTGATTTGTATATTTTTTTTTAATTCAGTAGGACGTTTAGCAATAAATATTTCATTTCTTTACCAGTTGATACATACAGAAAATAAATCTAATACAGTGAAGGACTTGGAGATTTAAAAACATGCTACGAGAAAGGAATTTTGTATTGTAACACCATTTGTAACACTACCACACCAACTCAGCTAGAGCCTTTATAAGCATATTGCTGTAGACTTAATTTTGTTTTTCTGTTAAAAATGGTCCACAAATTTCATTAAATTCCAACAAGCCAGTGAATGCTAATATCATTTCAAATTGTTTTGCCAATACAAACCGAGGCAGGAAAAACTTTCGCCAACGACTATGACTAGTTCAACAGCAAACATGTCTATATTTCCGCTGCCATAAGAAAAATGTATAGGAAAAACAAAAACTAAATTTAAAAAAAACATAGATGACCGAAGAGATAACAAAACTAATGGATAAAGGAATCTGGAAAAATAACCCCAATGGAAATGAAGAATATAAAAGATTAGACAGACAAATAAAAAATAAATGTAAAGGAAAAAAAACATAGATGGATCAATAATAATTGCTTAGAAGTACAGAAATTAGATAAATAAAATAAAATTATAGAGTTGCATTCAAAAATAAAATTTCTTAATAACCAAAAGAAAATAAAAAAGCCAACAGTTATAAGAATAAGAATGTTATGATAACTCAAGAAGACAAGATATAAAGATGGAAAGAATATCTAACAGAACTGTATGACCACAGGCCTAGCAAACCTACGATCGATGTTCATTAAAAAAATTCAGGTATACTTAAAGAAGAAATAGTAAGTGCAATAAAAGAACTACCTAATGGCAAAATGACTGGATGTGATGGAATATCAGCTGAGTTAATAAAAGAGATAGGGAAAATAAGGAAGATTTTTTAATAGAAATAATACAGAATATATACGAGTATAATACAGGTATACTACCAGAAGACTTTATAAAATCTATTTGCATTCCTATACCAAAAAAGAATAATGCAGCAGAATATAAAGATTTTAGAATTAGTATCATATTCCATATGTCAAAAATACTACTGAAAATAATAAAAAACAGGAATATTTTCTAGAATTAAATGCCATATAAGTGAACAACAAAAAGATTCATTCCAGGAAAAGTATAATTAATGTAATTTATGAATTGAAAACTATTATTGAAAGATCAATAGAAATAAATAATAACATATCTCTGCTTTATACTTTCAAAAAGCATTTGACACAGTAAGCCATGAAAAGTTAATAGAAATATTAAAAGACATCCAAAATACTTCAGAATAACAATAATAGAATTATACTGGAATCAGAAGACACAAATTATAAACGACATTAATAATGAGACAATATATATCAAAAGAGGAGTGAGATAAGGATGTATGATATCCCCTATACTTTTCAATATATACAGTGAAATGATAATGAAAGAATATGAAGAAATTGAAATGGGAATAAAAATAAATGGCATCAGAATTAACAATATTAGATTTGCTGATGATTTGGTGTTCATAGCAAAATCAAAAATAGAGTTCCAAAATATGGTTCAAATACTAATCAAAAAGAGTCAGAATTATGGCTTAGTATTAAATACAGATAAACCCAAGTATTTGGTAATAAGTAAAAAAACAACAACAACAAAATACAAATTTAAGAGGTATCAACAAGATTCGTTCAAAATGTAAAGGCTAATAATTATTTAGGGGTAATGATTACAGAAGAGGGAACAAACAGTTATGGAAATAAAATCAAGAATAGCTAAGGAAAAAGAAGCATTCTGGAATAATAAATTACTAATGACCTCTGGAATAAATAAACAGGCTAAAATAAGAACAATCAAATCCTATATATAGTCCAAATTGAATTATGGATGTGAGACGAGAACATATAAAATCCATAATCAAGAAATTGCAGGCCTTTGAGATGTGGTGCTATAGAATAGCAATGAAAATTTCTTTGAACGACAAAAAAACTAATGAAGAGGTATTGAAGTTAATGGGAAAACCAAAAGAGCACTCATGGAAGACCTTATAAAGAGTGTATGCAAGACACTCTTTATAAGGCAGGACACGTATTAAGAGGATCAGCAGGAAAGTTTCTGGAAATAATGGAGGAATAATTAGAGGGAAGATCTCCTGGTAGACCAAGAACTCCTTGGGTTGATAATGTAAAGTAATGAATGGGTAACAAGAGCCATTAAGAATCAAAAGAATGGCAGAGGATCGAACACTCTGGCTCACCATGATTACTAACATCCAACTTGGAGAAGCTACTACTGAAGAATAGCTGAATTCATGTTGCGAGCTGTAAAAATGGCTTAGGACAATACACTATATTTGCGAGTATTTATCCAAAAAATGCATTCCAATGTTGGAATAGCAACCGTACTCGCCCGTGCGAAACTTTTTTGTGTTTTTAATTACTGGTTGAGCATCCGTGGCTCAGATGGTATTTTGTTAATGAAATTACACGCATATCACGATTGCGCACCTCCTTAAGAGAAAGGTTTTGGAAGAATAAGATGTACAGATGTACTACAGTACTTAGATTGTGCCAATTTTAATTTTTGTGTTTATAATTACCTTGTTGGAAAGACCCCAGTTCGAATGCCGTCTTTCACACGAGGAACCTTTATCAGGTCTTTTATCAGATAGTGAGTTATCCGATCTCATACGGAGGTGGAGGGTTTTCTCAAAACTCAGTTTCTTCGTCCTCAAAACAGACAAAGGTCCCATGAATACGCATAGCAGAGGAGTGGCAAGCTGGTGCATTAATTGCTTATAATTTCCAATCAGTGGACCCAACTCGTTTTGGACGAACGAGGATTGGATAGATGGATGGATTACCGGTTTATTTTGTTAAGGAAATTATACTGTAAAAAAAAAAAAAGTAACTTTTTTTAAATAATTGTATATTTCGTATGTCATACATGAGAGCCTCCGTAGCTCATGTCGGTATAGACCAGTGATGGCAAACCTATGACACGCGTGTCAGCACTGACACTTGAGGGTTTCAGGTGACACACCTTGGATGTTGAAAAATATTGGTATTCTGATGAAAAAACTGCGATAAATCGTGTAAGATAGCTCTCAGTTAAGGCGAAGGTAGGTTTGTTCATTGAAAGAACTTTCTACCAGTAGTCAGCAACAGAAAAGTCATTAAATGTAATGTAAGTTTGTAATTTCAGTTTATTAATAAGAAGGAGCTTGCAGAAATGTTCTCTGCAGTTAGCGAAGTTCTCAAAATTGTTGAAGACATGGACCCCAATGTTGAACGTTACTTATTAGTATAAAGGAAAGTACATGATACGTTTGCTTGCTCTAAACAAATTTATGATGAAAAGAAGAAGAGGAATAAGCAAAGCACATCGGAAATTTTCATCAAAAAAAACTAAGGTTACACCAGAAAGTCGCAGCCTGGTTCTTCACATAGGGAAGGTTATGAAGATGTGATTGTGGAGGAAGATTTGAGTGATTATTCTACTGTTTTATAATGGCATTAACGCAGTACAGTTTTACAATAAGGTTTAAAATTTAAAATGACAGTATACTTATCACTGTTAAGTACCCAACCCCTATAACTCTGTTGATTTAATGTATCGACTTACGTCCTGCCTGATGGAACGGAACCCCGACGTAAGTCGGGGGATGATTGTATTTTAAAAATTATTACGACAATGACGACAGAACAACTGTTGGGGGATATAAGATACGGCAAGCTGAGTTTTTAATGACTGTTCGTATTGTCGTATTATTTCATCTTAGAAAGAAAAAGTTCTGAAGCATAATGTAGATAAAAGTACGGAAGAAAATGAAGATGATTTGTTTACGTTATGACTTTTAGAGAAAACCGCAACTAACACTAAGTGTTTTTGTGATTCTTTAAAAGGGAACGTTGAAGTGTTCGAATTAAGGATTTCAGATCCACAAGTTTTATTTCCAACTCTCGGGAAAATAAAACGGTGAATGAGAAGCCACTTTTTTTTATGAAACAACAAACAAAAACCTGTAATTTATGCGAAGAATTACGAAACTTTTTTTTTATGATTACAATCATTTCCATAACTGTTGACTTAATGGAGTACATAATCATTGAATTACAGTATTTTTTTTTAATTTCGCCATAATGCAAAATTAAAAAATCCTAACTAATAAATTTTCCTAAATAAACGGTTTGATTGAAACCAAAATTGAAACACGGGAACATTTTCTTATGCACATCCTAAATCTCAAATTCCAGACAGAACGAAATTACTACAACACCATAATTTAGAAACGGCAAAGTTTATGTCGTACGAATAAAGACTGCATTGCATTTGGATGATGATATCTTACTAACCAATAAGAAGTACAAGAATGATGGAAAACATGTAACCATGTTTTCGGTCATTCTACCATAATATTCCACGCATAGAGGTGACAGAACGCTCCGATTTCATTTCCTCGTGTTAGGGATATCGCGTGGGCAGATCACGACCAGTCGAAGCGATTCAAAGTAATCCGCCAGCAAGAGTGTTTTGGAATAATAAAAGTGTCTCTTGTTGAGTTTACTGAGTTCTGAATGCCATGGTAACAGGCCGAATCAGTTACGGATGAGCATTCGTTATAAACGTCTCCTCCTCCTGCCGTTTTGATTATGCGAGAAAAGGTTACCAAGAAAAAGTTGGAAATCTATAGGATAGAGTATCGTAGGGGGAAGTAAGAGTTAGATAATGCAGAAACTGCATTAGTGACGAAATTGAATCTTTTTTATTTATTTATTTTTTTACAAGCACGTAATTTTTCTCCTCCGCTTTGTTCCACGACTATAAGAACACAAGCAACTGCTAGTCGCCCATTTACCGCCCATCTTTGAACCTAATGAACTAACTTCTCTTCTTCCTCTTTCAATCCATCAGCCTCTGTTCTTTGAAACAGTCATTCATTCAGCCTTTCCCAAAGACTTTAGCTGTTCAAGACAAAGGACAATAAATTTTTTCTTTCTCTTTAACATCTTGCCCATACTTCAGGCCTTCACAGTCAGCTGGCTGGATAGCAGAAGTGCTATCCACTGGGGTCAACCACGTGAGATCACTGTGAAGGAGTCATCATGCTGCACGATCACTATCTCATACACTGTCAATTGCACGCACGCACGCACACACACACACACAAGGTTATGCCACTTAAACTGTAGGGTTACAACCCATCAGCTGCACAGTTTTGATCTTCCAGTGACTTCAATTCATTGGACTACAAGGAACATCTGGCTGGCATGCGATTCGCAACCGAATGGTAAAGAGCAACTTGCTGCCGATTTCTGGTTAAAGCCATTTTACACCAAGTTTGTCTACGCTGAGAAAAACATCTTGGCGCGCGCCACGGTGGGGGCAAACCCATAAACATCTTTGGCGACTAATAAGGTAAGGTACTATCCAAGTCGACCTATGTATCAGATATACATGTGTCAGAATAAAATCCTTTACTAATTGAAGAGTTGGCTCAGAATTGGTTACTGGATATGAGGTGGTGATCGATTCGGAGCACAGCAGTTCACACGTATTCGTGTGTATACATAGACAGTAGATGCTTTTCTTTTTTTAGTGAGCTCCAGTCAATCCAATACAATGAGTTTAGTCTCTATGAGGACATGCAAACATTGGATGTCAACAAGTAATTAATAGGAATTCAAATCGATTGTACTCACACTGATTAAACTCTCTACACCCCCCCCCCTCCAATTCAAATCTTACTGACGTAAGATTTCAGTGAAAATCACTGAACTCCTGCGCAGCTTATTAACTTTACAAGAATGTAAACTTAACACTCGATACATAAGTATTACTCGTTTTTACTATTTAATGAACCACAATAAAAATTTAGTGGACGCACTGGAAAAAATATTACTGAAATGCAGGATAGCCAAACATTTTAGGACACATTTGGTTATGTGTGTCAGTAATAGCTAAATATTATTTATCACTGATGTAATTCTAATGGACCAAAACGTATAATTTACGTGGGATATTACAATAAACAAAATATTCAACAAAAAAGCGGGAAACACTGCTTTAAAACTCCAATACGATTGTTTAATGAACAATACTACTTTTCATTTTTTATGTTCATTTATTATTATTTATAAATAATAATAAATCAAATCATTCATCCAGCCAGTGTACCAAAAAATCATTTAAATAAAAAAAATCAATTGCTTTGAAAAATGATGAAATAACTGAAAAAATATGAGTATACGATAACATTAGTGGCTAAAATAGTGGTTAAACGTTTCACTTGGTCTATTTGAAATGAAAGATATTTATGAGCGACGAATCCTTTGTTAGCGTCAGTGACAAAACTAAAAGAAGTTGCTCCGGGCACAGTCTGATTATAGTGAATATCCACCACAATTAATGAGTCAGTGCATTGTCTATAAATGGGGGAACGCACTCGCGGAACTTGCTCCGGAAGTAATAATACCTAGTTCTGCCTCTGTCTGGCGCCATGACATTTTCATTAGTTTCAGAGACGTAACGATAGGGTGTGAGATGAAACAGGGTATGCCCAGTTAAAGTGGCAATGCTATTAACTGTGTAAAGCACAAGTAACAGCTCTTGTTACTCCCATGATAATTCTTCCCTTGTCAACCAAGACTATCCATTTTCAGTGATAACAAAGTCAAATGTGATATACTATAAAGATATCATCCGATTCAATGTGACTATTGTGTTTATTAGAGTACTGTTCGAAATGCGCAAGTGAACTTCATTACGTAACTTTTTTTTTTTTATGCATTGCTTCCAAAACTTTCTGAATATACTAGTCCCTTTCACGCCTTTTCTCGACGATGCATTAAGCCGACAAGGATAATATATGCTTGCAGCCGATTCCTATGTATAAATTGTACCAAACCCTAGAAAGTTGATCAATCGTTCTCACCCTTCTTTGAAAAACTTAAGTTTTTCCATTTCATTTTAGCGCTGCTTACCGTTTTTTTTTCCTTTCTTAACCTGATAAAGATAAATCTGAACTATTTTCGAAATAAGGTAGACAATCAACAATATCAGGAGAAAAAAAATTTTTTTTTTCCAACTGCAACTACTACTACTAAGTTATTATTAGTTGGAATTCAGCTATCGCCTTTTTTTTTATTCCCGTATACAGGAGTAGGCGAGGCCATTAGTTGGAATTTCATATAAAAAATAAACTATAAACCAGCGTTTGAGCCTCCGTAGCTCAGTTAGTATGGACGAAGCCCTTTGGTCGGAAAGACCTGGGTTCGATTCCAGTCACTGACTGGAATCGAACCCAGTCTCTTTGGACTAAAGGTCAGTTAGCCAGTCTCATACGGAAACTCGGGTTTTTCGTCCTCCCAGAACAGGCAAACTGGCCGTAAACACACGATTTACAGTCATGAATACGTCCCAGCCATATGCCGGTCCTGAGCCCGGATAAAATTGGAGCTGGGAAAAAGCAATGGTGAACTACTCTGTAAAATTCTCACCAGGAATACTTTGTGGGCAATGCTTACAGTCTCTTACGGTCGGAAACGACTGAAAGGGAATACCAGGAACCAGCGTTCCATGGGAAGATATTTTCGTCGTATTCATTCTTCTTCATCGATGATCTTGAGTTGACGAGTTGCTAGTGAACATGCAATAAACGACCGTACATCGCATTTCGGCTTTTGTTCAAAAAATTACTCTCACTGAAAGGCCATTAATTTCTTGTCGATCGGACAGTTTTTTGAATTTGTAAGCACCTGGATGGTTTGGCTTGAACTTCAAACGACTATTCGCACTTCTAAAGATATCCTTCACAGAAATGACAATTAAAACGTTGATAAACTATATTATTATGACGGGCACCTCCATGGAGTCCGAAGACTAGTCGTGGGAGACCCGAACTTATCCACACAATCATCATACCCTCTTGAACCAATTAACAGGGTTCAAGAGAGGTATGCAACACATTCCACTCATTCACAACTCACTGCAATCCACACACACCCTCAATCTATTCTCATATGGAACATTCCACAGACCACTCACCATTTTGATCCTCGCCTCTGAAACTTCACCGCTTCCTAATCCCCAAGAAACCCAGGAGACCAGACCCGAGGAGAGTAATCCAGATGTGGACGTATCAAGGCCTTATAAAGTGGAATAACAAATTCCTTATCTCTACTTGTTAATGTGTTCCTCACTAGCCAAGTAATCTTATGTGCTACCTTAGCAATATTTCTCTAAACTTTACTCTCCGTCTACCACCATCCCTAAATCTGGAGATTCGTCTATTTCCTGGAGTACAGTTCCATGAATGTGGTATTCAGCTTGTAATCTATTTATCTCAAAATGCATAACTTGACATTTCCGGACATTAAACTGATGCCCATTATGAGGGCCGTGGCCAGATTAGATCGCGCCCTGAGCCAAACAATTAAATATCGCCCCTGATGGATTATAAGGCAAAAATATAAGAAAATCTCCAATTGCTATTTTGTTTTTATTACAAGAGAAACATTAATGCAAAACGATTATATAATAATAATATTATTAATTAAATGTTTGCTCTACGCACAATAACACCGTTTATAAGCTCTTCTAAATTTAAATTATAAACTATGTCCGCCTCTATCGATATAGTTACTAGACCAACCAATCTTTCTTGGGTCATTGCTGTTCGCAAATAATTTTTAACCAGCTTAAGCTTGGAAAAATTTCTTTCTGCACTTGCTATGCTAACAGGAATTAGTGTAGCGACGGCGCCTACCGCAATATGGCTGAAATAGCGCTTATTAAGTTGCGCCATGAGGCAGGCTGCCTCTATGCTATACCCTGTCGACGGTACTGCCTATTACCTTTTGCCATTACTAACAGCCTATTTAAATTGCCCTGCAAGCTCTCCACATCGCCTTAACTAATTTCGCATCATCGGCAAACAACTGAATATTTCCTCAGGCTACTTCCTATTTCATTTATGAACAAATAAAACAGTAGTGGTCCCAGCACTACTGTTTTATGGATAGCTCCTCTGATCCTATGACCAGATCCAATACTCTCCCACTCCTAGTTCGCTCCATCACATGCGGTCTCAAGTAATTATCTCTCAGTAAGTGTATAAATTCCATTTCCTTCCAGTTTATATCTCCATAGTTGAAGTCTCCCCCATAATAATCACTCATCAACCGTACTCATTGTGCTAATTTGCCGATGCATGTCTTCCTGATCATTCGTGGAACCCCCTGGCCTATAGCAACAACCAACTGTATATTTTGACTTACTGGCCTTGATCTCAACACCAGGCTGCTTCAAATGAACAGCAACCCTCCTGCCTATCTACTGTTCTTTTTAGCTGCAATTCATCCGCAGTACCCCCATCCAATCTTCTCTATCTTCCCCTGAAAATACTAAACCCTCACATTCTATCCCTGTAACCACATCATCTGCTGTTAGCCTTGTCTCGTTAATGCCTATAATAACGTTTGGAGAGATTGCACTAACAATGCCAAAAACTCCTCCCTCTTGTTCCTGATACTTGTGGCAAATAAAGGTCTAATGAAGTTCAAAATCAACTTACTATCCCTACTTTTTTTTTTTTTCTTTTTCAACCCACCTTGGTTCGAGATATTTTGGTGAGAGGGGAAGGAAAACAGTATAGTAATTACGTATCACATGCTTGATATTTCTTAAGTTTCATATTAACCCATAAAATTGTCGTTCAGAATTTTTTAAAACTACTTTATACGTTAATATATTTTCACTAATGACCGAAATAACTTTTAATGAATGAGTTAGTGCGGTGCTTCCAATTTAGTAACACATTGTGTGTATTGTTTCGATCAATATGCTACTACGGTACTTCCTTTAAATAATAATATATATTTATAAATTCTTATTTTATAAATTTTGCCTCGAGTGACAATTTTAGCAAGGAAGTTTTAATGATGACAAAGAATGTGTAGAGTAGGGTTTAAAAACGAGAAATAACAGTTTATACTCTTCGACTAATGACATCTCATGTGACGTCTTGTACTGGGGTTTCCGGCAAGTTATCATAGCTCTGCCATGCATCCCGTTTTGGAGAGTTGAAATTCTAGTCACCCTACTTTTATGATATTGATTATTCAGTAATGGAAAAGACAGGTCCAGAGAGCGCAGAACCAGCCCGGTTGACACATGAGAGAGAGAGGAGTTATCTTTAACATTTAATGATAAAGGTTATGTGGGGGTGGAGATAACGGCAACTGCTTGTAAGAGGTTATTCCGCAGTAAGGGCAAACCAGAGTAGCGGATGCGCCCTACTTCTGCTAATTTGTCACGGTTATGAATACATAGTTAGTGACGCGTTGTATAAGGCTTAGAAGTGTGCTATTAAGCAATTCTGAAATACAGCTTCAAAGCCAGTGACATGAATTACGCATATATGGCAATAAATTTCACATACAACTACAGACAATAAATGGCAAGTTATCTCCAAAAGATATGGCAAAAAAAAAAAAAAAAAAAAAAAAAGCTGTTAACTGCATCGTGATTTCAATGTCGTAGACTTCTTGGTTATAATATTTCTTTAGATCCGGCCTTTATTTTGCATTTATTCGTGATATTTATTTATTTTTAAATTGAAATCAGGTTATTATCAAGAAACAGCGGCGTGACTAGTGCTAAACACAGGAGGGGATAGGAATATCAAGAAAACAGAAATTTAATAAACAATTCAACAGTTTCAAATGCATTATATGTTCAGACTCCTAAGCCAAATATAAAAACTGAAAACGCTCTTTTAATGTAACGATGTTCTGGTTAAAATCTTGCTAACCCTAACACTTCTTCTTTCGCTATGCCTTATCCCGTGTTAAACGGGGACAGCGTTCCCATCTTTAATCTTCTTCTTCCAGATTCTCCGGTCCAGGGTAATTTCCCGACTCCATCCTTTCTCCCTAAGATCCTCTGCCGCCTTATCCCTCCAGCTGAGTTTGGGCCTGCCTCTTTTCCTCCTTCCCTCCACACGTTTACCAACATACTCCTCACTCCTTCTCTCTACATGACCGAACCACCTCAGCCTGCTTTCTTGTACCTTCTTACCGATCGGTCCCACTAGATCGTCCCTCTGATGTAGTCATTCCTTATCCTGTTCCTTCTTTGTCACACCAGTCATCCATCTCAACATCCGTATCTCCGCCACCTCCATCTTCCTCTCCTGTACCTTTGTTATAGGCCACGTCTCCGCGCCATGGAGCATCGCCGGCCTCACCACCATCTTATACAGCTTTCCTTTCATCTTACAACTCACTCTCTTGTTGCACAGGACCCCGCTCATCTTCCTTCAGTTCATCCAGCCGCATTATTCGGTGCTGTATTTCCTCATCCAGGTCACCATTCCTCTCGACGACTGACCCAAGGTACTTGAATTTCTTCCCTGAAGTTAACCTTTCACCCTGGAGTCGTATGATCATATCCTCGTCACTCGTAGATCATATCCAGGTCTATAAACATCATATGTAGCTCCGCCTGCATCTCCTTATATTTCTCCATCAATCGCCTTAGCACAAATATTGCATCCGTTGTCCCTCTTCCTGGCATAAATCCAAACTGCTCCTCACCAATTTTTGTTTCCCGCCGTATCCTTCCTTCTATTACTCTTTCCCATATCTTCAACGTGTGTGACATCAGCTTGATCCCTCTATAGTTGTCACAATCTTGAACATCTCCTTTTCCCTTGTAGACTGGGTCGAGAATGCTTTTCCTCCATTCCTCTGGTATCTTTTCCTGTTGGGCTATTTTCCTCATCAGATCCCATAACATGTCTACGCCCTCGCTGCCCAAGCTTCTCCTGCTAACCCTAACACTGATAAAAAGAAATAAATGTTGTTTGAAAAGTCTAATTATTTCGCTTATGCAAATTAGAGGTATAGTTCACAAGGGAAGCTAAGGATGATTGCTTGTCCCTCAGGCTACAATTGTACTGAAAGTGTATGTCGACGCTCTACCGATTGGTAAAGCTCATTACGTAAGCCTCTTTGTCAGATCGTAGTAATACCAGTCCATAACGACTGCTTTTGATACGTAATACGTATGTAACACAATGGCGTAACAATTTACCTCTCAGACCCAAGAAGTCGTGTGCGACTCCCCATCGTTTAAGAGCTTTTAATGTGCCTCTAGAAATAATTTTCTAGGACCTCGAAGCGCTTTCATTATGCCAACTAAACACCCGTTTCTCTTATACTGTGGAGTATCTCAGTATGGCAGTTGCGTTATTAATTAGTACATTGGCGTACTCAGGGAGGGGGCCAAGTGGGCGCCCCCCCAAAAAAGAAAAAAACACTAGAAAAAATTTCAAAAATCTTTTCCTAATTAAAATTCATTTTTTTTTTTTTTAAATTTATGTTGTGTCGCGTCTTCTATTTCTATGCTACTTATGAATTAACGGTCACATAAGGTGGGAATACCCTATAGCTATCGGGAATCCTGGCCGCTGTGAACGCAAGGCGAACTAAGTAGTGCTCGGGCGCTACTTCGTTTGCCCAAGCCGAGCCAGAGAACATCACGGGTATCATGTATTGGCGATCATTGCAGATGCTCAGTCATAGCTCGTATGCAATGCGTAGTGTGTATTCTCAAATCGTCTACTCAACTCCCCCCCCCCCCCAAGATTAATCTTGAGTGCTCGGCCCCCCTCCAAGATTAAATCCTGAGTGCGCCACTGCTCCAATTAAAAAAAGCCAACTGGGAATTCAAAGCCTAGACTTATGTGATAAGGACAAGTTTGTGGTGGAATACAGGGCAATGAAAAATGACCAGTGTCCTAAGAGGAATATGCCTAACTTCAAGGATTGATTCTTGAGTGATTTTTAAGCAAAAAAAAAAAAAAAAGTCATATCAACATCGGTCCGATTCTGAAAAGGTGGGGAAAAATATGGTCATTTCACAAGTCGGATAACAGCAGGGTGAAGCGTTACCCGATTGTGCACACAGATCTAGTTACGCAATCTAGTTCTTGAAGTTTGTACAGTTGTGCCTTACTGAGTTGACTGTGTATTTTAATGAAAAGATACCGGATTAATTTTCAAACGAGAAATATGCCGACATTGACTTCATTTATGAATTTTGTAACTGTATGCAGCAGGAGCTGTTATTAACGAAGGCGATTTGCTGACTATTATCCCTGATTGGCAAGTTTGTATTGTTGTATATGTCTGTTGGGCAGTGGATCATTTGATATTGTCAAAATAATTTAATAAGTTCAACGTGCGAACTATATAACGCAATAGTCGAACAAAGTACTCGATGAATATCAGCACGCCTTGGAATCATAAAACTACTGTATGAAGAATGCTAATTTTATTTGTATCATCCGAGGAAGGCCAACATTTTTAGGAAGCAGAAATATGAGTAGAGAATAACTTTATTGGGTGCTTGCAAATCTTCACATGCGCAGATGCACAATTCTACCTTTCTCCCTCTGTAATAGGGCAGCCAATTTTTATTAGCTTTCCTGCAAGTCGTTACTGCAATTCATGGTGAATGTTTTCACTTTTCAGACTTCGCCACCAGTGCAGAAGTATCCTAAGATCACATGCTTACCATCTTTTTTCTATATCTAAATAATCTCTCACTGAACTGTAATGACAACAGTACAACACATTCTTCCTATTCATAATTTGGCAAACCTTGCAGTGAGTAAACATCAATATCTACAACTAGTGTTTTAAACACGGGTCCTGAATATTTAATAGTGAGGAATATCTAATAACCTTCGGTACTACCTTCATTCTCTCTAGCACACACACTCAAAAGGTTTTATTTCACCTTCCTTTATCTTGGATAACAACTAGATCAAATCTGTCTTCTTACACTAATATTTACCTCTAGCCTTTTCTCGCGCATCATCGCATATGAGGAAGGTCAGTTCTAAAAATGTTTGTATTATTTTCCAGTACGATGGTGCTTTTCACTTGTATAGCTACTAACCATATACAGATCCCAAATCTGCCCAAACTTAGATTACTGTTGTCATGCTTCAGATTGTACCGTAAATATATCTTAAAAATTCTTGATACTAACCAGAAGATGATAGGTCAGCTAACTGATGATTCCTGTCTCAGAAACGGTCTATGTGGTCTGTATCTTTTGTACAAGAACTTCCGTGGAGGCTGTTTACTGAACTGACTTCTTCATGCTTCACTTTTCACTCACATGTGAAAAGTGAGCATGTTAGTGAAAGTTTGCGAAACATTCTCAAAAAAAAAAAAAAAAAAAAAAAAAGAAAGAAACCATCAATAGGCTCCTTCTCTTCTAATCCTGGTCTACTTATATACGGCATACTACGGTTTCATCAGCTTCTTGCGTGTGTAAATGATTAAAGTAAATAAATACATATTCACCAATGAAGTTTGCTTGAGATTAAGTGAATAATATACTCATAATGAGATTCATGAGTTGGTGAAAATCTTCATACAAAAACCGATTAAATGAATTTCCAACTGGTTTTCGGTAATTTATTATATATTTCAGTAACACGCACATATATTAATCCCGCACACGAGAGGTACAAGAACTTATAGCACATCAGTAGTGTGGGAGAGATGGAGGTACAGGTAAAGATTAAGAAAGAAGAAATTACTGACAGTTTTCATGAAGAGCTGGAAATTGTAGCTGGTGAAAAACATTACGAAGACGACACAGGCAGATGGAATAAATGAGGAAGAGGAGAAGTAGGTTCGATGTGTTTGCGGTTGTACTGAACAGGGATGTTAGGTAAAACAAGAGTTATGCTGCTCTTGTTTTAACAGTAGAAAAGACGGAGCTGAAACGGTACATCTGTGGGGCAGATGCCGAAGAAATAAAAGATGTGGACTTGTTGGAAACCAATTAATTAGATCATGTGTATTCAACTATCATCGCTGTCGGGAAACATATCTTTTATTTATTATTTTTTTATTATTTTATTTACTTAATTATTTTTTCGAAATGAGCTGTCAAGCCTTTTGCTGATACGATGGCATATGTTTCTTCATCGTGACTGAGCTTCAGCCATTTTCTTCGGATTGTTTCTGAAAGTACTTCGATGAAAACTGACAAAGTCCATCATTCCTCCACTTTTTCACTAAGTTTGTTATAAACAAGAGCAATGCATGCTATCCAAAATTCCTTTATAAAGTTCGACTACAAATTGACTTAACCCATTAATCTGAATCGTGACTGTCCCAATGGTTGGAATGATCGAGGAGTTTCTTATTCTTAGCCAGCTAGAACTTCCTCTGGATTAGTGGCGCACGTAATTAACAATAAGGATGCCGTAAAATGGAGAACTCTGGAGTTGCAGAGTACATTCCAAATAACTAACCAACCAACCAACCGAATAGAGAGAAAGAGAAATGTAAGCATTATTACGACGCGTGGAAATGTGTATCCAAATGATTCTCAATGAAACATTTTGGGAAATTTAACAGTTTTTATTGTATTTATTTATTTTTTAATAATTGATTTCCCGATTCAAGAGTAAGTTTTATGATAACATTAAAACATTTTGTAACTTCTATATCAGCTTTCCGATGTTCCCCATTAATTTTAAAATAAATGTGAAACACAGGAATTATTCTAAGCTAAAAGACATCCTCATCTTTATTTTATTTATTTATTTTGTTATTTTTTGCTTAAAATAATTCAAGAAATCAATCCTTGAATTTTGAATGTTCTGAAACACGAATTTTATGTTTCAGAACATCCAATGTAGGTAAGATAAATAAAAGCTAAGCTGCTAAGCTTCATTAAAAAAAGTTTAGTTTTTATTATCAATCCCTGAAATCTGGCAGCTACTTCCATGGACACCTCGCATAGCTTTTTTTTTTTTTTTTTTGGAAGAGGCGTTTGCAATATGGAATTAAATTTCCCCATTTTTTTTTTTTTTTTTTTTTCCTTTAACAATTTTAAGAATTTTGAACTATTGGGTTCAAAACTCGCTCGTGTTGGTCAAATTAAAAAAAAAAAAAGATTTGTTATTTGGAATTCAAATATCAATTTCGTTTAGACTTTGCTCAAAACATTCACTTTGGTCAGTTCTTGAAGATAGTATAACGGTTTTACAGAAAGGATACTACTTACTGGCTACAAAAGAATAGCGTAATGGAGGGTCTATATCAAAGAGCATATCAAACGAGAAGGTCCTGTTTTTTCGGCTATGTTTTTTCGAAATTCAACATAGCTGAAAAAATGATTTTTTTCTGCATATCAAGGAAGGCGAGAAGTAGTTTACCGAGGGCGCCAGAAGCCCCTCAGCCCAGTAGTAACTTTGACAGTCTACTTTAAAAGCCGTCATGAGATTTCAGGTATGAAATTATTGCTGAGAAAATATTGCGTGGCACTGTTACCGAGATGCGTGATGAATCGTTACATTATGTCACGTTAACACCTCTGCGTGCAACAATAATTATAAAAAAGAAAAGAAAGAGAAGGGAAAACACTAAGTGAACGAAAATAGATACGTGCAAACGTTTTATATGGTCGCGACAACTTAAACTATATTCAGTGGTAAATGTGCATTCTCCTTCATTGTGCAAATACGCTGGCTACAAAAGATGCAGATGAAACACTTCAGCGGAAAACATTCTTCAGACAAGCACACGGTGTGCTTGTCTGAAGAATGTTTGCACACGGTGTGCGTCAGCGGAGTTGAGACAGTGTTCATTATTGCATTGATGATATACATCACAAGCCATTAATGGCGTTGGATGTATATCAGCAACTTGGTCACGTACAGGCAGAGAAGAAGAAGAAAAAACTTTCATTTCCAAACTATTTTTCATTGTTTGAAATGACAAAAAATAAATAAATAAAGGAATTGTTACGTACACATCATATAACATCATAAAAATGCCATCCGCGAAGGGAAAAAATAGAAAATGGAAAATAGAAAACACACATCCTCAATAACAACACTGAGGAGAAAAGCAAGAACAAACACGCTGACCAATTAAACAGAAACAGTTTCTTTATTATTGTTGTTATTGTTAACGGGTAACTCCGTGGAGTCAAAAGACTCATCGCGAGAGGTTCACCCCACAGTTCACAATATACCTATAATTCCATCCACGATCCAACTAAAATTTCACCACGGGAGGCAGAAGGTACCCATTCACATAGTACCTAAGTAGTAGGGTAGGCACTTCTGACCAGATCAAGATCAAGATAAGATAAGGAAATCGTGATGTCATTGGTTGATAAGAAGACGTCATTGTGTGTGTGACGTCGTGAGTTTGGAATGTTTCGAATTTCCCTGGGGGCATATGTGTCAATGGCTTCAGTTCTTGTGTTTTGGTTCGAGTATGGAATTATGGGTGATGGTAGAGATAAGGATTCATGTTGTGATTGGTGGGGCACTTCTGACCAGATCAAGGTCAAGATAAGGAATCGTGACATGAATGTCGTTATCAGATGTAGATAAGTGACATCATTTGTTAGTTGTAAATAAGTAACGTTATTGTTTTGAATGGAAAAGTAAGATATATTAGTGGATAAGGATTCGTGGTGTGATTGGTGGGACACTATGAACAAAATAGGGATAGGGTGAATGGAAGGAAGCGACGTCAGTGTCTTGGATGTGTATTGTTATGAGTTGTAGATAAGTAAATGGCTTGCATATGGCATTATGGGTGATGGATAGTGATACGATACAGTTTGGAATGTTTGGAATTTCGCTGGGGGCCCTCATCTGTCAGGGACATCAAGTGGTGTGTTTGGTTTGCGTATAGCATTGTGGGTGTGTTTAGAGATAAGGAATCGTGACGTTTTGTGTTTGGAAATTTCTGGGGAATATATGTCTCTCTGTGATAACACATGGTGTTTTGGTTTGCCTATGGAATTGTGGGCGATGTTTTTGAGATAAGATATCTTGGAATTTTCCCAGGGTGGCACACATCCTTCATTGTCGTCATGTTTTGTCTTTGGTTGTCTATAGATGGTTGTACTAATTTTCCAATACATTTTGAGGTATTTCTTTCCTGTTAAAGGGTCGGAATTCTTAGATATGGCGACAGAGTTATGAAGAAAAAAAAACTATCCAGTATTAGAATTGCACTTACCCAAACATACGACCAGCAGTTATTGTAATTAGAAATCACTTGTTATGCTTAAGTTTAAAAAAAAAAATAAAAAAAAAGATTAGCTTACATTTCTTTCCAAAATGGGACATCTTGAAACTATCGAGGTTTTCTGAATATTCCAAATTGCTGATTTTAACATATATTCACAGTACAAAACACACAAACACAAGATCTGAAATGCAGTTTACTCTTTTTCATTATAGGTTTCTGGGGCTAACATATATTCACAGGACAAAAACACACAAAACATAGGAGTTGAAAGATATTTCTGTAAATAACCAGAAAAGCTAGTTGACTACTTAATTTAGATTATTATCCGATTGGTTCTCTTGTATTAATTCCTTCCCACAGTTGCTCATGCTATGTTTTCCCAAGCTTGGTGGGAAAGTATATGCGCCGTTTTGTTGAGGGTATGTGTTATTTCCTGTTTCGAATTTAGTGGATAAGGATTCGTGTTAGTATGGAATTCTGACAAGTGAAATGATTTTTTTTTTCCCCAAATTGATTGGTTATTTTCTCTATTTTACTTTTAAAATTCAGTTTAACTACATATTCTAACAGAATAACTGAGCAAAATTAATAAATAAATAAAATGTATGTGAATTTATTTTCCAACACTGGAAATTTCTCATTAAGTCTTATCATAAAGATCTCTCTCTTATCCAGACTAATGCTCAAAAATATATGCATTGGTTTCAAAATAATAAAAATGTGACCCTTAATTTTACTACAGTAACAAATTCCCAACGATCACAAATGAAGAAACTTTCAGATGAGAGTCACATTGTCGAAAACCACATGATGGCAATTCCGCAACCATGGGAAGAACCTGTGAACAACAGCGCAAAATTAACAATAAGCAGATTAAGGACCAAAAAATAAGATTGCATTTTTCATTTTATTTATTTTCTGTATGTTAGATTCAGTAAAACATTGTATATAACATTTTCACTCAAATAAAATGTATAAATTAGAATGAACAAATTGGGTCTATTACACTTTTTTTATAATCTTTGTCAAGTAGCTTTATTTTATCCTCCTACATGTTTCGCCAATCTTTTTCTATTGGCATCTTCAGGGAATACAAACTAGTAAGCTAAAATGGTTACAGACTAGGTTATAACTGATAATTCTAATTCATACAAAAAATTGGTATTGTGCGTGACAATGTGCGTGTCTCGTTAACGTGATTTATTCGTTATAGCTCATTACGTAATTGTTATGAAAGTTCATTTCTTTGATGTTTAATGATCTGATAAAAGTTTTCCAAATTTCTGGTAAAATTAGACCTTGATTCTTGTTTAGGTTTTCAGTTTTACGGGCGACTGTAGCTGCTTCTTTAAAGGTTCTTGAATGGTAGTTATCTTCTATGTACGGCATAAGGCTCTTATCCCACTCAATATGATGGTTAGTAGAGGCAAAGTGGCATGAAAGGCCTGAAATGTCTTGTCTGTTATTTCTGACATATCCTATGTGTTCTTTCTTTCTCGTTTCAAAGCTTCTAGAGGTCTGACCTACGTAACTAATACCACATGAGCAAGGTATATTATATACTCCAGAGTACTTGTAGAATGGGTGAGGATCTTTTGGTGATCTTAAAAATTTCCGAATAGTGTTGATTGGTTTGAATGCCACTCTGATCTTATGTGGTTTTAAAAGGTTAGCTAATTTTTGGAAAGGTTGCTGACAAAAGGAATCGTAATTGTACTGATGTATTGTACGTCATCACGTTGTTGATGTGGTATATCAGTAAAGAGAATCTTGTTATAGTCTTTTTGGGTAACCATTTAAAGAACGTTCTCTGGATATTGTGGTTAATTCCGTTAGTAGGTCATCCTTGTCTGTCGTATACTGTATAGCTCTTTTCTTGAGACTATGGATAATGCTAAGTTTCTGAGCTATGTGATGAGCTGAGTTGAAATGGAGGTAACGTCCAGTATTTGTAGGTTTTCTGTATACAGATAGGTTGATACTATTATTGGATTGTTTCTTTATTAAAATGTCAAGGAATGGCAGTTTTTTATCTTTTTCCATTTCTAATGTGAATTTGATGGTATTGTGGAAACTATTGATTTGGTTGAGGTAATTCATTAGTTCTTCTTTCATATGATCCCAAATGATAAAGATGTCATCTACATATCTGTACCAAATTTTCGGTTTTGGAATGATCTGGGTTAAGATTTTTTCTCTAGATCTTCCATGAATAAGTCAGCACAAGCAGGTGATAGAGGGCTGCCCATAGCTAATCCAGTGAGTTGTTTGTAGATCGTTTTTTGCCAAATAAAATAGAAGTTAAACAGTGATTGAACAAAGTAGTGA